>NW_022103902.1:481349-501982 GCF_000313985.2 Echinops telfairi | reverse complement strand
TTTTTTTTAATGAAAAGTCTGATTCAGGAAAGGCAATTCTACAATTTAAAGTAATGAAACAAGGGTTTTACCAACAAAAAAATTGGTGCCATATAATTCTAGTTCTTTTGAAACTAGTAGTAGGAAGTCAGTAGTTAATTCAAAACAAACAAACAAAAAACAAACATTTATGCCACGGAATCCATATTCTGACACATCGTGCCGGTAAAGGACACAGCAGAGCAGTCCCTGCGGATTTCCAAGCCCGTAAGTATTTCCAATGGCTGACTTTGGGTTTAGCAGCCCAACTTATGACCCACTGCACCTCCTGGGCTCCTTGGGCTGGTATCTGTGAGACAGCAGTTCAAAACCACCAGTGTCTCTGTGGGAGAAAGATGAGGTTTTCTATTTCTGTGATGAATTAACAGCCTCAGAAACCCACAGGGGCAGTTCTGCCCTGCCCTATGGGTTCACTGTAAGTCAGAGTCAACTCGAGGGCAGTGAGCTGACACCGTTAGCTAATCTAAATTACCGCAGTTTGATGGCTTGCTCTTGATGGGCTGCAGATGGATCCCACCTTGATGGGATGCTCTCGATGGGCTGCAGCTTGCTCTTTGCTTAAGGATGAGATGCTCAGAATCCTAACTGGAAGAGGGGATTCTCCAGATCAAGAAAGGTACTTGTCTCCCCAGAGTACTGCTTTGATGGGAACGGGCAATTTAGAAATTGGGTCTCCATAAACCAGAGACGAGAAAAGCGGGTGGTGGTGGGCTTACATGCTCTCATGGGTGGGTCGCAGTTGGAACGATGGAGAGGGAAAGTTAGTCACTCATGTATGAAAGGGAAAATGGCTAGACGATTTAGGGACGGGGCTATGGTTCCGTAGATTACTTGACACAGCTCCTTGTAATTCTTACCAAGTGACTGCGTTGTTGCTGTTATGATTTGCCATCAAGCTGGCTCTATCTCTTAATGTCCCAGCGTACAACAGAAGTAAACATTGCCGGGCACACCATCCTCATCATTGTGTTATGTTTGAGCTCATTGTTGCAACTACTGGGTCAATCCATCTGGTTGAAGGGTCTTCCTCTTTCTCACTGGCCCACAGTTTTACCAAACACGAGGTCTTTTTCCCGGGATCGGTGTCTCCTGACCACATGACTGAAGAACCCAGGGTGATGTTTTGCTATTCCCACCTCTGAGGAGCTCTGGCAGATGTGTCCACTGCAATGCATGGTGGGATTCCTTAACTGCTGCTTCCGTGAGCATGCATGGTAGGGCCAAGTAAATTGAAACCCTTGACCACAAATGTTCTCCTGTTATCATGATATCTTCTTAATGCAGTAACAAGAATTTTTGTTTACTTTACATTGAGGTATAATAGATATTGAAGGCGCCAGTCTTTGATCTTCGTCGGTAGGTGTTTAAATCTTCACTTTCAGCAAGAAAAAGTTGTGTTATCTGCATATTTCTGGCTAATAATGAGCCTTCCTACAATCCTGATGTCACTTATTCCTTCATATAGCCCTGCTTTTCAAATTATTATTTCAGCATATAGATTGCATAGTTATGGTGCATGTATACAACTCTGACAGACACAAAAGCAGACTCAACTTCTATGTACAGAGACATCTATCTGTCTATCTGGCAACTACAGTAGTAACCTCAAAAATGCGAGTAAGGTATAAGCCTTAACAACGTGCTATACACAGATGACACAACCCCACTTGCAGAAAGCAAATAAGACTGGAAGCAGTTAGCTTTCAGTACATGTTGCAACTTAATATAAAAAAGACGAAAATTCTCACAACTGTGCCAGCAGGCAATATCATGATCAACAGAGAAAAGATTGAACTTGTCAAGGATTTCATTTTACTTGGATTTACAATCCATGTTCATGGAGGCAGCAGGAAAGAAATCACACCATGTACTGCTGTTGGCCAATCTGTTGCAAACGACCTCTTTGAAGTGTTGAGGGACCAAAATGTCACTTTGAGAACGAAGGTGCACCTGGCCAAAGGCAAGACACGATCAGTCACCTCACCTGCCATGAAAGCTGGGTGCTGAATAAGGAAGATGAAAAGCAATTGATGACTGTGAATTATAATGTCGGCCAGGAGTACTGAAAGTTCGATGGACTGCCGAAAGAACAATGGTCTCTACTTTGAAGGAGCCTGAATGCTGCTTAGAGGCAAGGAGCTTAGTCTCCCTTGAGCTACTCTCACTTACTTTGGACATGTCACCAGTAGAGATTAGTCCATGGAAAGTGACATCATTTTCCTTGATAAAGTAAAGCGACAGGGACAACAAGGGAGACCCTCCACAAACAGATGGACGCCAGGTCTGCAACAATGTGCTCAGATATAGCAATTGTGAAGGTGCTGCAGGAGAGAACAGTGTTTTGTTCGGTTGTACACCGGGTGGTTTTGAATCAAAACTGACTTGACAGCACCTACCAACACCAGTAGGAGTAAGAAACAGAGCCTGGATTTATTCATTCCCAGTGGAACTCCCAAGCCTGCATGCTTATTCACTGTGCTGCCTTGAAAAGTGGGACTACATCAAGGAGATAGGATAAATAGAGAATCAAAATCGCTTTCAAATAATGTCTTCAATTTGATTTAGTAGACAAAACATCAAAAGCACAAACTTTCAGGAAAAGGTAAAATCTAGGTTGGATGTTAGTAATAACGGAACACTTACAATAGACCTTCATAGACTTTGACCAGTAAAAGTTCTTATCCCAAAACTACAGCATCTCCAGGAAGAAGCTGAGAAACCTGGATTACTAAGAATGAAGGTGGAATGCTTACCCTGCATCTCTCCCATTTTCCGCGCACCTCTGAATGTTGCATAATTTCTCTATTTAAATTTTGTTTTAACTAGTGGTCATAAATCATTTTTCAAAGGGGAAAATTATTCAATTAACATTTATTGCACGTCTGCTCTGAGGTATAGTGGATTACGCACTGAGTTGCTGTCTCCAGGGTTAGCAGTTCAAATGCCCCAGTTGCCCCAGGGAGAAAGATGAAGCTGTCTACTTCTGTAAAGACTGAAAGTCCTCCAAACCCCAAGGGCGGTTCTGCTCTGTCAAATAGGGCCTCTATGAGTCGGAATCGACTTGATGGCCGTGACTCCCCTGGATGGGCCAATGGTTGCATGAGTGGCTGTTAATGAAAAGGGTAGAGGTTCAAAAGAAGCTCAGAAGAAAGGTTGGACCTTCTAGTTCACTGAGCTTGATGTCCTTATAACGAACTGTCAAAAAACTTCCTTGACCACATTGTCAAATTCCTTTGCACAGTCAATTAAAAAGAAGTAAACATCCTCTTGGTATTCTCTGCTTTTAGCCAATGTGATAGTTAGGTTTATTGTGCCAACCTGGCCAATAGGAACGTGTAGGACTAATCAGGTCACAGTTTGATTGAAGGGAAAAGAGATAAATGGCTCTGCAAGGTCTGCCCCTGTCTTTCTTGCTCTCTGGTGATCTGACCAACGTGCTGCTGCTTTAGCGAGTTCTCTGCTTCAACCTGTGTGCTACACTACCTGTGGGCCAAGCCAACCCCTGGATCATGTCGTTAGAGCTTGAGGCTCCTTTGAGATCTGCTTTGCCATGCTGCTGGTGTGTACATAGCTTGATTTTGAGGCTGGTGGATCCTGTCGCCTTGCATTGCTTGAGTTCGATATCCCATCCAGGCCTGCTCTGCTAAGCTCTGATGCTACTGATTTTTGCTGCCCCACCCTGCTGTCTGCTGCCTGCGGACAGACTCTGCCTGTTTTGTCTGCTCCCTTGACCTTGGACCGAAGCCCCCTCTGTGAGTTGAAGGACATTCAGTACATTAACTATTCCACAAAAGTGAGTTGAACTGAGCCCTCTGTACTGCTGTGTGGACTAATTAGCTGTTATATTCCTTCACGCTGTATAAACCTATCACTGTATAAAATCATAAGTGTCCTGGTTTTGTTTCTGTAGAACCCTGCTTAACACAACCAAGATTCATCTGATGTAAACAATTATATGCCTCATCCCATGTCCTATTCTGAATCTGGCCTGAATTGTGGCAGCTCCTGGTTGATGTTCTGCTACAATAATTTTAAGAGTATCTTCATCAAAATTTTACTTTCATATGCTATTCATGATATTGTCCAACAATGCCATCACCCTGTTGAATCACCTTTCTTTGGAATGGACACAGCATGGATATTTTCCAGATAACTGGCAATTCCAAATTCTTTGGCATACATGAGTGATTGCCTCCAGTTGGGTCTACTTGTTGAACCACCCCAATTGGCATTCTGTCAATTCCTGAGATCTTATTCATCACTTGTACTTCTTCAGTCCCATATGTTCTTGATCATGTGTTATCTCCTGAAATGGTTGAATGTTCGCTAATTCTTTTGATACAGTGACTTCATGTGTTCCCTTCTTCCCTTGATGCTTCCTGCATTGCTCAATATTTTGTTCCAAGAATTTTTCAATGTTGAAACTCAAGGCTTGGTATTTCCCCTTCATTTATTTCAACTTAAGAAATGCCAGGCATAATCATTTTTATTCTCTAATTCCAGATCTTTGTAAATTTTATTATAGTACTTACTGTTTCTTCTTAAACTGCCCTTTGAAATTTTGTATTCAGTTCTTTTAATCGTTTCTTCCATGAACATTAGCTCCTCTATATTCAAGAGCAAGTTTGAGAGTCTCTTTTGACATCCATCTTGGTCTTTTCTTTCTTTTCTCTTGAGATAGAGATACTTAAGGTTTATTGTGCCAACCTGGCCGATAACACATGTGGGATTAATTGAAGGTCAGAGAGATAAAATGGCTCAGTGAGCCTCACCTTTCTGGTTCTCTTGCTCTCCGATGGTCGGACCAGTGTGTGGCTGCCTTAACTGTTCTCTGCTTCAGTTAGCAAGGCTCAATTCCTGCGAGACATCCCTGAGGAGAAGCCACATGGACCTACCCTGATGCAGCCCTGAGTGCTAGGAGAAGAGATGCTTACACCGCCACTGGATTCAAAGACTTTCTACCCACTGGCCTGTGATCCTCCTGCATTCGGCATCATTGTGTGTGTTTTTTGAGTTTGAGGAGGACTTTGTTGATCGGTGTCGGACATATGGGCTAAATTGGACTTATGGGCTTGGACTGGACAGGGTTGGGATGCTTTCTGAATGTACATTTACCCTTTATATAAAACTCTCATATATACTATGAGTTTCTGTGGATTTGTTTCCCTAGTTTACCCAGACTAACACACCTGCCATCTTAATAATCTTTTGCTTTCTTTATGTATGATATTATTGATGTCATCCCACAACTCATCTGAATTGGGCCATTGTTGTTCAGTGTGCCGAATCTGTTCGTGAAAATATCTCTAAATTCAGGTGAGATATACTCAAGGTTGTCCTTCGGCTCTTGTGAACTTGCAACTTAACTTGAACTTAGATATGATCAGTTGTTGGTCTGCTCTGAATTTGGTCCCTACGCTTGTTCTGATGGACAATACTGAGCTTCTCCATTGTCTCTTTGCACAGACGCAGTCAATTTGATTGCTCTGTATCCCATCTGGCAATTTCCACATGGATAATCACCGTTTAGGTTGTGGAAAAGGGTATTTGCAAAGCTGTTGGTTTTGCAAAACTCTATTATGCCAGTCTTTGGCATTAATTCCATCACCAAGGCCAAATTTTCTAGCTACCAATTTTCCCTTCTTGTTTCCAACTTTCAATCCCAGTTACGAGGAAGGATGCATCTTAATTATATACTTGATCTATTTAAGCCTGTGGGAATAGATTAAAATCTTCAATTTATTCATCTTTGGCATTAGTAGTTGGTACATAAGTTTGAATAATACTCATATTAAGTGGTCTTCCTTATTGAAGTATCCTATCACTGACTTTTTTATGATGGATCCAATGTCATTCCTGTTAAATTAATCATTCCAGTATAGTCTGATTGTTTGATTCAGATGGCCAACACTAGAAAATTTTGGCTCAAAAATGCACAATCCTTATGTATTTCATTTAATTTTTTATTTCTAATTTTCCTAGGGTTATACATCCCATAGTCCAATTATTTATGGATATTTGCTACCGTTTCTTCTAATTTTGGGTCCTATTACATCAGGAAGTGAAGGTCCTACAAGCTTTACTGCTCCCGTGGCACGAAGGTTGCCTCAACTTTGAGGAGGCAGCTCTCCCCCAGTCGTATTTTGAGAGCCTTTCAATTTTTCTGATTTGAGAGTTTCATCTGCTGGCATGATATCAAGCAATATTTCTCTGCTATTCATCCAATTTTCAGTGGCTATTGTTTCATAAGTATATTGCCAGCCCCTCCTTCATTGTCTGGAAGCCCCGCTGAAACCTGATACCCATGGGCGAATCTATGAATATTTGAAATACAGGTGGCATAACTTCTATCAGCACAGCGGCACACAAACCTCCTCAGTGACAGGCAGAAGAGTAGTGTGTTAGAGTATTACAGAGATGAAAATGAAATAAAGATAGAAGTAGGCTTGGAGGTATTTTAAAAATACTTCATATTAATTATTAGATCATTTCCAAGTAGACAGACTCTCCTGCTACTATCTTTGGGGGTCTGCTTTGTTATTTGGGGTAAAGAAACGTCTTTTAGGATACAAATAATTCACCATGTGTTGTTTCTATGCACTGCCGCTAGAGGGTAGCATTTTTGCTATTTTCTCTCTGCTGAGAAGCCTGTGTGTTGTGCTACTTCTCAGCCCTCAGCCATTTATTCGTAACACCAGTACAACACATATGGCATAGATTTTAGACACATTTCTCGGGGGTTGAGAAGGCAAAGTGGGGAATTTACATAAGCTGTTAACAATGGTGTGTCTTGGTGACCTGTCTCCTGAAACTTTGACCAGAATAAGACATGATGAGCATCACTGGAGACATTTGAATGAAACTTAGTTGCTTTCCTTCTGAATGGGACACTAAGTGATGGCGGAATTGGGGTAAAGATAGGTGTTAGGATAAAGCAAGTCCACCCCAAAAGGACCTGGGCGTTCCTTCCACGGTAGGGTGACTTCTGAAATGGGTGGTCCACTTTGATGTCGGGGACATCCTGGACCGGAATGGTAATTGTCTGAGTTCTCAGACAAGCCTCGTCCCTCTGGCCTCAGGCTCCTCACTCATGCACACATCTAAGAGCTAGCTACTCTATGCAATATGTTCTTGGATTTTTTCAATCTTCTTTTTGATCCTATTCAATCATCCCACAGGTTATGAATAACTTGTTTGTCCTTTAATATTCTGCAAATTTACCCTCACTTTGAAAGGACTGGACCCTCCCTGCCCACAACACATTGTTTATCACGGTCACCTCCACTCGCTGCGCTTGTACCTTTGAAATGACTGAAAATGTGTACAGCCGTTTGTTGCACTAAGCTCCAAAAAATCCCACTGCCAACAAGGTGATTCCAATTCATAGCAACACTACAGGGTAGGGTAAAACTGTCCCTGTGGGTTTCTGAGGCTGTAACTCTTTATAGGAGTAGAAGTCTCATCCTCCCCTGGCATAGTCTTTGCGGCAGTGGGGGCTGTTGAATTACTGATCTTTCAATTAGCAGCCCAAGGCCTAACCCACTATGCCACCTTGACCCCTTTTGTTGCACTAAGGCAAGGTCAATAAGAACTGGATACACCTATTCTAACTTACCTACAAATTTTGAAAGACACAGTAGAAAAGATAACTCATTTGTAACCTGGACACTCCCTGTAGCTCACTTACCAATATCGCAATTCAAGGAGAATACCTTAAGTGCTACAATAAAGACAAAAAGTATTGGTCTCTTTAGGGGATTCTAATGTACCAAGGCAAGAGAACTTATAGATAGAAATTCTAAACAGCGTATGACCCGGTGCTACCCTGGTCTCTATGTTATTGGAATTTATAGACAGAGGAGAAGCACCAGTGGATATAAGAGCAAGGCTTTGAACCGGGTCTCCAAGTATCTTCAGAAGTTCAGCTGAGAGGGGGATGGAAGAGAAGATGCTCAATGCAACATAAATATGACACTTAAAGAAACGTGTATTTTTGGGCATAGCGAGCAAGTAAACTTGATTCAAGGGATATGTAGGATGTACAGGAGCCTATATTGAATTACACACAGTTGAGTTGTTTTTATTTTCTTTCGGTCAAAACATTGTGTATATTAACCAAGAGGGATTGACACCATGGCTGCCACAATGGGCCCCGCATAGGACAACTGTGAGACTGGGGCAGGGCCAGTCACTCCTTCCTCGTATTGTGCACGGGCCACTGTGGATTGGAATCAGCTAGATGGAACCCAGCAACAACAATGCTAATGAATTTGGACATAAGAAAGGGACCCTGTACTGACCGCTGAGCAGACAAGAGGGTTGTTCCATCCTACATTGGTAAGCCCCTTAATTAGTAGGCTGAGCTTATTCCTTTGTCTCAGCGCCTGAATACATTTTTGTTTCAGACACAAATTATCAGATGGGAGATGATTTTTGACTGTACCCTCAGTTTCTTACTTAAAATCATCAGTATCCTCCCTGTATAATGTTTAAAAACAAGCAGAACAATTCAAGTTCTCAAGAGCACCCAGAGAAGAGGTATTTTCTCACCTTCCTGTGTAACATTCTATTAATCTTAGGAATTCCTCATGCAGCTCACACAGTCATTCAGCAAATATGTCATCCTTGCTTTAAGACATTAAGAGGTAAGAAAAACTAATGTCTGATTCCAGAGCTATGGGTGAAATTACCTTTAAAAAAGAGTGAGTCATGAATTATTAAGATCATGTCAATATTTGTTAAAAAACAAGTTGCATGGTATTACCAAATAGGGAAATTAGGAGGGGAAGAGAGGGGAAATGTAGGATTACTTCAAGTTCAATTCTTCATACTTTTTAAAGGATGGTTTTTAAAAAAAATCATTTTATTGGGGGCTTGTACAACTCTTATCACAATCCACACATACATCCTTTGTGTCAAGCACTTTTGTACATTTGTTTCCCTTATCATTCTGTCTTTTATATCCTGGGAATATCCCAGTGGCTAAAGAATCATCAACTCCCACAAGGGAAATGAGAGTTTGGGCGGGTTGTGTGTGCAGATTTCCATAAACAGACTAGTATGACAGATACCTCTGACTCCAAATTGTGGAGAAGCACTCACTGAACTCGCAAGGCCTGAAAAACAGACTTGGTGAAGGGATGGACGGAATGCCTGACCACGAGTCAGATGTCATGTTGCTATCAGGGTCACTGACAAGATCTAGCTTGTGATTTTGAGTTGAAATCCCACTAGATGTATACATGCTCTTGGAAAATTCAAGAAAAGTTAAGTTTTATCACATTTCAAAATTTCGTACACAATGAACCTATGAGAGGCAGAATTCAATGGCACTGCCTTCTTTGCTGAGCCTCCCACCTGTTCTACTTTTGCTGAGATGCAATCTTACTGTTTCCATTGCTCTCTGCTAATGGGAAGGATCTGACCTTGCCTTCTCAGACAGATTCCCATCTTACACTGATTCTTACTTCCACGGGTTTTACTGTACTCGATTTCTAAGAATTTCTTAAGAACTTAGAGATATCTATCTTTCAATTGAAGGTCTTAAGAAAAAACAACATTGAATCCAAAATACAATTATAAATGTTTAAGCAAAATCTAAATATTTATGCTTAAAGTTGGGCCCCAACATTAAAGTCTCCTTAACAATGGGTTTGTGGGGACTCTGGGATTGGAAGGAGCACACCAGTAAGGTCATGACCCAGCTCCCTGTTTCTAGAACGAGCAGAGTTTTCAATGTCCCAATAGGCGGCATGACTATTTCAGAAATCACCGAGGAACTGTTAACACATTTCACAGTCTTACAATGTTGATAGTGCTTAATAATCAGCTCCCACCACCCTCTTCCATTTAACAATATATACAACCACAAAGCCTTCCTATTCCCAGGACTTTACTTGCTTTCCAAGATATCCCAGTCCTCCTGACTCTGGCAAGTGCACTAGAAGACACACACTGAATTCGTCCAAGGGTTTCTTCCCTTTGGCTACAGACAATTGAGCAGGGTATGACCTTGACACAGTGTTTAAGCCAAAGTTCAGAAACTGAGACCTCAGCTCTTCTTGAAGAGATTGTACAAAACACAAATACCAAGTGAGGGAGGGCACTCCACACGCCTGGGTGACAGCAACCTTTCGGTTCCAGAGCATCCACACTGCCCAGAAACAAAAGACCACTTTGGGGTAGTGATAGAGAGAGCTGGGGAGGTTCTGTGAGAGATGGTAGCATGCTAGGGGAAGCCCTGGGGAAGGGAGGACACAAGGGGAAAATAGCACACACTCCCACCACCACCATTCTCCATGCTCATCCCCACATGTTTTTTCCTTTGCATTACTTGCTATTGTGAGAGATTGTATAATTTATTTGTTGACTTGTTTATTGTCTGTGTCTCCCATGGAAATGTAAGTCTATGAATGTAGACTCCTTAGCTTGAGTACCACTGTATCTCTAGCTTTTTACATTGCTATGATAACACAATCCATTTGCTGTTGACTCGATTCTACCTCATGTATCAGGATAGGGCTGTGCTCCTCCTGGGGTTTCCGATGCTGATTTTTCATGAGTAGGTTGGCAAGGCATGTCTACCTTCCAACCTTCCAGTTAGCAGCCAGGCTCATTAACCATGTCACCGCTCAGGGATGCCACAAGCTAAGTGTTGTGGTGGTGGTGTCATTGAGTCAGTTCCAACCCATAGTGACTTTGCACAACAAAATGAAACACTACCCGTTCTGGCGCCAGCCTCGCCATTGTCCCTGTGCTTGAACTCATTGTTGCAGCTACTGTGTCAGTTCATCTCCTGAAGGGCCTCGCTCTTCTTGCTGCTCCGATCCTTGACCAAACATGATGTTCTTCTCCAAGGACTGATCTCTCCTGACAACATGCCCCCAGTTTGAGAGAGGAAGTCTCGCCATCCTTGCCTCTGTGGGGCACCTGGCCATACGTACTTCTCCCCAGACAGATCTGATTGTCTTTCTGGCAGTGCCTGGTACTTTGGACATTCTTTACCAGCACCACAATTCAAATCCCCAGCTCTGCAGTCTTCCTTATTCAGTGTCCAACTTTCCATTATGAGGCTATTGAAAATACCATGGCTTGGCTCAGGCACACCTTAGCTACACAAGCTGATAAAGGGGAATTAACAGATATTTCCCCCTATTCTAGACTCTTAAAGCTTGAAATTTCTAATATTTTTGTTACATCCTTTTCAGTTTCAGAGATTTTACTAAAATATGCTTCATGGCAAGTCCGTTTTTAAAGTCCTATCTCTTGACCCAAGACTTTCTAATTCACTATTTAGAAAAGGTTTTCTCACTTGCTACCCAGAAAGCACAATAAAGAAAATGCCAGTCTCTCTCATTTCAGCTTCTGCTCATATTTTGTTATTTTTTATGACATGCCTTTAAAAGGTTAAAAAACATAGCTATAAAGTTACAAGAAAATTAAACCAAATCCAGTGTTATTGAGTTGATTTCAATTTAAAAAACAACATTGCTATCTAGTGGATTCTGACTGCAGGAGACCCTATGGGACAGAGTAGAACTAGCTCTTTGTGTTTCAAAGAGAGCTTCATCTTTCCCCTACAGAATGCCTAGTGGGTTAAACCTCTGACCTTGAGGTTAGCAGCCCAAAGCCTAACCCACAGTGCCACTAGGGTTTCTTTCAAAGTTACCATGATGATGATCAACTACATTGCTCATTTCAGGGACTAGAGGCAGATAGTCCTAGGCTTTGACCTTAGACCTGAACCAAAGTTCCATATCCTGAGAATTCATGGGGCTCCACCTCACTTCTGTTCTTTGTTTGTAGAGACTGGGAGATTGGACATTATTTATAGACTACCAAAATATTTGCACATATCAGAATACATATCAGTATTCATTAATTATGAATTTCTATATACCTGTAATTCCTACTCGGGTCTTGTGTTAGATTGGATTCCCAAGAGAAACAAAACCAGTGACACATATATTGTGGTAGTCACTTAATCGGGTGCATTTTAAGGATTATGAGTGTAGGAGTGGAGTCTATACCCTACAATTTAAGGATTAAGAGTGTAGGGGTAGAGTCTAGGCTGTCAATCTGGAGATAGCCAATGAGACTTCTGTGTGGGCATGACCTTCTCCTGAGAATTCTGGGAAATCTGGTACTTCCTCCTTGGAGGCAGAAGACCCCTCTCATTCTCTGCTACTCCTTGGGAGACATTGCAGAAGACAAGCCACATGGACACAACCAGGCCTCAGAAGCCAAAGGAGCCACAGAGAGACCCCTGCCAGCACTGAGATGCTTACAATGCCACTGGACCCAAAGACTTTCTACCCACTGGCTTGTGATCATCCTGCATTTGGCTTCATTGCATGTGTTTCGTGAGTCTGAAGAGGACTTTATAGATTGGTATTGGACATATGGGCTAATATCAGACTTATGGCCTTGGGCTACACTGGCATGGGATGTTTTCTCAATGTTCAATTCCTCTTGTATACAAACCTCTCCCTGATATACATATGCATGTTTGTGAATTTGTTTCTCTAGTCTACCCAGACTAACACATTATATATATTTAGATAGATAGATAACATGAGAAATTAACAGTTAATTAAACTATAAAGCAGTACAAATGGCTCAGTGCAACTCACTTCTGTGAGATAGCTAGTACACTGGCAGTCCTTCAAGTCTTGAGGGTTACTGGGTAGTCCTCTGTAGAACAATTTAGGCTATCTGGCCACAGGCAGCAAACAGCAAGCAGGTCACCAACAATCAGCCAGATGACAGGGTCTGACAGTCCCCAGCTCAAGAGATAACTTCCCGTAGCATGGCAAAGCAAGACTTGAAGGAACCTCAAGTTACAGTGACACAGTCCATGAGTTAGGTGTCCCACAGGTAGTGTAGCTTGCAAATGGAGGCACAGAACAAGCAAGGCAGCCACACACTGGTCCGATGATCAAAGAGCAAGACCCAAGAGAGGCGAGGCTCACCAAGCCATTTATCTCTCTGCCCTTCGACTAATCTCACATATGTTCAATGGCCATATTGGCACAACAAACCTATCACATATATGTATGAAAAGACAAAAGTGTATATCAAGAGGAGCAGTTGGTAGAAGTGGTTAAGGCCAATTTGGTTCAAGTCCATGACAGATATTAAACTGGAGGCTTTTCCTGACTCGTACAACTACCAAGGTTTGGGAAGTCAGAGATTCATGAAGCTGGAAGACAAACTGGGAGGCCAGAGGATGAAGCAGGAAGACAAAGCAGGGAGACCATGGCTGGCAGATACAGAAGCTGACCGGGTGTTGTGGCAGGCCACTGATTGTAGCCAGGATGGACAGTGAATAAGGCAGGATGTTGGTTCAGGTTCAAAAAACTTGAAATCAATGCAACAGGTGTAGGATCCACATCAGCAAGAAGAGAGAGGTCTCCACAGAGTTGATTTATTCAAATAAAGTAGACCTCACCGCTCAGGAGCTATCATTAGTATGTGACCTGATTAGGGGTTGTAAGGAGGTGTTTACATTATAGTGGGTCACATTATGGGGGAGGCCTTACTACCAAAATACTGAGGATGCTGACCTAGTCAAATTAACTCAAACTTATCTCTCATAGACCCAGATACCAGTAATGCCATTTGCAAGCAACTGCACCTCTTGGTCACTCCTCTATGACCCATTTTTTGGAAGTCACAGAAACTTGTTGGACTGGAAACTGTCATGATATATGGAACACACCCGGGCCAAGATGAAATCGGGGCTATGGGGTATAATATGTTATGATTTCCCCCAAACAAGTCTCTGGGATGGTCCGTTGTAGGTGTTTGCATTTTCACCCCAGACATTCTAAATCAGAATCTTCATCTCAACATCTCAACAATATTCCTCATGTAATTCTTTTAACTCTCCATGTTATTTTGTCTCCCCTTTTCTTTTTACTGTGGATTGTGTGAAGATTACAGCTCAGATCCCCAGTATGTCATTCAAAAACACATTGTTTCAACTCATCCGGTTCAATCCTCGCAAGATACCAGGCTTATCTCACTTCCTCCAGTGTTTGTTTCAACGCCGCCTCCTTTCCTAACTCTCTGTCCTTTGGTATGTGCTGCCCTTTTGATCTTAAATACTTGAATATGTTAACACAGGTGTGAGTTCAGTTCCATACCTGGAGTGGCTAAAGGTCATAGTCGTGGGGGCCCCCCCAGCCTCTGTCCAGTCAATAAGCTTCGTCTATGTTCTGGTCCACATTTTCCTACCACTCTACCCAAGACCATTTAATATGATCTTTTTAAAAAGCAATTGGTATTTTTCAAAACTGGCCACCATCTAGTTCTATGGAGACTGATGTTTATATGGTCTATTAGTTCATTGGATTGATTGTTTTATTACCCCCACCCCCACCCCACCCCCGCCCTCTGGTGATGCTGTTAAGTAACTATTGAACTGTAACTTCAAGGTGGGCAATGGAAAACCACCAGCAATGCCCTGGAAGAGGTATATGGTTATCTGCCCCTATCATGATTTACAGCGTCAGAACTCTACAGAGGGTCACTATGCGTAGAAATAAGAGCAACTGAGGGGTAGCACAAGCCCGGGCGGTGCTCGTCGTCGTTCTGTTGTCCACAGGGTCTCGAGGCGTCAGAAGTGACTCTACTGCCTCCAACAAAAACACGAGTAGAAGTCAGCTCCGTGCCAGAGAGTTTTTGTTTCCTTATTTGTTTGGTTGGTTTGGGCTATTTCCCTTCAACACAGAGAGAGCAATTGGTGCCCATTAGATCATTGTTCACTAGCTTTTCCGACTACAGTTACTACTCGCTGAAGTAGGATGTAGAGCACTGTCTTTGTAAACTATGCTGTGCCAGTTGCCTTTAGTAGCTCCTAAACCCTGGGATCGAATGAATCGTTCCCTCAAGATATTTGGTTATATCTAAGTTTTTATAACTTTGCCTCCTGTATGCTGTAATACATTTATGAATATACACTTGGAGGAAATATATTCATAGAAATATGTATGTGTGTGTATATATATGTGTGTGTACATATACATATATATGTAACCTTCATCAAACCTATTTATATTCAGGGGAATATTCCCACTCTCCCTCCCATACCTGGTCGGACTTTGTGTCTATCCAAGCATCTACTTGTAGATCACAAATTTGTTCTCTCCTTTCTTTGGTTAGGTTTGCCAGCGGTCTGTCGATTCTGTTTATCCTTTCAAAGAACCAACTTTTAGCAGCATAAATTTTTTCCAGTTTTATTTTCCCTCTCCTGAATCTCAGCCCTGATTTTTATTATTTCTTTTTTTTCTATTAATAGGATTGTCCTGTTGACTCTGCTCTAGTTGCTATAAATTTTGTGCCAGCATATCAATTATAAGTCTCTCTTCCTTTTTCATGTGTGCATATATTGCTATGAAACTTCCTCTGTTAACTGCCTTTGCTGTGTCCCATACGTTTTGGTACGTCATATTCTCATTCTTGGTTTCTAGAAATTTCTTAATTTCATCTCTATTCTGGGCCAGTTCACACTCCATTTGCAATAGAATTATTCATCCTCCAATTGTTTGCTCTTGTTTTCTTCAACTTCCTTTGGTTGATTTCCAGCCCTATGGCACAGTGGTCAGAGAGAGAGGTCTGTACGATATCAATGTGCTTAAATTTATGCAGATTCACCTTATGCCCCAGCATGTAGTCTATCTTCAAATATGTGCCAACTGGGCTTCAAAAGAATGTGATATTTTTGTATTTGGATGAAAAGCTGTGTAAATATCTAGCATGTCAAATTGTCTAATTGTAGTGTTTAGATCTCTAGCCTCCTTGTTGAGTTTCTTTCCCTGTGATCTATCTTTCTCAGAGAGCGGTATATTGAAGTCACCAACTTCATTGTTGAGCCTATGATTTCTTTTTTCATCTTTTGGAGTGTTTGGTTCATGTATTCAGTGGGTCTCTCATTTGGGGAATATATGTTTGAAATGCTTAGTGGTTTCTTGTCTACCATTCCCTTGAACATTATATAGTGCCCCTCCTTATCTCTTTATGGTTTGCACTTTGAGGTAAATTTTATCTGAGATTAGGATTGCAACCCCTATTTTTTTTGAATTGCTATATGCTTGGTATGCTTTTCTCCAGCCTTTGGCTCCAACCTATTTCCAATTTTTGTCTGTAATCTTGAGTTGTGTATCCTATAGGCAGCAGATAGATGGGTTGTGTTTTCTAAATCAGTCTGCTACCCTCAGTCTTTTAATGCCTGAGTTAAATCCATGGATATTTAGGATTATTATCTCCATCTGTGGACTTTTTGATGTCATCTTATATCTTTTGTGTTGGGTGTTTTCCTACCTCCCTTTCTTCTCAGTGTGTTGTGCATGCGTGTGTGCGTGCATGTGTGTGTGTTTCATTGTTGACTTCTTTCCACCCTTAAGCCAATGCTATCCTGGGGGCTGTTTTCTCTTTGTTGCCCCCGCATGGGGTTGTTCTATGTGGTGGTTTCTTATTTATTCTCAGTGAGTGCTGTTCTTCTGCCCATACTGGGTCAGCAAGGATCTTTTGTAGGGCTGGGTTTCTTCTAACGTATTCTTTGAGTTTTTCCTGGTCTGGGAAGACTCTTACTTCTCCATCTATCTTGATCGATAATTTGGCTGGGTAGCGTATTCTTGGGGTTGCATTGTTTTCTTTCAATTTTTGGAATATTTTACTCCACTCTCTCCTCTTCTTCATAGTTTCTGCTGATAGGTCTGATCATATTCTTATTTGGGAACCTTTATATGTGATTGCTTGTTTTTCGCTAACTGCTTTTAGAATTTTCTCCTTTCCCTCAAAGTTAGATAGTTTAACTATTGTGTACCTTGGTGACTACTTGGGATTCAGTCTAGCTGGTATTATTTCAGCGTCCTGAATGATTGCCTGGTTTTCATTGATTTCATTCATTTCCTCCAAGAATTCTCTCACTATTGTTGCAGATGACTTCTTCGTTGTGTCTTCCTCTGGCAATCCAATTATTCTGATGTTGTTCCTCTTCACAACACCAGACATAGCTCTTAGGTTTTCTTCAGCTTCTTTGATGATCTTATTAGGTTTTTGTTCGTGTTTGTTAAAGTCTGCTTGGCTGTCCTCTAGGTCACTGGTGCGGTTATTTGCCTCCTCCGGTCAATTGGCGAAGTCCATGAGTCTGCTACTGGTTTTTGTTATCTCATCCCTAAGCTCTTATATTTCCCTTTGGTGTATGGACTTCATCTCATCTATCATTTAATCCTTTTTCTGTATTGTTTCTCTCATATCCTCTATGATTTCAAGCAGCATTCTGAAAATTTCTATATGTGGCAGACCAATGCCTGCTTCTTCTTTGTCCGTCATTCGGTTTAGGACATCTTTCTGCCATTGCCTTTGTTTCTCTTTGTTTGTTTTTTTTTCGTTGAGGTCGTTGGGGCTGATTGCTGTTGGCGTTGCATTGTTTTAGAGGAGCCAGGTGCCATTTTCCAGGGAGTCAAAGAGCATTGGCTCTCTCTGGGAGACTTTTAGGAATGCTTCTTTTAACTGCCTGCAGCTAATTTCACTACGGAATCGGCCTACCACTTTATCCTCCTGTGGCTTCACTCTTTCCCTAGTCAACCAGTATTCTGTTATTTGGAGGGTAAGTTGGATGGTCCTCTCATGAGATGCTGGTTGGGTGGTTGTGGACCCATAAGGTTGGTGCTGCACTGGGTGATCTCACAAGAAACAATGATGGTGTGACCAGGCACCACAGAGGGCGTGCAGGGGTGCCTGCTGCAATGGGAGTGCCACAGAAGGCTGGTGGGTTGCCCACTTTAGTGTAGAGCACTGCGACTGGTAGGTGGAATTGCCCTGGTCTGGTAGGTCACTGTGGAGGTTGGGCAGAGGTTCCTACATCAGGGTGGAACATTGGCAAGTGTTGGCCAAGCTGCCTTAGGCTGTGTCAGACACTGAGGCAGGAGGGAGGAAGTTCTCTCAGTCATGTGGGACCACAGATGATGGATAGGATCTCCCCCAGCCACACAGGCAGGATTTTCCCAGAAGAAGGTGGTTGGGATATCCCCTGGTGAAGGGCAGGCAGGCTTTCCCCAGCCTCGGTTTATGCTGCAGAGGGTGGAGTTCTCCCAGCTGGGTGGAGAGCAGGCACAAATGCCCTAGGCTACGGGGAGTGGTCTGGAGGTCAGCAGTAGTGTGTGAGGAAAAAGAAAAAGAGGAAAGAGGGAAGAGAAAAATAGAAGGAAAGAACACTAAGCTCACTGAGACTGTGGGGGGATAGAGAGGAGAGAGGGAAATAAAAGTAACAATATACCTGAGCCCCTATCCGTGACTGGAGCTGGAGATGTTTAATACCTGCCCTGTGGCTGTATCAAGCTGTTGCTGTGTTGAGATAAAGACCCTGCGCTGGCCCCAAATGATCCCAGCTCCAGCTGAGACAGTGGCGAGGCCAAGGTCAAACCCTAGCCGGCCTCCACTCTGGTAAGCCAAAAGCCCCCAACTCCTCAAAACCTAGTGAATCTGTGCCTGCTTATCTTTATGATGCTCCTCCTGTGACCTGGCAGTGTGGAATTTCCCTCTTAGTAACTCTTCTGCACTGATTTCTGGGGAGTCCCTCTGGTAGGTGTTACACAGTTGGCATCTTCCCGGAAGTCCCTGTCTACACTCCTTCATGTCAATTTGATTGCTTGTTTTTGAATTTCTGATACCTATTCCCATCGACACCTCATTATCACACAAACTGGTGTGCTTCTTTCATGTCGGCCTTTTTGCTTCCCTGCTAGATGGACACTAGTTTAACAACAACCCTTTAAGACCCCAGATGCTATCTCTTTAATACCTGAGAACCATCAGCTTATTTCACCACATTTTTTATGCACCCATTTTGTCTTCAGTGATTGAGTGATTGTGTTGGGAAGGTGAGTATCATACATTGCCACATTATCAGAACAACCTGTTCTTGTACTGAGGTAAAATTTAAATAGAAGTCCAAAGTCCATCTGCAAGACTTCATCTCACATTCTACGGACATGTTATGAGGAAAGACTAGTGGCTGGAAAGGGACAGAATGTTTGGAAAGAAGAACAACAATGAACATGATCAAATAGAAAGAATTTTACTTCTTCTTTGCCAATTTGGATGTCTTTACTTTCCCTTTCTGGTCTGACACTAGCTAATCTTCCAGCACAATATTGTATAAGTGGTGATGCAGGGTATCTTCGTGTGGCTTCTATTTGCATGGAGAATGCTTTCAGTTTCTCTTCACTGATGTTGGTTATTGTTTTTGAAATATACCCTTTATTATTTTGAATAATTTCCCTCCTATTCCTAGTTTGTTGAGTACTTCTATCAGGTTTTGTTGTGGTCTTCTTTAAGGTCAACAATTCCAACACACAGGCTGCTCCAGGGGATAAATCTCTCCTGGAGATATTCATGGCTCAGAATCTCCATACAACTATGCACTGAAGTCAACTTGATGGTGGCGTATTTGGTTTAACTGAAAACTTCTGGCAAAAGTTGAACATTGCCGTGTTGCAGCAGACCAGCTGCTGATTCATTTGCCTATCTCCACTCTGGCTCCTTTTGCTCAGCATCTACTCCTAGTGAGTACTCCATCCACTTCTCTGTCTGTTTTTTGCTGAAACTCAGTGTTCCAGAATTCACATCCATCTCTTGTTCATTTAATCATTTCAAAGTAGATGGTTTATGTAGCATGTCTATTTAGGCCATCATCTTGTCAAAAGTACCACCAGGTGATTTTTAAATCTTCTTGGGGAATCTTATTACGATGTAGATTTTGATGCGGTACATCTGGAGCATCCAACCCAAACAATGAAGCCAACCAACCCACTGCCATCCAGTCAATTCTGACTGTGAGTGATTTTGTGACAGAATAGAAATTCTCTTTACAGGTTCCAAGACTGTCCGTCCTTTTGGGAGCAGATAGCCTCTTTTTTCTCCCACGGTTTGAACTACTGGCCTTGTGTTTTAATAGTCCAATGTTTACTTTACATGTCACCATGGATATGTGAATCTCAGTACTATATCCAAAATGATCTGGTCTGAAGCCCTGTGCAGGAATGCACTAATGTTTGCCGTATTACACAAAATAAACCTGGAAGCACTTACATCTTTTCTTTTCAAACTTTACATAACAAAACATGTCCAGCCAGTTATTGGATCTGAAGAACCTGCTCTCCCACCCCACCCCCCTTCAGCATTCCTATGACATATATCAGACTAGATTTTCCGGTGCTTCTATCATTACTCATGTCTCACCTCCAGTAGACAATAAGGCAGATGTTTTTCCTTCATGATTGGATGGCTGTGCAAGAATTCTGACATCCCTCCTTCCTATTATGCTCACAGTGAAACTGGACTTTCTGACTACCACCGTATGAAAATAGCTGGACAAATGCTTCAATTTCGTCTCAAAGTTTCTCAATTCATACAGTGTGACAGCGTAATGGGTCCAGGTCTGAGAACTCATATAGTTCAATTTCCTTAGAGAGAAGTACATCGTGAATGGGTCCCTGGGTGATGAAAACAATTAATATGCTCAGCTACTAAACAGAAGGTGGGAGGCCATCCATAGGCATCTTAGAAGAAAATCCTGTGGGGAAGTA
>NW_022103902.1:479153-480082 GCF_000313985.2 Echinops telfairi | reverse complement strand
GAGAGTCCATAAAAGATGTCTCTTGTTTTCATCTCACAGCTCCGTCAGCAGAGGGAATAGTAAGGTGCCCCTGCTGTGCTCTGTGATGTGTTCTTTTTTTATTCTTAACATCACAACTCTCACTTTGCCATGCTTTTCAACCAGGTGTCCTGTAGATCCCATGTGCATTGATACCTTACATTTTCTGAAAGTTTGCACCACTCTGGCCTACTTGTTGCCTACCAGTCCAGGAGAGAATTCAGGTGCCCCGAAGGGAAGTCTCTCACAAGAGGACTCTACTTGTCAGGGAACAGCTTCTTCATGATATATGCGTGGGCTGCAATTGAATAATGAAGACAAAGATCTGAAATGCATGCATTTATTGATTTCTCATTGCTGTAACAAAATAAGCCAAAGACATTCCATTTATCAAGTTACAGCAAGACAAGAAACTTTAAGCATACTATAGGGCAAACTAAACAAATATTTTTCATAGTGGAGGCATCAAGCCTTAGGTTATCTGAGGAATCATTTCAGCCCCTAAATACTATGATTGACAGGAAAAACTAATCCCCAGTTTTCATATCTAAAAATAAAACATTTAAATTCAAATATGCTAAAATTTTTAAATGCAAATAGCACACTGAAGGCTATCTTTAGAAAAAAATTCTCAGAACGAAACCATGAACACAATACATAAAAGAAATGGATTATCTAGAAAGATTAATCAAAATCACATCTCCTCTTCTGATTCCTGTTCTTGTTCAGTATTTTTCAGGAGTTCAACCTCTGTGGGGCAGAACCTCTTAAGTTTAGATTTAACCAACCTGAGGAGGAAAGAGCATCTCATGTCAGAAGTTGTTTAAAATAAAAAGCAGAGCAAGATGTATGCATAGTACAACAAACTCCCAAGTTATCTTCTGTGCAAATGGTAGAGGTAACCCAAAAAG
>NW_022103902.1:477351-478601 GCF_000313985.2 Echinops telfairi | reverse complement strand
ATGTTGGAAGACATGAAGGGTTTTAGTGACCCAAACACTGTAGATCCTTCACTTCCCTCATGAGAGAAAAGGAGCATATAACAAGAGTCCATGTAAGGCTTTTCCAGTCCATGATTATTTGTAGATCTTGTTCTGTCACCAGATAAATGAAACATGGCCAATGCCCCCCAATCTACAGGAAAACACAAACAAGTCCAAAAAACAAATATTTTTCTTTTATTTTCTGCAGTGAAGACCTGACCTATTATTCTTGGACTTCCTCGGGATCCCACTAGAATATAAGTTTCATAACAACAGAGGCGTCATCGGATACTGCACTACCCCTAAAGTAAAGGATGATCCCCGAAGCAGTGGCTTAACATACCTTTCATGAATCAAGGGCCACTGGAGGCGTTTTCTAGGAGCTCACATCACTCACCAGCTCACAGAGGCTAATTCTTCAGGCCTCTTAAACTCACCATTTACTCCTCAAATAAGCAGCAACTGGGCAGGGCTGAGTGGAGCCCTGTTGGCATAGTGGGTTGCAGGGAGGACTGCTAACCATAAGGTCAGCAATTTGAACCCACCAGCAGTTCCGCAGAATAAAGATGTGTGCTTTAAAACCCATCAGGGAAGCTCTACCTGCTCCCCCCCTGCCCCCACACTATCAGGATCCCAATTCTACCTTACAAATCTGGCTAGACCAGAGGATGTACACTAGTACAGATAGGAACTGGAAACACAGGGAATCCAGGGCAGATGATCCCTTCAGGACCAGTGGTGAGAGTGGCGAGTGACCACTGGGAGGGTGGAGGGAGAATGGGTTGGAAAGGGGGAACCAATTACAAGGATCTACATATAACCTCCTCCCTGGGGGACAGACAACAGAAAAGTGGGTGAAGGAAGATGTCAGACAGGGCAAGATATGACAAAATAATAATTTATAAATTAGCAAGAGTTCATGAGAGAGGGTGGAGCGGAGATGGGGGGGAAATGAAGAGCGGATGCCAGGGGCTTACATCTTACATGGAGAGCAAATGTTTTGAGAATGATGAGGGCAATGAATGTGCAAATGTGCTTTACTCAATTGATGTACATATGGATTGTGATAAGAGTAGTATGAGCCCCCAATAAAATGATTTTTTAAAAAGATGGACATCTACTTCTGAAAATTCAGACATGAACCCCCACACCCGCCTCTGCAGCACAGTTCTAATCCAACACACAAGGTCGCCATGAGTCAATCGACTGCACAGCAACAGAAATTGGTT
>NW_022103902.1:475708-477251 GCF_000313985.2 Echinops telfairi | reverse complement strand
AAGAAAACCTCTTGAAATAATTTGCTTGAATAATTACTAATTAAACACGGAGGATGCTTCCAAGGGCCTCAGCAAAGGTTCTAGCTGATAGATAGACTAATAAACCCCAAAGACACAAACTCTCCGTCATCGGGTTGATTCTGACTCAGCGACCAAGTAGGAGGGGATACAATTGCACCCTGGGTTTCCTCAGTGGTAACTGTTTATGGGAGTAGAAAGCCACACCACTCTTCCAAGGAGTGGCTGGTGGATTCGAACTGCTGATCTTGCAGTTAGCTGCACAAAACAGAACCCTTGATACATGTTGGGGTTGTTGATAGGCTGAAAATCTCAAATTTAAACCATCTAATGAATCTGCTCACCTACAATTACGTTATTCATTCCCCAAGAGTGGGCTTCTACAGTCATCATTGTATCAGCTCCCCCTTGCAGTCACCTACAAGGGTAATCAAATAAGAATCTGCTCAGACTTATCAGCACAAACCAGACTGATCAGAAGAGGTGAGAGTGGAGTAGCAATTTCTAGAAGTTGAAAGAGAATAATAGTAACCCAAGAATTCTCTGTCCTGCCAAATTATCCATCAAAATAGAGGGAGAGGGAAGAATTTTCCTGAACAACAACAAAAAATTCTTTCCAACTCACTTTGTGCAGAAGATCAACACCCACAGAGCACAAACATGAGACCACTGCATGGTGTAGCACGACCAGAAATCAACTCAATGAAACCAACACCCAAGACGGCACTGAACCAATGGTGAAAAAGGGCCAAGAATGAATTCCCCCATACACCCAGCACACTGCTAAGGAGGGAGAGACCAGAATATCTGACACAAAAGGTACCAGATGCCTCATTTTTAAAAAGCCTTCACAGTTGTACAGTACACAGTCTTAATGAAATCAATCCCTTAATTAATCTCCCATCCACCCCATCCACCCCACGACTCCTGGGGAAAATAAAACAAAGACCTAGATGTGTGTTGCAAATTAATTGTTAACAGACTCTAGTGACTCCTACTGCCTCTTATCCCTCCTTTGGGGTTTGTTTCTGCTGTTGCTACAAACCACCAAGAGGAGGTACCCTTAGACCTAATTCAATTCTTTTTTTTTAATAATCATTTTATTAGGGGCACATACAGCTCATCACAATCCGTACATACATCATTTGTGTCCAGCACATTAGTACATATGTGGACTTCATCATTCTCACAACACCCGCTTTCCACTTGAGCCCTTGGTGTCAGCTCCTTATTTTTTCCCCTTCCCTCCCACTCCCTCCTCCCCCTGAACCCTTGGTAACATAAATTATTATTATTTTATCATATCTTACACCATCCGACGTCTCCCTCACCCATTTCTCTGCTGTCCATCCCCAAGGGGGGAGGTTATATGTAGACCTTGTCATCTGTTCCCCCTTTCTCCCTCAACTTCCCTCCACTCTCCCGATATCGCCACTCTCTCCACTGGTCCTGAGGGGTTCATCTGCCCTGGATTCACTGTATTTCCAGTTCCTATCTGTGCCAGTGTACATCCTCCGGTCCAGCC
>NW_022103902.1:471798-474177 GCF_000313985.2 Echinops telfairi | reverse complement strand
CCAAAATCAATGTCAAGGAGGGTGCAGGAGGCCTTGCAGGGCTGGATCAAGGGCAATGTAACCAAGAGGAATGCCTAAAACTTACTTCAATTCTTATCTGCCATCTAGCTCTATGTAGTAGCACACACGGAAGTGGCACCCGGGGCAGATGGAGAAATGAAGGAAGAGCAAATGGTGGCTAGTTACTGGAGTGGCTCAAATCCAGGAAGTGAGGAGCAAGGTGTGTCTTGGCTTCTGGTTCTGCCTGTTCTCGATATAAGAAAGAGAAGAGCTGAGATTCTGGGCAAACTTCCAGGCAACTCGCATTTGATTAGAATGTGGGCGTCTCTATTTTGTCCTTCAAATGGCTCACATGAATCAAAACTTAGAAAAGCAATCTAAAGATGGAACAAGGGAGAGTCTTTTAAAAAGTTACGTGGAGCCGGGGGTAAAGTCTGGACCACAATAAAGCATGTAGTAAAATTCCCAGACACACTTATGACGTGTCATGGAGACCACGGTGTGGGGCTAGAGAAGCAATCTTTAAACCATTGTTACGGAAAGTTAGGAACTACAGAATCACTTTTCAGAGCTGGGCAGAGGGGTTCCATGGAAATTCCAGAACCTGGATGCATCTCAATGTGATTTTTGTGCTCTGTCCAAAAAATTGTGATAAAATGTTCAAACAAACCATCGTCTGTGGCTGAATTACAAACCACCCCCAATCAATGCCTGACAAACAGGTTTTCAAGGCTGTGATCTCGCTGAGAGGAACATGTTCATGTTGTTGCTTACACGTCCACTGAAATATATCAGGTCATTAATCTGCTGCCATGTCTTCTCAAGAGCACTGTGAGAGTGAGTATCTAGGAGCCCTGGTAGCGCTCTCGGGTAAGTGTCGGGCCTCTACCTTCAGGGTCCTTGTTCATGGAGAATGATGCGGGTCTGCGCGTGTGAAGTTACCGCCTCAGAAAGCCTGCATGGGTGCCTTGGAATTGACTCAATGGCAGTGAGTTTTAAGATGAGAGCAAAACTGACAAACATATAAACGACTTCCAACCTAATGAAGCCTATCCTCCTACAGCCCTGAACTAGAGACCTACTGAAAGAGCAAACATGCCATTCAGCACCTCCTGTGCGTTTGACAGAGTCCCCACTGTCAGACTTATGTGATGTTTTCTTCCTTCAAGGATGTGCGATTCAATAACAGACAAGTCTCACACACAGAATATAATAATAAACATCTCGACATCGATCTTCATTGCTCCTAGGGATGTAGAGAGTAAACAAAGTACTTTAAAACTCACTGAGGGAAATGAACTAGAGTAGTCACAGAAAGTTTTTTAGAGGAGATGAGCATTTAACATGGACATGGCAGGTAGACATCACAGTCACAAGTGTAGAATAAGGTGTGTGACGTGGGGCAGGCATGGAGAAAGGGGGCAGTCGAGAGGATAAGAGAGAGGAAAAGAATAAATGTGGATTCTGGTTTCTACAGAACTGTAAGTAGAGAGGAATTTCTTTCTGTGTCTCCAGGCTTTAAAACTAGGAAGAGACAGTGGTCTTCTTTGGGCTCTGAAGAGGACCTGGCAGGAGGTGGAGATGGTCCCGGAATGCTGGGTTTATTCCTGAAGCCTGCCCAACCCCTCATTAGATGAGGCCTGGCTATCAGCCTGGTACAGCAGGAGAAGCCAGGTTTCCCTCCATGGAATACCCCGTTTTAACTAGCTCATCCATAAGTGTCAAGGGAATGATACAGGACTCATAGAAACCAAGTCACTGAATAAGCAGAGCTTTCCAGTACCCGAAGTCACTTAGATGCCTACAGGAGGGCAACTGCATGATCAAAAGAGCTGACCTTGGGAATCTAAAAGAGACACCTGTGTGCACCTGTTGACTCTCCTGTCAACTTGTGAAAATGTGGAGTCTAGCCTGTCAATCAGGTCATAACCAATGAGGCCTCTGTGTGGGCGTGGCCTTCTCCTGAGGATTCTGGGAAATCTTATCTTCCTCCCTGGAGGTGGAACCCACACTCTCTTTTCTTGACATTCCTGTTGACAAGCCACATGGAGCTACACTGATGGAGCCAGAGCCCTGGAGCTGGAGGAGCCACATGGAGACCCACACCTGTGTTGAGACGCTTCCACAAGACATTATGAACTGGCCTGTAATCTTCCTGCTTTTGGTATGATTGCATGTCACCTGATTAATAAGAGTTGCAAAATTATAGTTATGAAGTAGCAACAAAAATAACTTTATGGTTGAGGGGTCACCACACTATGAGGAACTGTATTAAAGGGTCGCGGCATTAGGAGGTTGAGAACCACAGCCTTAGAGGAATTATGTTGACCTCTTTCTATTCCTGTAAATCCCTCAAACTGTAGCTGAATTTACAATTGC
>NW_022103902.1:468627-471188 GCF_000313985.2 Echinops telfairi | reverse complement strand
AAAAAAGAAAAAGAAGAAGAAGAAAAAAAAAAGTATTGCTTTTAAAGGAAGTCAAGTAAATGTCCAATTAAGTAGGCATTGTCTAACCGAAGACATAACTTATTCACTGTCATAGAGGTGATGCCGACCACAGTGATCCTCCCTGGGGGTTTCTGAGACTGGAAATGTTTACAGGAGTAGAAAGTTCCGTCTATCTCCCATCGAGTTGCTAGTGGTTTAGAACGTTCACCCATTCAGGTTGTAGGCCAACATGTAACTACTACATCACCGGGGTTTCTTCATAGGAGACACACAAGAATTGCAAGGATTTTAAAATGACAGTGCACCTTTGCAAATTCTGTAGGTGAGTGCTATGTACACGTGAGCACGTGGAGAATCCAATGAGAGTGTGGACAGGACTACTTGGGAAGGGAAAGCAGCAAAGGGAAAGACGTGGGTGCACAGACTGCGCTGACGGGATGCCCACGGCTGGAGCCTGGCAGAGGCTCTGTTGAGCTATTTCAACCTTCAATCACCATTTATTCTTTTAGTGGGAGTTTTTATTAGCAAAAACATTTCTGCTGCCCTAACTTATTTTCTAGTGTACTAAGAAATGAAGTTCCCATTTGCATTTTTAATTTTAACTCTATTTTTTTCCTAACTCTAACTCTAAGGCCTAAGCCCTAAGCCCTAAGCCCTAGCCCTAGCCCCAGCCTTAACCCGATAAATTTTGAGTTCAGTACTTACCAGGTGACAAAGGCGAAGTTCAGTCCGATAACAGTCAGGCTGACTGCATAATGCCAGCAAAAGCATATGGTGAGGAACATCATGTTGTTGTGATCCGTGGATTCCCAGGCAGGGCCACCATTGAGGGGATACAGCACAAAACCAATCTGCAATTTTATTTTTTAAAACACACATTAGAATCACTGCATTTTCAAAGGCAATTCACCTCAAAGAACTGGTTTACAAGATTAATGGCATGTTACTCCCCATTTTCTGAACTGCCACAGATAAAATTTTGGTAAAATATCAGGTGTTGTACTTGTTTTAGTAATATGGTTAGCTTAAACCAGGTTATATTTTTTAAGAAAGGAAGATTTAAAAGAATATTTCAAATCAATGTTCAAGATATGAATAATAATTATCTTTGAGGATGCATGGATTTTCAGAGAATGGCCTAGGTTTCTAAGAAATATGGTTACTATCTATAATTTCTAAATTAGGACATAAAAAGATTCATAATAAACAAATGCCCACACTTAACATTATACTCCAGGGTGAAAGACTGAAGCTTTCTCTTTTAAATCGGAAGCAAAAATGGATACCTACTTTTATTACTTCTAATCAACATTGTACTGGAAGATCTACCCAGGGTAATGAGAAAAAGAGGGGGAAAAACATATATGATAATAAACAAGTTTAGCAAAGTTGCAGAATAAAACCTACATACCAAAATCAGTTGTATTTCTATGTACAATGAAACAATGAAAGATCTGAAGATAAGTGAGATAAACAATTCCATTTACAATAGTATCAAGAAGCTTAAAATATTTAAGACAAAATTAACCTAGAAGGTATAAGACTTGTACACTGAAACATTACTCTGATATTTTAAGTTGGCAATACTCTTCAAGACTGTGTACAGATTGAAGGCAATCGCTATCAAAATCCCAGTGTTCTCTTCTATAGACAGTCCATACGAGGTTTATATGGACTTACAAGGGAACCCAACTCATTTTGGAAAAATATTTTCAAAGTTCCTAATGTCAAAAGCACAAAGCTACAATAATTACAACAGTGTGGTACTAGCACAATCATCAGTGACACACAGAATAATGTAATGAAGCTGATCAACTAGAATCTTGATTAACTTTGTTTCAAAAGGGTGCTAGGACTAGTCAACGGTGGAAGTAGGTTATCTTCAACAAATAGCTCTAGTACAATTGGGTAGTCACAGGGAAAACAATGAAGTTTTACCCATATCTTACATCCTATGTAAAAATTAACTCAATAGACTAGAGACTTAAAAGTAAGAAGTAAAACTATGAAATTCTTAGCAAAAAATATAAGAGTAAACCTTCATGGCCTGGGATTTGTCGGTGAATTCTTAGATGTGATGTCAAAAACACACCACACAAAAGAAACCCAAAACTAGATAATTTGAGCTCCACAAACATTTTAAATAGTTTGTGAGCCAGTGGATATTATCAGAAGTAAAAAGACAACTTAATCAGAGAAATTATTGGTAAGTCATATATCTGACAGGAGTCTAGTACCCGGACTACATAAAAAAACTCAAACAACTCACAACAAAAAGGCAGATAAACTCATTGAAAATGGGCAAAGGACTAATGGCTAGCAGCCACATGAAACCATATGCAACATCACTAGTCATTGGAAAACTACAGGTGAGATCCAATACGAGATGCCACGTTCTACCCACCAGGAGGGCCAGAATCAGAAAAACAAAATAGCAAGCATCTGTGAGGATGCAGAGAACCAGGAACCTACAACCTTGCTGGTGGAACTATAAAATAGTGCAGCAACTGTGGAAAATGGTTTACAATCTGCTGCCCGTA
>NW_022103902.1:452598-467631 GCF_000313985.2 Echinops telfairi | reverse complement strand
TGCTACCTTAATACTAAACCTATAAATATATGCACATATAGTTCACCACCATGATATATAAATATATTTACATATGTACATGACTGTATTTAGAGCTCTATAAACGCCCTTTGTCTCCTAGCTCTTTCCTCTATTTCCTTTTACTTTCCTCTGTCCCACTATCACGCTCATCCTTCATTTGGGTTTCAGTGATTCCTCTTGATTACATTGCCCTTGATCAAACCCTACCAGGCCTCTTACACCCTCCTCACCACCGATTTTGGACCACTTGTTGTTCCCTTGTCCCTGAGTTTGTTAACACCACTTCCTTTCCCCCATCTCCTCCTCTCCCATGTCCCCCTGGAACCATTGGTCCCATTGTTTTCTCCTCCAATTTATCCAGCCTATCTTATCTAGATAGACCTGCAGAGATAACAATATGCACAAAAACAAAACAGAGCAAAACAAAGCAACAAAAGAAATGAAAACAACAACAAAAAAACAATGGTAAAAAAAGAGAAAAGCCTGTAAATAGTTCAATGTCTGTTTGTTGACCTTTAGGAATGTCTGTGGGGTGCCACGTGCTGGCCCCAAAGTCTATTTTTGGTACTCCCTTGGGACTTCCTGGCTCTGCTCCCCTTGCTGTTCTGCAGCACGACCTTAGTGTTTGCCTCGGTGAGGCGGGGTCAGATCGGATGCAATTCCCACACTGTGTCTCCAGACAGTGTACGACTTGAAGATAATAATATTTTATAATTTATCAAGGGGTCACAAGGGTGGGAAGGTAGGGGAGGGAGGGACAGGCAGCAGAAAGGGCACACGCTCAAGCATGCAGGCCATCCAGGCTTCTGGCCGGGGACCAGACAGCAGGGTAAAGAGCTAGGCCAGTGCCATGAACCACCCATCATCTGCTCCAGGCAAGTATAGTGTAGCTCACTTGGCCGAGGGAACCTCAAAATAACTGGGATCCAATGGTTAGGAGAGGGGGATGCTGTCCACTGAGTGGTAGCCGCGTGGACCTGGGTGAAGTCCCCTGGAGAGGAAGGATGTGGCTTATTGCTGGGAGGGGCAGCACAGGAGAGGGGAGAAGGAATGGTCAAGTCAGGGGAAACATAGGTACATGTCTGCTGGAGGGAGGGGAGGGGGGCTGACCATCCAGGTGAGGGAGGAGAGACAGCAGAGCGCGTGGCATCATTATGTAGGGAGGGTCTTTAGTGGTGTGCAGTGGGAGGGTAGTATTGGTTTAGGGAGTCTGGACACCCAGGGAGGGTGCCAGAACAGTGGGACACTGAGTCTTCACCTTCGGGGTGCAAGTCATGATTTAGAGGCTGCATCTATGAGTCCCCAAATGGGAATTCCACTGGGTGAATGGACTCTACCCCAGACACCCTTGTACCCTATGGACTTAAGCTGGGAAACACACGGCGTCTGAGGTAGAAGAAGACAGTCATACCAACAGCAGCGTTCTGTTGGTTGGCAAACAAGCAAGGTCTTGGTATATCAACATCTGGTATGCTGTATTAAGACACGTATTATCTCAGCAAGCCTGTGACGGCCATTCTGTTATATTCTGTTTCTGCCCATTTACATTGGAGTGTGTCTCAGAGGTTCATCGCCATTGGGCCTCATCCTCTTGAAGCTGAGTTGTTTCATTATTTTTCAGTAAATGAAGCCCAGGGATATTGAGTCTACAGGGAAAAAGCATAGCAAGTGTTTCCAGGTGGGGGAGACAAAAGGGAGAAAATACCAAGACATCCAGGAAAGAAAGTATATTTTGGAGAACATTTATGATTATGCAAGAAATTGTAAAATTATGTTTGACTTGATTGAATTATGGAATAATAGGACATATGTATAGGCTCCCAACTTACAGAAAATTAATTTTAAAATAAATAAATTTTAAAAGGCATAGATCCAGGAATGGGTTTGGGGCTCTCACTAAATCCTAGCCCCAACTTAAGAACAATCAGTTCATATATCATAATCCTTCCACATACTCACCTTCATGAAATGATCCCTGAAGATAAGGGTGCGATAGCAAAGTGTGGTGAAGAAAGCAGATGTTGCCTTACTATCCATCAGAAGAGTGTCTGTCTTGTATTCAAACAAGCAGTCATCTAAGTGAGAAGTCAACCAGGTCCACACAGAAGAATCACAACAACTTGTGTGATCCAAAGGTGACCATTACAAAACTTTAAAAACATCAGAGCAAATATGATGAGCATCCAATTTGTGGAGGAAATGAGGGAAGGAGAGAGCCTCAAACCCATCTGTGGAGCATCTGGTCAGCCTGAGCCACTGGCTGATCCACTCTAGTCACAGGCAAGAGTCTCCATCAGCCTTACTGCCGGCCAGAGACCTCTGGATTCCTGACTATGCTGGATTGAATCCAACACGTGGCCAGTTGACCAACTATAGATGCAACCTGATTTTGTTCTGTGTGCAAGTATCTCTTACTAGCTCCATGACAGAAATTTCTTTCCTGGCTTTTTGAATATTGTTGGGGGTCTTTTCCTTCTTACACATTATTAGTATTTTGGTCTGTATACTATTTTGTTTTTATCCTTACCACCTTAGCCAGATTTTGCTTTCATTGTTTTCTGTTGGGCCTCACAGTACAAAGCACAGGAGGAGTGTAGAGACATCATGAAAATGATGGATACAAGGGGATATAGGGAATGCAGGGTGAGGAGGGAGAAATAGGCAGGGAAAGGGGACGTGGGAAGTAAGTAATGCAGACAGGATGGGGAGGAGCATTAGAATGGATTGTGATTGCATAAATCATCTTAAGGCAATTTAACGGGGGATGGAATGTGGGGGGATGCTTTAAAATTGATATGTGGGTGATTGTGTAAATCTCCTTGATATGATACACACATGTCCCCCTGAGACAGACACATACTCATGCAGGCACACACAAATGAGAAAGTGTGGCCTAAAAATGTTCTCAGAGCTAGTACATATACAAAAATGTTTTGTTTTTAAATATCCTTTTCTTTCATCCTGTTAGACCAAAAGCCCCCTTCGTGGCTGTCTGTATGAGAACACTTACATTAAGAACTTTAAAGAATGAAGTACAAGGGAGAAACAGAACAATTTGTGGTTTTTAGTATTGTTCTTATACAGGTGTGGCATTGATGGGTGCCAATCCCTTCTCACCTCTTTTCTTTGGTCTCGTTATAATTAAGAATTTCCCTAGGACAACCTTGGTGTGTGACGGTTGGTCGCATTTTCTGAAAGAATAGGCCCAGTTGATCCTGAAGGACCAAGACTTCCGATCAGTGTCTATGAATGACTCGTGGCCTTAAGTCCAGCATCCCTACCTGAAAGAGCTTGCCTCCTTTAATATAGAACAGATTGAGAGACTTCTACTCATATAGGCAGGGTGGTGATATGCCACGCCAGAAGTAAACCCAGAAGGAGAGAGGCCTTCGTCTGGATTCCATAAAGAATGATAAGTATGAAATTGCTCAGACGGGAATGTGGTAAATGGGAGCGAAGGTGGAGATTTGGTCTGAGCACAGGAAGAATCTCTGCAATATCTTCAGACGGCTCCAGGGGAATTTCCCAACAGTTTCTTCTCTGTGAATATTTAAAAGCCTATTTTCAAGTGGGTGGGCAGAGAGAAGAACTAGAGAACCAGTCATGTGGACTGGTGGGGCGATTTCTTTCTCTCTGCTAAGAGATAAAGTAAAATTCTCTATGCGATAACCACTACAGCCACCCTGAAAAACAAAAAACCTTGTGCATGAATGCTCATTAAAACACTATCTACATAGTGGATGAAAGATGAAAAACAATCCAAATGTCAACTAACAATGATGAATAATCAAAATAGTACGTGACTACACCAAAAATGAATCTCAAAAACATGCAATGTGAAAGAAGTCAGACTCAGAAGCATGCATAGTGTACGAAGCATTCACACTAGGTGAGTGCTGGAGACAGCCAGCCAGGGAGAAGAGGCTCCCAATGAGATGGATAGACACAGTGTCGAAGACAACTGAATGAACCATAGCAATGATTGCCAGGATTGTGCAGGAATGGGCAGTGTTTAAATCTATTACACATGGGTTCACTTTGGGTCAGAGTTGACTGGACAGCACCTAAAACAACAATATAATTAGTGAACCAAACACTGAATTTACCATGATAATGTTAAGCATGTTCAGCATCTGATGGCTAGCTAAATGTTAGTTGCAGGCTTAGGAGTTTCCTTATAACAGCCTGCAAAATGTATTGCCCTTTTTGTAGCTACATTATAAAAATGTGCTATTGGCATCATTCATATATTATTATTCCCATTACCCAGATGAGAAAATTGGGACGTTTAATGGCATGTCCATGAGTACACTCATAATAAATGAAACTTTTTAGTTCAAAAACAAAAAAACATAGTTTATAATACTGAGTAAAACCAATTCCATCTCTATTTAGATATTCCCATGTTTTGCAAGACGCCATTCTAGTGAGCTGGGAAAGCTCTGGTGGGAGCCGACGTACCCAGAGCCCAGGTCCCCGGAGCTCCTGGAAGAAAGCAAGATGGCCTAAGAAACTACATGAAGGAGACTCAAGCCCCTAGTCACTTCCAGTTCAAGGAGGACAGCCCCTAACACTTGGGTGTCACGTCCCTGAGACTGTGCTTCTCAGGCCCTCCTCCTAGCAGCTCTTGGAAGTAAACAGAAATTCTGTGTCAAAGGGGAGTATTTTAAGTGGAAAATTAGTAGAAGGAAGTAGAGACTAGCTCTAAATTCCCTTACCAGCATCCTCACTGCAGAGGGCCCTGCTCCCTGCTGTTAAGGACAATGGACAGGCCTGCAGTGTCAGGGACTTGGTTCCTGTAGGTGGGGTGCACACCCTACTGATAATGGTTCCTATGGAGATCCAGCTGCCATCCTGACTCTAGGATCCGCCAGTCTTGTCACATGTGTACCCCCAATCCCTCCTCTTCCTATTGCGTGTATGTCCCTAGACCACCCCCTCTCACTGTTGTATAACCTACGGTGCAACCCCTTCCTGTGACATATGTCTTTACCTGTAATTAGTGAGCTTGCCTGCCCCCAAAGGTAATAGGCCTGGGTTAGCAATAGAGAGGCTCTCTCTCACTCTCTCTCCCTCCCTCTTGCTTGGCTCCTCCTTTCCTCTCCTCCCTCCCTTGTTCCCTTGCCCTCCTTCCCTTCCCCCTCTCTCCACATGGACCATCAAGCTGGGCTGAGGTGAGCAATGCTTCCATGTGATATGTCTGACTGTATTATTGTAATATCTCTCATGCTCTCGATGACTTATATATATATGATATATATCAACCATACAATTGTGCTTAATGAACCTGTGGTTAGTGGTGGGGGGCTGGCCACCCCACCTCATACCACACCATGAGATATTATTTCCATTTGATAGTGCTGTCAACTCATTCCCAACTCATGGCAACCCCAGATGCTGCAGAATCGGGTGGCTTTCAAAGTCATGGCCTTTCAGGAACAAACAGCTCCTTTTTTTGGAGGGGCCTTCAGGAAGTCTGAACCAAGCGTTCAGTGAATAGTGGAATGTTTAGCTTTTTGTACCACACAGAAACTCCTTGAGGAAAGCTGAAGGTGCAGACTAGCTCGTGTGTGTTCGTGTAGTTCATATGGGAGCTCTAGAACACAAATCCACGACCACCTGATCTAGGGCCCATAGACTTCTCACTGTCTGCCACATTCCCCACAATTAGTTTTGGAGCCTCCAAATTAAATCTCATGTCATTTCCACTAGTTGTCATCAATTTTACCAGAAAAAGAGAAACTTTGAGCACCTCTGATTGCTAATCTCATCAGAACCATTAGAGCTTGAGACTGAGAGCTGAAGATGTGCCTTAGAAGATTTCATGGAAATCCATAGAACTACTCCATGAGCATATCAGAATAAAAGAAACCGAGACCCTAAGTTAATGCTCTTAAATATAAAAGATATTGCAACGGTTCCATCTTGAGACCAGGTTGTTCCATGAAATCAGCATTATGGGGGAAATTCTATCACTTTCACATTCCATCATTACATGAGTGCTAAATCACATCATTGTATAAATGTCAGATCAAAGCATTACAGGTACAGGAGCTTCAGTTTGTGGAATTTTCCCATTGTCTTTTCATTCAATTAGTCCATGGATTGGTTCTGCCAAACCACAGAGAATCATGGCTCAACCTAGTTGACTCAGATCCGTAACCACCACAGCCATGGTTACTCTACCTCAGCCCAGCATTGTTACTGCTGGACATCTGCTATTGATATGCCAAGCAATTGGATAGTGGACTTCTTTTTTATTATTATTAAATACTTTTACTGGGGGCTCTTACATCTCTTATCACAATCCATTTGCACATATGCTACCATCTTCATTTTCAAAGCATTCTCTTCCAACTTGAGCCCGATAGAAGCTCCCCATTTCTTCCCCATCCCTCCCCCACCCTCGCTCCCTTCCTCAATAAGTTATATATTATTATTGTCATATCTTACATCATCCTCTGTCACCCCTCACCCACGTTTCCATTGTTCAACCCCCTGAGAGGGGGTTATAGGTTATTCCTTATGATTGATTCCTCCTTTCTCCCCCACCCTCCCCTAATCCTCCTGGTATCTGTAACACATTGTTGGCCCTGGGGGTGTTTCCCTGGATTCCCTGTGTTATGGGCTCTTGTCTGTAGCAGTGTGCATGTTCTGGTCTAATCTGATTTGTAAGGTAGAATTGAAGTCATGATAGTGGGGTGAAGGAAGCACTAAAGAACTAGAGGAAAGTTGTGTGTTTCATTGGTGTTATACTGCACCCCGACTGGCTTATTTCTTCCCTGTGACTCTTCTGTAGGGGAATGTCCAATTGTCTACTGTTGGGCATTGGATCTCCACCCCATGCCCCCTCCCCCCCATTCACCTTGGGTGTGATTTTGTTCTGGGTCTTAGATATCTGGTAACTCAAAACCTCATGATCACACAGGCTAGTGTGCTTCTTCCATGTGGGCTTTGTTGCTTCTGAGCTAAATGGTCACTTGTTTATCTTCAAGCCTTTAAGACCCCAGATACTATATCTTTCAATATCTGGGCACCATCAGCTTTCTTCACATTTACTTATGTACCCATTTTTGTCTTCTGCAATTGTGTTGGGTAGGTGAGCATTACAGAATGCTGGATTGTTAGAACAAAGTGTTGAGGGAGTACTTGAGTTGAGGCCCAGTGAGTGGACTTCTAATTACTGTCATGAATGTGAGATTTTGAGTAGTGAGGTAGTAAGTAAGGAATAGGTGTACACTTTTATCTAGTTTCCTAAGTTGCTTCCTAATGTAAATGTTCAAGAGGAGGGGAAAAAAAGACTAGCAAAAATTTGTTTTTCTTCTTCTATATTGCATGCCACTCTTGAACATTTGTTTTTGAATAGTGTAAGCTCCATTAGTGAGTTAGTTTATTGTGCCAACCTGGCCGATAAACACATTGGGACTAATTGAAGGGCGGAGAGATAAATGACACGGTGAGTCTCGCCTCTCTTGTCTCTTGCTCTTTGATCATTGAACCAGTGTGTGGCTGCCTTGCTTGTTCCGTGCCTCAATCTGCAAGCCTCACTACCTGTGGGACGCCTAACCCATGGACTGTGTCACTGTAATTTGAGGTTCCTTCATGACCTGCTTCACCACACCATTGGAATTTACATCTCTTGAACTGGGGACTGTTGGACCCTGTCATCTGGCTGACTGTTGGTGACCTGCCTTGTTGTTTGTTGCCTGTGGCCAGATTGCCCTAATTGCTCTACAGAGGATTATCGGGGGCCCTCAAGACTTGAAGGACTGCCAATGTCTCACAACTGTCTCACAGGAGTGAGTTGCACTGAGCCATTTGTACTGCTTTATAATTTAATTAATTATTTCTTACATTATAGATCTCTCTATCTGTATAAATACATATATATAATTATTAGCGTTCTGGTTTTGTTTCTCTAGAGAACCCTGTCTAACATAATTAGTATCATATTTAAAACTTAAACAGTTTTTTAGTAGTCTGTAAGATAGCAGCATATCACGTATAGTTCAGTCTGAATTTTTCATGTTTTTAAATAATCTTACCAAATAAATTAGGAGCTCTGGTGGCATAGTGGCATAACTCAATGGGTATGGAGCTGCTAACTGAGAGGTCTGAGGTTGGAAACCACAAGCATCCCTGAGGGAGAAAGACTGAGGCTTTCTACTTCTGGAAAGAATTACTGTCTTAACAATGCACAGGGGAAATTCTATAAGACCCTGTCTCGTAGGGTCGCTTTGTGTCAACATCGACTCAATGGCATTGATTTGAATTGCTGTTGATCCAGTATTTGTCTCAACACGAAAGAAGTGCTTCATCTAGCATATCGAATCATTGTTCCTTAGTTGGGTATTTCTGCTATTTTAGAATGAAATTTTCCTTCTCTTAAAAACAAAACTAGGTTGAGCATTAATTTGGGCCGGTGATCTAGGTAGTCATGGCCAAAGTCCCCAGGTGATAACAGAAATATGAGGTGCAATGGAGCAATGTTAAATGTTATCAGTAGCGCAGGTAGCTGGATTGCCTCCCTCATTCGCTGGCCACCTTGACTCTAGTATCAATTGGAAGGAGTTCAAGAAGTAACAAAGCAAAAGCGAACTTTAGAAATAGTCACCACACAGTAATAGAAAACACGATTCATAGGATGAGGATTCCTAAACGATCCTATCTTTATTTTGTAAATTGCATAACACTGCTAGGTTATTGATAAAATGTTTTTTTTAATTGTAATGTGATTCAGGAAAGAAAAAGTTTTTATAGATTAGGAAGGGAGTTACCCCTATCTTTGCACATTACTTATTTGTTTATGGGTTATAAAAATGGGGCTGGCCTGAATATGTGTCTCATTTCAGCTTACATCTACATACCTATGGTTCTTACAGTCTAGATGTGTATTTTTCCTAATATGTCCATACATACTGTGCACACTGAAATTAGCCATATTTGCAGTAATAGCAAGTGAAAATATATAGCAACAAATACCTCACAATATGTTATTATTAATAGCTGAAGACAGAGACTCAGCGATAAAGCGTTCATATACCATACATTTGAGGGGTCTTCTACATATTTGTGAGTAAATGAAACTAATGGAGTTTCCGATGAACTTTTTGAAGACCCCCTGTACGTGGAACACACATGGAATCATAAGAAACTAACTGATGTCTCTAAGCAGTTTTGTCTCTGGAAAGAAGCAGCATGGCTAAAACCCCATTTCCTGCCAGTGTGATGCCAGTGGCATTACCTGCTCATCTTCCTTTAAGAATAGATCTTATTTAGTCTGGCCACCAGGTTAAAAAAATGAAACTCTTCTGGACTTGTTGGTAGGTGGAAAACTTTTTAAAACTTATTTTACTTATAAAGATTTATGTTCAAAGTTTTTCACCTCAGAGTTCTGCATTAGAAAAGTTGGGGCAAAGGGACCAAACATCAAGTCTCTGGAAAAAGGGACAGTATTAAGGCAATGTGTTATCAGGAGGGGTCAGTCCCCGGAATGGACACTATGCTTGGTGACGTAGAGGGTCAGCACAAAAGCAAAAGATCCTCAATGGGAAATGGATGCACATTGTCACAGCACCAATGGGCTTGATCTTAACAGTTGTGAGGATCGTTCCAGACTGGGCCTGTTTCGTTCTATTATGATACAGGTCAGAACCAACTCACCAGCACCCAATACCATTGTCCAGTGGTTCCAGAACACTCCTCGTGCGAAATGAAAATCCCTGAAGTAACCCCATCCTCTCAACCCGTCTCTCTGGGGACCAAAACCATCTCAGATGTTGTGTGTGTGTGTGTGTGTGTGTGTGTGTGTGTGTGTGTGTGTTCATGTATATACCTGGGAACATGATTTATCCATCTCTATAAAATATGTGCTCACTGACTGCATATGTTTTCATGCATATACCTAGGAACATGATTTATCCATCTTTATAAAATATGTGTTCACTGATTGGCACTCATTTTCTCAACAACACACCAACAGTATGGAATCAGTTCTTTCTTAGGAGAATAACCTGGGATTTGAGGCCAGATAGCTCACATTTGAATCCTAGTTCCAAAGTTATGTGATCCCAGAAAAGTAACTTGGTCTTTCTAAGTCTTCCTTATCTGATGATGATACCTCATATCCAGATTGTTGTGGGGCAAAGTGAAACAATGTACATGTGTGGTACTCAGCTGTTTATCAATAAATCATAGCCCTTTCTATTTTCCTACGTTTGATGGATTTCTTAAACTTAATACGATAAGACTGTAAGCTGCTTCAGAATCAGGAACTGCTTCCAACTAAAAGCACCAGTTAACAATTCCCATTTCACAGAGGATTGAGTGTGTGACGCAGATATGACACGTCACTTCCTTTCTGCCTGCTCAGTCAGCACTCCTAGCAGGGGTGGTGGGCCCTGCATGGGTCATATTCTCACTACAGGCGGATACTGTCAGGGGGAGTCTCAGGGTTCCCAAACAAGCTGCCCCACAAAACAGAAAGAAAAGTCAGAAGCAGAGATACCAGGTGCCTTAACTAGAGGTCCCAACTCACCTGCCAGAACCAACTCCCCTGAAACAAGAGGAAGCTTGTGTGCAAAAGTGCAAAAATAATGTTGCTCCTCATGAAATCGATGAAAATAAGTACACCTGTCACAAGGATGACCAGCAACAGCAGCTGGTGCACATAGATGTCTAGCATGTCTTGGCCATGAGTGTGGTTGTGGAAGATTAACGCTGAAAGAAGGGAGTGGTAGAAAAACTTGACTTTTTCAATGAAACTAAGGACCATTCATTCTCTCTCTCTCTCTCCCTCCCTCCCTCCCTCTCTCCTGTCCTCTCTCCCTCCATCATTCTTTCTCATTCCCTCTCTCATACTTACCCTCCACAAAAAAGGCATTTGACAGCATTAGCTTGGGTAATGATCCAGGAAGTGAACGATAAATGTGACATAAGATGTTTGTCACACCAACCAGTCCGAAGAAAAAGTACATCGTGCAATGATGCCACATTTTGAGCTGCTTCCAATGGCCTTCTTTATAGTCATATAAGGTCAGGTAAGGTCCACCAGGAAAGAATTGTTCTGCAGTGATACCTGCAGAAGAATAAGAGTTTTGACAATGGTCTCCATAATCTTACCTAGATGTTGGAAGGTATGCGATGAGCCCGTTCCTCCATCCAATCTCCAGAACTCCAAAACCACACTGATTGCCATCAGGTCGGTTCTGAGTCACAGCAGGGGAAGAACTGCCCCCCAGGGTTTCTGAGATGTCCCTCGTTACCGGAGCGGAAAGCCTCGTCTTTCTCCCTGGAAGAGGCTGGTGGTTTCCACCTGCTGACACTGCGGTAGCACCCCCTCCTGTGACCCGCTATGCTGCCAGGGCTCTTCAGTCCAGCCCAGTATCCTTTCTACAGTGATCCTCTTTTCCTAGACATTTATCCAAAAACTTAGCAATGGTTCCACGGGATTTTTTTTAAGTTTCAGATATTAACTCAGATAATCGATATTCATCACAAAGCTTTTTCATCACTCTCACTCACTCACTCACTGTCTCTCTCACTCACTGACTCACTCTCACTCTCTCTCTCACTCACTGACTCACTCTCACTCACTCACTGTCTCACTCTCTCACTGTCTCACTCACTCTCTCACTCACTCACTGACTCACTCAAAAGAAAAAAAATAAAAATAAAAAAACAAAACAAAGCTTTTTCAGGTCTTCTCCGTTGCTGACCTTAGTTCCACTGCCCATTTCAATGTAGTGGTTACGATGAATTCTGAATGATTGGGGTGCTTGGATTTGCAAGATCAGTCCTATAGAAGATGATAACTGCTTTCTTAGAAATTGCATCACTGGATAACTGTCATGAAGTAGAGGCTGTGCTTGGTTCAAGATAAAATTGCTAAAGGGTTCAGCTTTCCCCCCCAACAAGTTTAACTGTTCAGATGCATAGAGCATATCGCCTAGTCACTTATACAAACAGTGAAACTGTTTAGAGACAGATTTTTTGGTCTATAGAGTTTGACGAAGAAACTCATCTCTTTGGGATAATCTTCTCAGTAATGTCAAGGACATTAGCAAAGAGCTAGTGCCATAACTAAAGAGGATTCAATCCAGTAGAGCAACAGGATGTTGCCCGTTTCCGAAAGGAAAAACTACAGTAGAACTCCGGGAAGACAGCACACATTTATAGAAGATCTGTGGGAGTAAAGCTTCGTAGACGTTGTCTGGGCTGACTTCTTTGTTCTCATTCACAACCAAGCAAACATAATACATAAGGCAAGGACTTCTTCAACACTGACCCTTCCACGTAGCCTGACAGCAATGGCTTCTTGTTGGTTTCCCATATGGATTCAGTACCTTGCTGTATGGCTTCAGGGTGATTCTGAAAATTATTTCTGATATAGTCTACTCTTTCAGATATTATAATAATTGAAATACAATTATTTCAAGGGTTCCAAACTAATTTTATAAAGAAAATTCACTAGGCAGGCAAGTTAATGAACTCATCATAGAATAGTCATCACTCTCCTAACAAATTATAGCAATAGAAATTATAAGTAGAATGTGTTAAGAATTTTTAAAAATTAATTTTAGCAATTTCTTGATTTGGTTTTGGATTTTTTTTGCATAAGAAATACCAAAATTGGAAAATAGAAGACAGAAATTATCTACTCACCAATTAAAGCCATGCTAATTATTATGATTCCCTCCAAAAGTTCTAGTCGATAAAATGATGATTTAGAATTAAAGTAGCAACTCCGCTTGTACTTTTTGCAGTCGTACTTCAGAATGTATTTTGTACTCCACCACAGACCCATGAAATAGAAAAAGCTTCCAGGGAGGGCATGGCCGATGAAACTCCCCATCTTGATCTAAGACAACGAAAGCATACACAGTATGAAGATAAAACATTGATTAGTCCTATAATATACACCAACTTCAGAAGATTATGTGTAAAATGCTAATTGTAAAGGATACAATATTACTATTGACAGTAGTACAGATCATGACAATATAATAAAACCAATAAGAATGAAAATTCACATTTATTGACCACACTGTGCACTGTTGTAAATGTTTTATATGAAATCTCCACCCTACTCTTGACAACATACTCACAAAAGTGAGATTGTTTTACCATTTTCAACTTAGGATACAGGTGTAGAGGATTAAATGACTTGCTCAAAAGTCACAGATTTTAAGAAAATGTTTCATTGTGTTTCTTTAACAAAAAGCACAGAAAGAATTTTTTAAAGGTTAACTTCTATATCACCATGTAACTGTGCACTGTGCGTATTTAAAGGAAAGCACCTAAAGGGAACAGAACAAATGGTTAAGTGACGCCATTGGACAGAACATTTTTAAGTGTGGCTCCGGGAGATGAAATAAAGTCTTATAATGAGATTGGAAAGACCTAGAATTACAACCCAAACAGAAAACACACTTGGCACTTCTCAAACTAAGAGGACTGATGGAAACATTCAAGCCTTAAGTTGCCATACTGGAGGACTTTATAAGAAAATATTGAACGATGCTAAAAGCATCAAAAGAAGATGGAAATAAAACACAGTCATTAAAACCTAACAATACACAACAAAAAGAACCTGTCAATGTTCAACCATTTCAGGAGGTAGCATATGGTAAACAACCAATGGTACTAAAGGATGATGAGCAAGCGGTACTGAAGCCATTGTCAGGGGAAAAAAGTCTTCAAGAATTGATGGAATACAAATTGAGATGCTTCAACAAATACATGTAGCACTGGGAATACTCAGGTGTCTCTGCAAAGTAATATGTAGAACAGTTACCTGTCAAGCAAACTGGAAAATACTCACAATTGTACCTATTCCTAGAAAAGGTGACTCCAAAATGTGTAAATTATCAAACAACATTCTTAATATTACAACCAAATAAAACGTTGCTAAATATAATTACAAACCTGTTGCAGTATTACATTGTCAGGCATACTGACAGGAGCTGACAGATATTCAAGCTACATTCAAAAGAGGGCACAGAACAAGGGATATCATTTCTGATGTCAGATGGCTCTTGGCTGAAAGCAGAAAATACCAGAAAAAGCTTGCCTGTACTTTATTAACTACACAAGGAATTCAGCTGTGTAGACTACTAAAAATTATGGGTAACACTGAAAAGAATGAGACAGGCATGCTCAGACAGAACCTGTACTTAGCACACGCGCAGTCATTCCAACAGAACAAAAAGATGCCATTTGGTTTAAAATCAGGACAGATGTTGTATCTTTTAATCAAATTCATTCGATCTGTATGCTGAGCAAGTAGCCTGAGAAGTTAGACCCATATGAACAGGAATATGACAACAGTACAGAAGCAAGACTTATTAACAATCTGTGATATGCAGATGACAAAACTTGCTTACTGAAAGAAAAGAGGGCTTGAAGCACTTACTGATGAAGATTAAAGACTAAAGCCCTCAGTATGGCTTAAACTTCCACTTCAAAAAGCAAAAATACTCACAACTGGACCAAAATAAATGACTGAAGTTTTTCAGGACTTAATTTTATTCATACCTACAATCAACATCAATGTATGTTGAGAATTAAATGACTTCCTCAAATCTCACAGAAGTCGATCATGTATTGCACATTGTACAAGTCTGTTTCAAAGACCTTCTCTAATGTACTGAAGAGCAAAGATATTGCTTTGAAGGCTAAATCAAGGTATTCTCAATTGCCTCATATGCTTGTGAAAACTACACAATAAAGAGGAAACAACAAAGAAAAACTGATGCCCTTGAATTGTGTTGTTGGAGAAGACTATTGAGTATACTAAGAAAACAACAACAGAGGTGGTGTTAACAAACCCAGGGACAAGGGAAAAACAAGTGATCCAGATTAGTGGTGAGGAGGGTGCAGGAGGCCTGGTAAGGCGTGATCAAAGGTAATGTAACCAAGAGGAATTACTGAAACCCAAAAGAAGGCTGAGCATGATAGTGGGACAAGAGGAAAGTAAAAGGAAATAGAAGAAAGAGCTAGGAGGCAAAGGGC
>NW_022103902.1:436920-451370 GCF_000313985.2 Echinops telfairi | reverse complement strand
GAATGTACAAATGTGCTTTACACAATTGATGTATGTATGGATTGTGATAAGAGTTGTATGAGCCCCCAGTAAAATGATTAAAAACAACAACAACAACGTAAAACAATTAAAAACAACAACAACAACAAAACCCTATCTTGGAACACGTGCATCCTGAAGTCTCCTGAAAGCAAGAATAGCAAGACTTGGTATCACAGATTTGGACATGTCATCAAGAGAGGCCAGGCCCTGGAGAAGAGCATCATGCTTGGTAAAATAAAGGATCAATGAAAAGGACACCCTCAATGAAGTGGATTGGCACTGCAACTCCAACAATGGGCTCAGACATAGCACGGGATCTGAGTATGGTGCATGACTAGGCAGAGCTTCAGTGTTTCATTCTGTTACACATACGGTCCCTGTGAGAGTGAACTGACTCGACAGCGCTTACCTACAATAACAACAACAACAACAAAATGTGATAGATCCCCATTTATGCTTTTAAAACATGAAGTTTAAAGTGTCTACACAATTCCCTACATGGATAATTTGATGCGCCCAGCGTGGAGCATGTGGAAGAGACCATTGCTGTCGTCGTTAGGTGCTGACCTGGGAGCTCTGGCTCACAGCATCCCTATGTCAAACAGAATGAACTGCTACCCAGTTTTGTGCTATGCTCCCCATTGTTATGTTTGTGCCCAGTGTTGGTGTTTTTGTTGTTGTTGTTGTTTTAGAATCTTCCTCTTTCTCATTGACCCTCTACTTTACCTAGCATGATGTCCTTCTCCAGACCATTAGCGCTCAACAAATGCCTGTGTTGTTCTTATACTTATACCCCTTCTCATACTTCTCCCAGGATCTGCCAGTCAGGTTGGAAGCATGTTTCCAATTTGGCAAGTGAGAGGACTTCCATAGACCTCATATCTGGCAACCTTAGAAACTATGTGTCTCAGATAACATTTCTACAACACAGAGGAAGGCCAACCGACCTGCTGCAGATTTTGAAAGCAACAACCTCTATTGCGTGAAGTAAGCAGTGACCCTTGGAAGTTCATTGTTATAAGAGCTGAGCCCAGTTTCGCCATGTCAAGACAAATCAGAATATAACATCTGTTCCCAGTACTAAAGCATGATAGAGTCACCTCGGACTGATAAACAGAAATATCTCTTATCTTTGGTCAGTGCTGTGGAAAATGCACCTCAGAATGTGTGTTCTGAGTAATATGCATTGCTCTCTATTCAAATGTATTTTACTGTCCGCAGAATAATTGAGAGTCTAACACCGTCCTTATTGTTGGGACATGGGGCTAGATCCAGAGAACTCAGGAAAGAGGACTTCAGGGTTCCCCCAGCTTATCAGAGTTCTGTATCTGCTTTAGTGGATACTGTACCTTCCAGTTCAGCCCAGACCCCATTAGGGCTACTTTTGCATCCCTCTGCCACACTGTGAAAATTCCAGAGGAAACTGTGAAGCTGACTCACACACTAAATTCTCAAATTTCCAGTTGAGACCATTAAATGGACAATCACCCAACTTTAGACCTCTGGCCCCTTATAAATCACCCAAAGGAATAACTCTTTCCATCACATGGTGCTAAATACAGGCTCCTGTCTTTGCTCTGACTCTAATTAGTGATGAGGTTTAGGGTATAGCCCTAAACCTCTCTGAACTTTAGTTCTTTATCACTAAAAGGAGGATTGGACCTGGATGATATCTGAAGTTATTTCCTGCTCTAAAATCCTTGGATTCTTATCCCAATCATCACCTTTATCAGACGATTACTGAACTCTCCTGTTGTTTTCCATTAGCCATCCACCTACAGACTGTGAATGATTTGAACTTTCTGAAGAAGAACTTGGTATATTTTAAGAAACCTCACAAGTTTTATATCCTCTGGTAAAGGATGCCTCCTTTGAGTAATTTATCTTAAACATGTCATTGGAAATGAAAGGTACCAAGTATTTTTATTAATAGATATATATAATATTATTCCATAGTCCAATCACTTCAAGCAGAATTGGACAATTGCCACCACAGTCAGTTTCCAAACACTTGTTTTCTACTTGACCCTTCGTCTCCCCTTCACATCTGCATCCACTGCTGAACCCCGCTCTCCCACCCAAACCCTCATTCTACTTGCTGTCTCTATAGGCTCATATGTTCTTACTATATGGAATAAATAAATTAGGCAGCATGGAAAAATCAGGTTCTCAAATATCTTAAATGATAGGGGATTCATAAGATTAATAGGTTAAAAATTGAGGGCAAGGGGCTTTGGACTTATACTGCCCAGGTCAGAATTCCAACTTAATGAATATGATAATTAAGGGGGGGGGTTGGTGCTAACTTGGCACCTGTTAGAATATATGGGTGGAGTTTAGCCTGTCAATCAGCTCGCAGCTTGATGACCTCCTTTGGATGTGCAACTGGGATAGATGGCTCTCTCGAGAGGCTGGCCCCTTCCTCTGTCCCTTCACCTTCCTGCTGGCAAGCCACTCTGAGACCTGCTCGATCCACCACATTGGATCCAAAGATTTTGTATCCATTAGCCTGTGATCTTCCTGCATTTGGCATTGCTGCATGTGACTGTGTGAGTCTGAAGAGGGACTTGCAGAGAAAGCATCAGACTTATGGACTTGAGTTGGACTAGGCTGGGATGTTTTCCTGATACACATTTACTTCTTGATATAAGGTTCTTTCTTACACATATATGAGTTGTGGGAAACTAACACTGAAGAAAATATGATGAGGACTATGTTCCCTAACTCAGAAGGAATCTGGAAAGCTAGTATTCCATGGTAGAAAACCCTCCACTTTGGTAAGTTAGAGGTAAAATCCAAGTACATTATCCTGCTGTCATTATCACTCCTGCAGATTCTCCCCCCACAGCTGTGCTGCCTTCAAGTGAGCACATGGTGGGTTTTACCTCCCTACAGAAGCAGACATCCTGTTGCTCTCTTCTCGCCAGGTCACGCAACCTCAAATGCAGGTATTACATTTCCTCACCTAGTAACTCAGGGACCTTGATGTAGTTACCACAAACCTTGTGAGGCATGTAACTACTGAACATGCATGTCTTCGGCTACCTATAAATGTCACAAGTAAGTAAAGCCTCGCTCTCTTCTCCCAGTTCCACATGGACCATCCAAAGGAGCTGAGGTGAGCATGCTACCATGAAATGTGTCTGACTCCTTTATTACAGTCTCTCTCCTATCTTTCCTGTCCCCCATGACCTTACATGCTACAGTCGTATACATTTGCGCCTCCCGGCCCTTCGGTTGTTGGGGCTGGTTTCCTGTGACAACGAGCATCACTGGATGTGTTTCCTGGTAAGCCCAGCCTAACACAATGACGCATGAGCTATGTGATTTTGAGCAAATTATTTCACCTCTTCCATACAGTGGAACAAATAGAAGTATCTAGCTCTTAGCACACAAGGAGCCCTGGTGGCATAGTGGCTGGTGACGAGAAGGTCAACAGTGTGAAATCACCAAGCCCTCTTCCAGAGAAACATGGAGCTGTCTGCTCCTGTAAAGGTTTATTTGCAACCTATGTGGCATAGAGTGAGTGAATTAGTGAGTCCTTCATAACACTGTTGTCAGAATTAAAATGAGTTATTCCAAAGAAAATAGTCGCAAAAGCAAAAAAAAAATCTATTAAACAAGCTCGTGTTATCCTCAACCCACCCCAAGGAAAACAAGTAAAACTACCAAATGAAACAAAAGTCTAACCAAATGAGAATTACAATGAATCTCTCCAAAGCAAACAGCCATACAAATAAAGCATTAGTAAGCCATGTCACATTACCCTCAACTCACCCCAAGTAAAACAAAAGTAAACAAGGAAAACTACTGAGTCAAATAAGATGAGGAAGGTTAACTGCAGGAAACAATAAGCACGAACACACAACTACTGGCATTCTGTAGAAACTGTCTCTGATTTTTCTTCTGCTGTTGGTTTGGAGGTACTGCGATCTTTCATGGCTCTTTAACAAACTGACTGCAATCAGAGAAACCCCTTGAAAGTTGGATGCCTAACCCTATTCTTCTTTCTATTTGCAACTGAACCTGGAGATAAATATTACATCTTCATGAGTCCCTGGGTGGTGCAACCAATGAAAGGTTACAGGTTTGAGAACAACCAGAGGCTCCTCTGAAGAAAAACCTGGGAATGTACTCCCCAAAAGTCAGCCACTGAAAACTATGGAATACAGTTCTACTCGGACGCCCAGATGTGCCATGCGTAGGCGCTGACTTGTGTGATTCCTTGTTGACGGTCTGGCCCCATGAGCCTCCCTGTATTCGCAGAGATTACATAGCCTTTGCAGCAAGGAGTTAGGGCCTCTCAGAGGTTAACGATTGAGGCCATCTCCATTTTTTTAGGCTCCTGGAATATTAGAAAGGAAGAAATAACAAAGCAGAGTTACAAAACTTGTGGTTGCTTTTTGTGTCTTAGATTTAAATAATTAAACCCATTTGAACACACACAAAACATAGTGCCTATGTTGGAGAGAATATCCAAATGTATATCTGAGTTTATTAGTCAACATAAAGGAGCCCTGGTGACATAGTGGTCACTTATTTGGCTGCAATCCACAGGGTCAACAGTTCAAAACCACGAGCTCCTCTGCAGGACACAGATGGGGCTTTCTCTTCTGGTAAACAGTTACAGTCCCCAACCCCCCACAGGGACAGCTATGAGTAGGCATCAGCTAAATAGATGGCAGTGAGTTTGGTTTCTTAGGGACTGTAAGACTTCAAGCCAAATAGTCCTCCTCACCCACCCCCAGGACCAGCTTTGAGGCTCTTGCTGGCCCAGAGCTGAGAGGATCAACGTATCTTCGCATGGTCGTTGATCTATAGCATGGAGATGATCGGGAGCATTTAGAGGTTTTGGAAGCAGGATGATATGAGGTGACCAGAGCAGGGGGAGGAATCAGTTCCTGCTCCTAGTTCAATTATGGAATTTCCATATCTGCAATGTATACAGTTTGGTGGCTCCGATCTTTCTCTGTTTAAAAATACCCACATGAAATGACGTCAAAGCAGACTTGCTGTATCTGTCTGTCTTTGGCCCAGGGGGTTTTCACTTGACTACCAGCCAACCAGCCCGGCATTCAAACCCACCCGGTGGCCCCACGAAGAAGGGCCTCGTGGTGGGTTTCCGTAAAGGTTACAGCCAGGAAGTCGCTATAGAGCAGTTCTAGTCTGGAGCACATGGAGTTGTCACAGGCCCGCATTGTGGCAACAGGTTTAATTCTGGTATTTGGAAGGGACTCAACAGACTCACTCACTCCTAGCAATGAAAACAGCATTCATTTTAATTTGCTTTCATTGTGGCAGGGCGGGGGCGGGGGCGGGGGAACCGAGCGGGGATGTCCACACCCTCAAACACCTTTTCATGCTTATCTCCCAGAACATCATTATCCATATATCTACCCAGTGAGACCTGCTAAAGTTGAAACCTATGTAAACATGTCAGAAAGGGGAACTCAATGGGTTTTCACTAAGAGTGAGAGAAAAGTGACAAGCTGCCTCTTGTCAAAGGTGGAAGTCTTGGAAGACCCAGACAAGCCAGCCAGGCCCCTGGAGTCACAGCTCTCCCAGGCTGCACTCTATTTTGTTCCCTGCTTGCAGGCGCAGCTGGTTGCTTTTTAAATCCAAGTGATCCAGACCTGGATTAGATTTAAATCCAGAGTAGATGGTTTCCTTGTTGAAGGAAAGCACTGGGTCTTGCTCACCCGCAACAGAACTTAATGCTGGCAGCCAGCAGAGAAGTCAGGCAAAATCGCCCGAGAACAGAAATCCTCTTCCCCATCCTCTCTCACTGCCCCGCTCCCTGGCCCCCATCCCAATTCCACTGTTCTCTCCTGGGGAGAGTGGTTTACCCAGGCCTGAAGCAGTGTGCTTAAAGATCAAACCAGTGGCTTCCAGTTGCAGTTCATCCTAAAAACTCCTGTTTTTTCTTTAATTCAGGAAAGTCTCTTCCTACTAACAAAACCGCATCCTCGTGGCTGAGGACAAGAGCAACATTGGCCTGATAGCTTCATTGGTCCATTTCTTCCATTGGCAACTCACTAACTCCCCCAAAATGCATTATTTTCAAACTGTAGAATTTAGGAATAGATTGGGAAAGTTCCAAGATCGAAATCAAGTGTTCAACGTTAATTCTTAGTGTTAGGGCCACACAAACTACAAACCAGGCATAAAAGGAGGAGAGAACTCAAAATAGCACAAAACAAAAGATTCTCCAGGTTTGTTGTTTTCTGGGTATTTGGGGTGAGATTGCAACCACTTAGGCAAATTTCAATATTGAAACACACAGAGTATGGCGAGGAAAGGCTAAAATTTTATCTTAAGCCACCTAGCCAAACAAAATATTTCTAAATCATAGTTAACAAATCACATTTCAAAACTCTTCTGCAAATTCCACTACACCAAACAAATATGAACTCTTTACTGAGCTTCTCTCTACCACTCGCCTAGACACGCAGAGCAATGTGTCTCCAGTCCTGGGGAGTTTTTAATGTCTGTTCTGCCTTGCCCTCAATCCCTCCCCACTGTCAAAATCTCAGTTTCCTTACCTTCGCTCCCTCCTCAAAGTCAATTCCAGCTTAGTTCTCTTCTCCCAAGAATTTACAGTGTTTCCAGACTCCAGAAGATCAAAGGCTGACTGACCCCAAATGAAAAGTGGCTCTAACTCCTGCTTGCAGGTCAAAACAATAACTTCCCAGTATGAAGCAGAGAAGACAAACCTTCAGAATGCATGGATGAATTTATATTCAGGGAACACATCCTTTGAATAGCCTTCCTGTCCAATCACGGCACCATAGGGTAGTTTCAGATCAGACTTATCCTGTTGCCCTACCTCCCAGGCCAGTCATGCGCCAGCCGCCTTCTGTGAGAACTGAAGTGACAGAGAAGGAGTGTGCCTTGCCACCTCTCATCTCAACCTGCAAGACGATCAGAGGAAGCAGTAATACCACACACCACATTCCATACTTTCTAAGCAAATAAACCATTCCTAACATTTACGGCAACTAAGAGATTTCTACAGGTTGCAGGAGTGAGAAAGAGTAGTGTAAGGAACCTGCTGTGAAGTCAAGCAATAGACCTCCAAGCATTCGGCTTATACTCCTATGCATGCTCCTGGATGGGGCAGACAATCCTTAGCAGAGTGTTCCCAACGCTTGAGGCACCTATTGGGGAACTAATGTGGCCCCTAGCCTCGGAAAGTTTGCACCGTTTGAAGAAACCAGGAACACAGAAGGACTGGGGGATTTCCCTAGCTAACACACTGGTTACACAATTTGTCAGAATGGTTAGGATGACTCATCTATCTGACAAGAGTCGTGGGCGCCACAGGAGAAGGATGCATCATTCTGAGACCGAGCCAAACGAAACTCACGGCCATGGAGTCAATGCTGACTTGGAGTGCCCCTGCAGGACAGGGTGGGTTTCTGGGACTCTAACTCCTGACGGGCCGAGAACAGCACTTCTTCCTCCTCATCTGGCACCAGTGTGATGGAAAAGGAACCCAGGACACCAGGACTCAATGGGAAGGAAACATCTCAGTGGTTGTTGGCCTAAGGTGGGTACAAGGACCACAAGAGAGGAGCTTTTGTCTGCATTCTTTGGTCTACATTTGGTCATTCTCTTGTAGCCCATCTTAACCCACCGCCCTAACGACGAGAGCATGAGTGTGTCCCTGGTCTTTCTAGATGCTGCTGCCAAGATGCAGGAAACCTACTGGAATCACAGAATTTACACAATGAATTCTGAGACACTTAGAGTCAGGACTCGGGAGTAAACCCTGATGTTTGCAAATACCATTGCACGATTCTGTCCAGTTTGTTGAACCTGCTATGACTCATGTAGGAAATGGGTATAAGAAATGATTCCTTGTTAGGGACTTGTCAGGAACTGGAAACACAGGGAATTCAGGACGGATGATCCCTTTAGGACCAGGGCTGAGAGTGGCGATACCAGGAGGTGGAGGGAGGGTGGGGTAGTGAGGGGGAACCGATTACAAGAATCTACATATAACCACCTCCCTGGGGGATGGACAACAGAAATGTGGGTGAAGTGAGACAGCGGACAGTAAGATATGACAAAATAATAATTTATAAATTATCAAGGGTTCATGAGGAAGGGGGGAGCAGGGAGGGAGGGGAAAAATGAGGATCGGATGCCAGGGGCTTACGTGCAGAGCAAATGTTTTGAGAATGGTGAGGGTAACAAATGTACAAATGTGCTTTATATAATTGATGTATGTATGAATTGTGATAAGTGTTGTATGAGCCCCCAATAAAATGATTTTTTAAAAATTATTTTTATGAATCATTTTATTGGGGGCTTTTACAGCTCTTATAATAATCCATACATTCATTGTGCTAACTAACGAAAAAAGGGCCTAGAGTTTATATCACCATAACCATCTAGTTATTTCAGGTGGGAATGTATTACAATCTTAAATGACCGTAAAATTGAGTGTGTAACTTTCCAGAGCTTCTTTACAGGTATACCTTGTTTCATTGTGCTTCAGAGAAACTGGAAGGAAATTCTATGTTGATCAAGCCTCTTGGACCTATTTTGCCAATAGCACATGCCTACTTCATGTCTCTCTGTTACAATTTAATAATATTTCAAACTTTTACATAATTAAAACTAATTAGTCTAAGGAAATATAACTTTTACATGTACTGGGAAACAAAAAGTTTCCTGTGGCTCATTTTATTACAATATTCACTTTATTGTAGTGGTCTGAACCCAAACTTGTTTTATCTCTGAAGTGCCTATATATACTTATAAAAATACAAAAAAAAAGAAATGATTCCTTGTATAATACAAATATTAGTATGGTATTGTTTATATACATTTTGCTTCCTAGAAAACATTCCTCTATCAGTGTATTCAGTTGTTAAGGGAAATCCCATTGTCCCATACTTTCAATTCCTAATGTTCTGAACATAATCCTCCTTACTCCTTCCATCAACCTCCAATTTTCCGCCTTATTATTGTAAAACATCTTTGTACCACTACACTCACTCATACACTTATTGATATTCACTGAGTTCAATGATATCAACTGCATTTAGGTATTTGCTTCATATATAGAGATAAAAAGAAAACATGCTTTCTCAAGGATCATACAATCTTATAGAGAGACAAATCCAAATTATTATAAGCCTTTAAGAGGCTTCCATAAAATAAAAAAAGAGGCTTCCATAGATTGAAATGGAAACAAAGAAACAACAGTCTGACTCTAACCAAGAGTGCAGTCTTCACCCTGTCAATATTCAAGTTCTAGTTCCCTTATCAATGTCAAACCCATGGTGAAACCTATATCTCCCATGATACTGTGCACCTACTTAGTGTCGGGTGCTACTCGTAAAGTCAGGAGTTCAAAACCACCAGCCGCTCTGAGCCGGAGAACGAGGAGCTTTTCTGTTTCTGCAGATATTTACAGTTTCAGAGACACACAGGGCAGTCCTACTCTGTCCGATAGGGTTGCGATGAGTCAGAATTCACTCGGTGGCAGTGAGTTTGGGGTTTTGGTTTTGGAGGAGGGGGTTTTGGAGTGCATGAATTCCTGCCCCTCCACAAACACGGAGGAGTCCCCATCACCCTTCAACAGTGTCTCTCCAAGTGCGTCCTGTGCGGCAAAGGACGTCAGCAACAGCTGTAATGGTTCAGAAAATACAGGCGCTGGTGCCTTATGCCATCCCATCAGAGGGAGCAGGCCAAGGGTTTTGCATTAAAAAAAAAAGTAATTGTGAGGATTCAACATTCTTAAGAAGCACTCCCCAAAACATTTTTGTCTGTTTTAGAGCTTTGAGAAACAAAACCCTTGGCTATGTGGAGACAGCCATGCATTTGACTGCTATTCGAGTGAAAGCAAATCCATTTCATCCAACAATTTAGACATGACATTGCTTGATAACACTGTTTACAGTGCTCACCCAGCAGCAGGACCCTTCCCCCTGTCCTGCATGCCTCTTTTCTATGTACTCCTGCCTTCTGAAGTTCCTCCCCTAATACTGCCCTTTTGACTTCATGTGTTTGATTGTTCTGGGGGATCATATGTCTCCCTGCTGTGATGGCCCACTGTATAAACCTGTCAAAATCATGGTTGTGTATGTGAAACCAACGCCAGCATCATTCACAATGGAAAAAGATGGAAAGCACTCTTTGTGAATGGAAATGAGACGAGAATGCCCTCTATAACCGCTCCTATTAACATTGTGTTGGAAGTCTTAAATAAACTAATAACTCACCACCATCAAGTTGTCACACGCACAACGCCCCTCTAGGATCGGGTAGAGCCGCCCTGTGAGTTTCCAAGACTGCGACAGCTTACAGGGCAGAAAGCCCTGTCTTTCTCCTGAGCAGCGGCTGGTGGATTCTTGCTTCAGACCTTGTGGATCACACCCCAAAGGCTAACGACTGCTCTACCAGGGCTCCTACATTGGCCGTCTTAGCTAATGCAATAATTCAAGACAGGAAAATTAAAGGCATCCAAATTGGCCAGGAAGAAATAAAACTATCCCTCTTTGCTGACGATAGGAGGTGATACATAGAAACCAAGAAGACTACTGCAACTGCTTGAAAGAATCGCAAAGTGGCAGGGCACAAGATCAGCATACAAAAATCAGTCCGATTCTTTACTCCAACAAGGAAAACTCTGCAAAGAAAAATGAGAAAGTAATACCATTGAAGATAAGCAATAAAAGGTAAAATACTTAGGAATAAAAGTAATCAGGAATACAAAAGATGTAAACTAAGAACACTACAAGAAGCTTAAAGAGACACACATGTGTAGAAGAGCCTATCATTCAAATGGACAGTGTACATTTTTAAAATGTCCATATTACCAGGAATTGATAAATATAATACCATCCTGATTTAGAAACAATCAGCATTCTTTAAGCAGATGAAAAACCAAATAGATAACTTTATATGGAAAGAAAAAAATCTCAGATAAGCACAATGCACCTGAAAAAGAACAATGGAAGTAGGTCTCATATTCCCCCATTTCAAAACCTGAAAGATAGCCCTTGTTTCTGCTAGGTGCCATCGAGCCGGCTCTGACTCATAGCAGCCCTATGTACAACACAAAGAGCTAACCCCGAGCCCCTCCAGCATCGTTTTCATGTTTGAGCCATTGTTACAGCCACGGTGTCAAGCCATCTCCTCAAGGGTCTTCCTCTTGTTCACCTTCTACTTTAACAAGGACAATGTGGTTTTCCAGGGACAGGCCTCTCCTGACTACATGTCCAAAGTAGGTAGACAAAATCTTGCCTTCCTTGCTTCTAAGGAGTATTCTAGTTCTACTTCTTTTTTTTTTTTTTTTATGTAAACTTTTGTCTTGATTTTTTATTTATTTTTTTATTTTTTAACATTTTATTAGGGGCTCATACAACTGTTATCCCAATCCATACACACATCAATTGTGTAAAGCGCATTTGTACATCGTTTCTCAAAACATTTTCTCTCCATTTAAACCCCCGACATTAGGTCCTCATTTTTCCCCTCCCTCCCCGCTCCCCCCTCCCGCATGAGCCCTTGATAGTTTATAAATGGGTATTTTGTCATAGTTCTACTTCTTCCAAGACAGATTTGTTTGTTCTCTTGGCAATACATGATGTTTTCAATATTCTTTGCTAACAACAAAGCCCTTTTCCTTCCACAAGGAGATGAAATCCTTTGAATGAGAATAAGACAGTCTCCTTAACAAAATTAACTGGAAAAAAATGAGTGAATATTTCCTGAAAAATGAAACAATTTTCATACTTCACACCATTTACAAAATCTAACTCAAGATTGGTTAAAGACCTAAAAGTCAAATCTAAACGTGTATATATATCATCAAATGGGAAAAAAGACAAATTTAGGCATGCTAATTTGTAGCATAAGCTATCAGACATGATAAAAAATGCAAACAAACAGCAAATAACCTAGATGAGTGGGACCTTCTAAAAGAATAGTATTTGTGTACATCAAAAAAAATTCTCTGAGAGAGTAAAAAGAGATCCTGTGGACTGGGGAAAATATTCAGCAACAACATGTCCAACAAGGGACTAAACTAAAAAACAAAATGCTAAACACCTCCATTCCTCAACAACAAGAAAAACAATCCAATTTTTTAAAAAGGGCAGAGGACATGAACAGCCATGTCACTAAAGGAGACATTCAGGCAAAAGTCACAGGAGGAAATGCTTGCTATCATTGGCATTAGAGAAGTAAATGAAGACAACAGTTAGATAGCATTCAATCACAGCACAACAGCAAAGTCCAGTAATAACAAGTGCTAGTGAGTGTGGAGAGATTGGAATTCTCATGTACCACTGGTGGGAGTATGGGGAAATCACTGTGGGAAATGGAATGACACTTGAGCAATTGATTAAGAGTGACTTATCATGCTCATCACCTCCCCCATCCCCCATTCCTCCTGGCCTATCATCACCATCATCATCATCAGCCCTGATGTGCTCAATGATAGGGCCTAGCATGGAGAGTTGGGTGGCTCGCAGCTGCTCCTAAGGTCTAAATGATAACATGGCTCAGTCAGAAGATAATAACCCCCAGGGACTCTTTCTCCCTATTTTATCTTCTTATCATCTTTTCTATTCCTCTGCCTTTTGTTTAAGCAAGTGAAACCTTCCACCGCACATGTCAACTCTTCTTATCCAAACACCCAAGATGACGAAGAGCACCCTAAACTTGGCGACACTGGGTGAGGCAAGACAAAGACTGAGTCTTAAAAGTAAAATCCGTCACTAAAGAAGAAGAGCAAATGCCATGTTGTCACCTAACTCTAACCAGCTCCTCAAAATAAATAGAAGCCTAGGATAGTTCTACCAGTGGTGCACCTGATAATTTGAAAACGCTTAGAATTCACTGAAGCCCTAACCAAACCCACTGCTGCTGAGACAATCCCAAGTCATCCCAGCCCTATAAGGCAAACTAGAACTGCCCCTTTGGGTTTCTGAGACTATAAACCTTTACAGGAACAGTCAGTCTCATCGTTCTCCTGTCGAGAAGCTGGCGGGTTTGGACCGCAAACCTTGCACTGGCAGCCCAACATGTCACCCACTGTGCCATTAGGGCGCCTTCTTAGAGGGTCTACTCTGTGTTAATAATTTTTCACACATGAGCTCATCGCATTTTCTGAGATAACTCAAGGAGCTATTATCTTCACCATAGATATGAAGAAACTGAGGCTACAACGCTACCAGCTTTAATAAAAGTTAGCAAAGACCAGAGACAGATGTGAACATCTTTATATATCAATACTAAATTCCAAATTCCCCGCCCGGGTTGTTGTGTGCCATTGAGTGGATCGCCACTCATAGCAATGGTTTAAGCCTGAGTAGAACACTCCAGAGGGTTTCCTTAGCTGAAATCTTTACAGGAGAAGATCAACAGGTCTTTTCTTCCATAGAACGACAACTAGTATGTTCAAATTGCCCACTTTGAGGCTAACAAACACATAACTAGGGCTACTTGTACCACCAGAGTTAATTACTACCACCCAAGAACAGGGCAGCACTTAGAAAAGGTTTGCCATTAGCTCTATCCAAAAATCTTTATCAAGTACCTTTGGGTAAGTTTGACACCATAGGTGTAAGCCTACTCCTAACCCTTTCTAACAAAGCAAGCACATGTAAGGGATTCATGTAAAGCACATGAATGAAGCTTTGCACAAAAGTATGCACTGCTTTTGAGAAGGATGAAGGCAATGAATGTACAAATGTGCTTTACACAATTGATGTATGTATGGATTGTGATAAGAGTTGTATGAGCCCCTAATAAAACGATAAAAAAAAGTAACTGTCTAGAAAAGAATGATGGAAATATATGTACAAATATGCCTGATACAATTGATGTATGGTTTGTAATATGCATTGTAAGAGCCCTCTATAAAATGATTTTTTTTTTAAGTATATACTGCCATTGCCAAAGTCAGAGTGCCCAGGGCTTCCGACACCAGCAAAACTAGACCCCATACAAGATGAAAATATAGTATATGACAAACAACCATCCAAAGGGTAAATTATAGTGACATCATTGTGTTTCTATTCATTGATAAAATAGAGCTCTATCTCAAATGAAATTCAAAAATAAATTACAGGAGGACTAAAAATTTCATTGTGAAAATCAGATATTAAAATTTTTTAGAGGAAAATATCTTTATTCCCTTGGAATAGGAAAGGAACTTTTTAAAACACAATACAAAGAAAGCAAAATCATGAAGGAAAAGACTAATAAATTTGGACATACCAAAAAATTAAACTTTCCCCCAAATTGACCAAAGCCCATGAAAATATGCTCAACATCACTGATCGTTTGGGAGATGATAAATGAAACAAAAATAATACATCTGGGCCTGTCTGGATAGGACAGGCTGGATGAACAATCTGGAGGAGAAAACAACGGGACTGACAGTTCCGGGGGGACATGGGAGAGGG
>NW_022103902.1:426827-435220 GCF_000313985.2 Echinops telfairi | reverse complement strand
AAAAAAATAATAATAATAATACATCTGCACACACCCAGTAGACTAAAATTAGAAAGACTGGCAAGGTCAAGTAGTTGTGAGCATCTGGTCGAACCAGAACACCTACTCGCGGCAAGAAAAAAATGCAAAGCTTCTTTTGGAAAGCAGCTTATCAGGTTTTTGAATACAGGATACACAAACTGATGATTCAACTCTGCGCTCGCTAAGGGCTCACCTAAGAGAAATGAAAACATTTATGCACACAAATGTTTGTTCATAGAAGTTACAAATCTTAAACAGCCCAGATGCCCAGGCCTTGGTGAATGGATAGAAGACGCGCGCTGCATCTCCACAGTAAGCAGAACAGTCAGTGCTTGAACAGCCTGGGTAATCCCAAAGCGTTAGCTGAGTGAAAGAAACCCGGCTGGAAAACAACCCAACGGACAGTTTCGTTTGTATGAAATCACATACACAGAGCTGTAGTGATAAAAAACACACCAGTGGCTGCCCACAAAGGGGCATGAGGAACTTTTTAGATTATGGAAATCGTGTATGTCTTAATCATGGTACTAATTGCAAACATTTGTCAAAACTCATCTTATTCTAGACTTAAAAGTACTGCATTTTATTCTAAGCAATTTATATCCAAGAGGCTTATTTTTAAAAATCCTGCAGCAGTCTGGAACATGTTTGTGATGGAAGAAGTTATCACAGACTATGAGAGTCGGACCCAAGGCCCATACCCATAGAATAAAAGCAGTGAACCCCAGATTGAATTGTTCTTGACACCTTAATGGACCTACTACTTCACCCCTACGGATTGATCTTCACAACTACATTATGTGATAGTGAAATAAAATTCTATCATGCATAAAAGCAAAAATAAATAAATAAAATTAACCAAACCAAACAAAATCATTTAATCTCTCTTATACACCACCAAATAAATAAATTAATTAAATCGCCTTAAAATGTTCTCATGTCAAAATAGTCGCTCACATGTATTGATGGGTTTCTCTGTGTCCTTCTGTATTCAAATACGAGCTAATCCTCATGGCAGCTCTCTGAGGTAGATACTATCTATCATTGCCCCAATTCGACGTATGAAAACATCCAGACTCAGCTAAAGGTCTGGCTGGTGAGACGGGAGAAAGAGATTCAAATTCAGCCCTGAGTCGACAGGACCTGCAGCACAATAGCACACTACGCAAAGCGAACAGGCACAGGCAGGGTGGAGGGATTGGCAATCAGTCAAAGTGGGGAAGGAATGAATAAATAGAATTTAGTTTTATTTTATTTTTATTGTAGGGTGGGTAAAAATTTACAGAATAAATTAGCTCTCAGTTCAACAATTCACACACATTTTGTTTTGTGATGTTACTTGCAATGCCCTCTTCCCATTTCCTTCCCATTTATATTCATGCCTCTTTCGTGTCCCTGCCTGCCTGTGAGTTTTGCCCCTGCGTTAATTCTGTGCCATGTGGTGCCTTGGAAAATTAGCATTGGTGGCACAGTGCTCAGTGATTTGACACACACACACCACCACCACCACCACCACCACCACCCAGCCTGTTTCTGTAGATTTACAGGCTTAGATTGGCCTGAGCAAATGTGTGAGGAAAGCTGACGGTGTCCAGCTATTAAAAGATAAAGCATCAGGGGGTTATAGGCTTGAAGCTAAACAAGCGGCCATCTAGCAGGGACGCAACAAAGGCCACATCGAAGAGGCACACCAGCCTGTGTCATCATGAGGTGTCATCTGGAATAGGTATCAGAAGTTCAAAATCAAGAAATCAAATTGATGTGAAGGAGCATAGACAAAGTGGAGCCCCAAAACCTACCTGTAAAATAATTGGACAGTCCCTCACAGAAGGATTGATATATCCAAGGTGCAGTGTAGCACTGATGAAACATAACAATCATCTAGTTCTTTAATGTTTCCTCCCCCTTACTATTACGGTCTTCGTTTTCCCTCATTAATCTTGTTAGACCTGCATTTGTTCCTTTGTCTAATTAAGATCATTCAATGCATGAAACCCAAGATAGACAAACCCTTCAGAAATAGTAACTGGAGTAATAATTCCCTGTGGGTACGGGAAGAGGGGCGAGAGGGGGGAAGGAGGAACTGATAGCAATGATGACTGTATAACCACACTCAAGGGGAATGAAGACCATAATAGTACGTGAGTGGATACATTGGACGATGTAAGACATGGCAATAAAATGATATATAATATAATAATAAGGGTTCTTGCGGGTGGGGAGAGGATAAGGGGGAGCTGATGTCAAAGAGTTCAAAAAGAAAGAAAAAGTTTTTAAACTGATGGTGGCAGCAATTGTACAATTACCCTTGATCTACTTGAATTGTGGATTGTTACAATAACTGTAAGAGATCCCAATAAAATGATTTTTTAAATAAAAAAGGTTTACAGCCTTAAAATTTCTACCAGGCTGTTGTACTTTGCCCTGTAGGGTCAACTATTAGTTGGAGTCAACTCAACGGTAGTGAGTTTTTCGGGTTTGGGGAGGCATGGGGAGCAAGTGTGAAAGGACAGAGGCCTGGAAGCAAAGTGTAAGAACAAAATGATGTGCCAGCTGGCGTTCCTGAAGCTCAGAGCACATAAATTCAATGCTCTGTATTGATTCTCTCTGACCTGCAACTTCACGCTGCCCACTGCTGAGCGTCCTTGTACCCCTGTGTTAGTCAGGGTTCTCTAGAGAGATAAAAACAAATGGCTGATAATTTAATATATTTATTTATAAAGATAATTAGATATATAACAAGAAATGAACTGTTCAATCATATACAGATAAATATATAATACAAGAGATAAACAGTTAAATTATAAAGCACGACAAATGGCTCAATGCAACTCACTCCCATGAGAGAGTTGTAAGAGACTAGCAGTCCTTCAAGACTAGTCTGCTGCCAGATCTTCCTCTATTTGTAGAGAGAGCTAGGCTATGTCAGCACAGCAGCCAATCACAAGGCAGGTCACCAACCACCAGTCCCCAGCTCCAGAGATGTCTTAAAGGAACCTCAACTTACAGCAACACAGTCCACAGGCTAGGTGTCCCACAGGTAGTGTAGCCTTTAAATTGAGGCACAGAACAAGCAAGGCAGCGGCACACTGGTCCAATGATCAAAGAGCGAGAGACAAGAAAGACGAGGCTCACCAAGCCATTTATCTCTCTGCCCTTCAGTTAATCCCACTTGTGTTATTCGGCCAGGTTGGCACAATAAACTATCTCAACCCCCAAGACTACCAGTTGTTGTTGGGTTGATTCAGACTCAAGGCCACCCCACGTGTGTCCAAGTAGACTAAATTCCACAGGGTTTTCAAGGATTGGTTTATCAGTGGGTTACCAAGCCTTTCTTTCAAGGTGCCTCTGGAGAGGCTCCAACAGGTACTCTTTTGGCTAGCAACTACATGGATTAACTGTCTATATCACTCAGGCATTCCCTGAAGTGACTCCACGTATTTCCTTCTATGCTAATTTTCCTCCTCAAAAACGCTCTGCTTTCCCCCAGCTTGTCATCCTTTGCCTGGCTGCCGATGCATGCATACTATGTGATCTAGGTCATTTTCCTCAGGGCAGCCTTGGCTGTGGGGTCTGGATCTGAGCTTCCAGTTTCATTTTCTTTGAAATTAATGCCTCTAAGATTTTCAGGAGGAAAGTAGCAGTCCAGAGGTAAAATTATTTCTTTTTGGAGGAGGCGCAGGATCAATTCCTGGCCAGTGTACCTCAAGCACAGTCACAACTGCTCTATCAGTGGAAGAGTGTGGGTTGCTAAGATGCTTAACAGGATTTAGCAGAGCTTCATGAACTAGGGCAATGGCCTGGTGATCTACTTTTGAAAAGTGAGCCAATGAAAAAGCGCTGAAGATCACAATTGTCCAATCCCATTGCACAAGCGTTTCCATGACTCAGAAGGCAACTCAACAGCAATTAACAAGGGGCCTCAGAACTGGTACTTATACTACTCCTTTTGGCTGCTCACTCCTTCCTTCCTTCCTCCAGGTGTCATCTCTACGTGCAGCAGATGTTTCCTAATGATCTGTACTCTGCCAGTACTGTGCTAGCCTTTGAGACATGAGAGAAGAAAAGGCCCTACTCTCATACAGTGTGCGTTCTGGAGGGAGAGACAACCAGCAAGTACTTGGGACATTGCTGCTCCAAGCACAGCCCTTACTGCAGCAGCCGCTGCATCAAAAGGGAGCTTGTTAGAAACACAGAATCCTAGACCCCACCCCAGACTGACTGAATCAGAATCTACTTTTTAACTAGAACCCCAAGTGATTCATACACACATTAAAGTTTGAGAAACACTGATCTAGAACAGCATTTCTTAACCTCAGCGATACTGACACTTTAGGTCAGGAAATACTTGTTGTAGGGGGCTTCTTTATCGGATCCCCAATAGATCCCAGTGTCACCTTTACCCAGTCAGGACTATCAAAAATATCTAGAGATAATCATCTATGTTGGAGGGGGGCAGGTTTAAGGCATTCTAGAATATCTTGATCAAATGCCAATAACAAAATTAATGACATTTAATTAAATAACAAAATTGAGTACTTTTTTTAAAAAGCTTTCTCAGCAATCATGGGTGATAACAAGTTTAGCCAAACTCCAAACCACACTCACTGCCGTCAAGTCAATGTTGACTCATAGTAACCCTATAGGCTAGAATAGAGCTGCTCCTGTGAGCTTCTGAGACTGTAACTCGTTATGGGAGTAGAAAGCCCGGTCTTTGTCCCAGGGAGCTAACTGGCTGTTTTGAACTGCTGGTCTTATGGTTAGCAGCCTAATGTGTAACTACTACATCACCAGAGCTCCCAACAAATTTGACAGTTACTCAGAACTTTTCAGAAAGATAAAAGAAATACATTCTAGTAATCAATAGAACCCAAAAGTCCTTTGGAAAGATAATGTTTGCAAAATTTCGATAAGAAACCTTTCATATATTAAACTGTTAATATCTGTGGTTTAATATTGCTACTAAGATCAAAGAAGGACCTGCCTATTGAATAGGACAAAGTGAGATTATAAATTAGTGACTGAATGTGATCAGGGCCAATTATGTTTGCCCGAGATGAAATCACATGAAAGTCTGCAATACCTCTCATTTTGAAACAGATGGTCCAATGTGGCCATTACTGCACTACACCTGTCAATTCCAAGTTATAAGGACCCTCTAGGACAGAGTGGGACCACCCTCCTGGTTTTGCAAAGCTGTAATTTTACAGAAACAAACTGCCACATTCTTTCTCCCATGATGCAGCTGGTGGGTCCAAGCTGCCAGCCACGGGCATTAACCACTGTGGCACCAGGGCTCTTATAATGCACTATGTCTACCTTCAAACAGTGGGAGTAATGAGGAGGCAGGGGCTGCGGCATAAAAAGCACCTCCACCCCAATGAGCAGAGCCTGACACGAGGAGGGTGGTGAGACCTGCGTTAGGGAAAGAAAAGGCGGCAGAATACATTTGGGTCTCTCAGTCTCTCAGTATCAGAGAGTGTGTGCCTCATTATTTTAAAATAATTCTTACAAATAAACCCAACGTTGGTCACTTTTGCTGAGTTCTTTTTTGTTTTTGTTTTGTATGCTTTTCCATGTAGGGAAAGTGAAGTTGGGTGGATCTGTGGAGACAATAACTGGATTATTAATTTCTTGGGTTCTTGGGGGCACAGAAAGGGAAGTTGGCGGGGATGGGGGTGGGGTAGGGAGTCAACAGCAATGAGTATAAAATGGAAGAAAATGTTTTAAAGCTGATTGTGGTGATAATTGCACAAGCCTTCGTAATAGGATTGAACTACTAGTATGATATACTAATTATATCTCAATAAAACTATTTAAAAAACTAACCTAAGCTAGAAAATAGGGTCCCTTACTTTGGGCAGGTAGACAAAGAAACAACCTAATTTCAGTCCGTGATGGAACTGCCGAGGGTAGTGTGCTGGAGGTGAGCCCAGCCTGGGCTGGGAGGGGAGACTGGGTTCCCCTTTGGAAGTGCTGAGTTAGAGGAGTTGAAGGTTAGAGCTGGAGCGGGACTCGGCCTTTGAAGCAGATGAGGCTATCGACTGCAGGCACGTTGGTTCTGCCCTCCGGCTCGTTAGTTAATTGGTTCCATTTCGTGGGAGCGACAGCTAAATTTTGAGTGCGTGGGCAGTTTTTCTGGACCTCCACAGTCAGTTAAGTGGTATAAATTTGGATTCAAAACAAAACTCACTGCCACTCTCCATGCTGACTCACGGGGACCCTATAGACAACGCAGAACTGCCCCTGTGAGTTTCTAAGACCACAACCCTTTCCAACAGTAGAAAGTCCCGCTTTTCTTTCTTGTAGTGGCTGGTGGTTTTGAACTGCTGACCTTGAAGATCATAGGCAAAAGTACAACCATTAGACTACCAGGAGACCCCCAAATCTCTGGACTGTCGAAAGACAACACTCCTTCTAGAACGCCAAACGCTCCTGTGACAGTTCCCTACTCTGCTCTAGCAGCGTTTTAAAATGTATTAGCTTCCCCTTCTGGAAGTCAGAGGCCTGAAACCGGCTTCATGCGGAACTGCCCCGCAAGGTTTCCGAAGCTCTTTATCTTTACAGAAGCAGTTTTCTCCCAACTTTCTCCCAAGGAGAAACTGGCAAGTTCGAACCTCTGACCTTTTGGTTAGCAGCCAAGTGCGAAACCACCGTGCCACCAAGGCTCCTTCTTCTTTATAAAATGGAAGATCGCTGACATAATACAAGCCAGTCCTTGCCAAGCATGGGCACTGTGTAACTATCAGAGGTGTTTTTGCTTCGAATGTCTCAAGGCTCTCCATAGAGATGCACAATTTGTGATTCTTAGGACAATGTGATTTCTGTGTGTCTCGGGGAGTAAAACTTGGTGTTGAGGAGACACGATAAGCACAGTCTCTCTAATCCTGCCCGGTTTTAGCAAGTCTCAGAAGTGCTCACCCCAGTATGCCGAGGGACGGGAAGGTTAGGGCACGTGCACGTCTCTTCCCACTAGCCTCTGCTAAGGCAGATTGGCATGAGCAAAGAAATCCTCAGAAAAGACCAGGAGGAGCCAGGGTGCTGTGCAAACCAGGAACTGGTTCATTCTGGTTCTACTCCCTACTGAGAATGTGCATTTTTTCTACCTCAGAATCTACATTTCACTAAAGTCACAGGTAATTCATATAGATCCCCAAATGAATACGAAAGAATCATCTTGTTAAAATGCAGGTTTTCATTCCTTATACCTGAAGGGCAGACCTGAAAGAGCTTGTTCAATGACTTGATGCAAACACAAGACATGCTCAGAGCTTGGGCTGGTCATAATCACTTGATAGTGATGTCTCACTGCATATTCAGATCATCTAAAGGGCTTTTAAAATTACTGCTGATGGGTGGGCTCTATCCCAGAGCCAGACTCCCCAAGAGTGAGACCAGGGGATCATTCAATTTTGATAAGTGCTCTGGATGATTCCAGTGAGCTAGAGTTGATAACCACAGAATCCATTGACCCTGAGCTCCTACCTCAGATTAATAAGGCCTCACCAAGCACAGCACTGAACAAGGGATGAAAGGGATCAGAAGGGCTGACCGTGAACATTGAATGTTAAAACATGTGACATGCAACATTTCACTTCATCCTTATGATTATTGTCCCCACTTGAGAGATAATGATAAAGATTGTACATCATATGGGGCTGTCATACAACTTGGCACAGTGGTTATCCACTGGGCTGCTAACTGCAAGATCAGCAACTGGACACCACCAGTCACACTTCGGGAGAGAGACCGGGTTTGCTATGCCCCTAAAGAGTTACAGTCTCAGAAATTCACAGGTGCAGTTTTCGGCCTCAATTTGAAAGCAGTGAGGTCACGCGACTTGGCGTGAGGCTATGCCTTGTGCTGCTAACTGCAACTTAGCTCCACAGTCCTCCTTGAGAGAGATAAAGATGACGTTATTTCCTCCTGGAAAGGTTTACAGCCTCGGAAACCCCAGGGACCAGTTCTACTCAGTCATATAGATGAGGAGATGAATCAGAATGGATTGATTTTGGTTTTATAATTAAATTAGTGTACTGACCAAACCAATATTCAACCCCAAGTCTATGCACAAAAGGGATAAAGGAAGGAAAATGACATTTATTGAGCAGCCACCCCTCTAAGAGCTTCACAGGGTCCTATCCATTCCACAAGATAGTAGTACTTCCATCCCATTTTGCCTTTGAAGAGGCAGAGACTTAGAATGCACAAGTGACTTGCCCAAGGTCAAATAGCTTGTAATTTTTTTTAATACTTTTATTGGGGGCTCTTACATCTCTTATCACAATCCATACCTTCATCCAGTGTGTCAAGCACATTTGCATATATGCTGCCATCATCATTTTCAAAGCATTCTCTTCCCACTTGAGCCC
>NW_022103902.1:425244-426283 GCF_000313985.2 Echinops telfairi | reverse complement strand
CATCTGCACCCTTCTCTAGACTCAAAAGCTAACACTAACAAGTATGACAGGAACTGTGCACATTTATTGAATGCTGACCCGGGATCAAACACAATACTGTGAACTTTATCTGCACTGTCTGGGGGAGGGGCAGGGACTCTAGTAAAACAATTGCTTGTAAAATGGAGACAAGTACGGTTATTTATACTCCTGCTACTTCGAGTATGGCCCACAGGCCAGCAAGATCATTTCAGGAAGGGGGTGGTTAGAAATGCTGAAACCCAAGCCACACCTGCTAACTAGCACTTCAGAATCTTCATTTTAACAAGATCCCTGGTAACTCATGAACAACAGAGTTTCCATCTGTTGCACATGAGGTTGTTATGAGTTGGAACCAAGTCAATAGCACCTAACAACAATAAAAACTAATGAATCGATAGTCAATTCCCACCCATGGAAACCCTTGAGTGCTGCAAATATTAACCATGCTAGCAAATGTTAACTCAGCTGCTAACAGAAAGGTTTACAATCTGGATCCACTCTCAGATACCTTGGGGAAAGATCTGGTGATCTGCTTCTGAGAGACCACAGTCCCTGAAAGACCTATGGGCAGTTCCAATCGGTTACACAGGGGTCACCGCAAGTTGACATTGACTCAACACCAACTGTTTGCTTTTGTTAGTTTTTGATGAATTAATAAATTTGGGCAATGGTAATAAAAACTATTGATACCCAAAATACAGTAATAGGACAAGATGTGCCATGCAGTGGAAATATACACAATTCCCAAAGCATTATTGAGGGGGAAAGCACTAGTTTGATTTCATCCGACCTATATGTGTAATGACTAGCATATAAGAAACACAGGAATAGCAGAGCAGATTAATAGGGCTGCGATCTAAAAAATGTGAAAGCCTACGGGAAAAACTAGTTTATTCAGCAGAAAAATTGTAAAGTTAAAAAAATAGATCAAGGGAGATTGGATGAGAATTCTGAAGCATATCTATAACTGCAATGAATGGGCTGCATTTGGATCCTAATTCAAACAAGAAAAAAAAAA
>NW_022103902.1:415259-421106 GCF_000313985.2 Echinops telfairi | reverse complement strand
CTTGGTTGTGACATCTGAATATTTACAAATATTCAGGCTTTCACAGCAACGGAATGAGAGGCACTGAATCAGTGGCTCTTTACTTGTTCTCAAACTGGTTTGGAGCAAGTGGAGTAAGAGACGACAGCCTTGACACCCAAAGTGCGAAGGAATTCCATAAGGGTGACCAAACGTGATCAGACACCACATTAATCTTGTTCCTCTCCACAAATTAACTCAGAATCGACTCCCAGTGACCCTATGGGACAAATTCAAACTGCCCCTGTGGGTTTCCAAGACTGTAACTCTTTACAAGATTAGAAAGCCTCCTCTTTCTCCCAAGGAGTGGCTGGTGGTTTCGATCTGCTGACCTCATGGTGAGCAGCCCAAAGAATAGTCTACTACACCACGAGGACTCAAGTTTGAATTTTGGAAGGTGTTTTGTTTCTTTTGTAGTTTCGGCTGCAGGAATTCAGATGGGATATACTAAAAGGTATTTTGGTGCTGCAATGGATTAAATAGAGGTCAGTGGTTCAAACCCACGAGGCACTTCTCAGAGAATGGTGATACAGTCTGCTTCTGTAAAGATGGACAGCCTCAGAAACCCTATGGAGAAGTTCTGATGTATTTTATAGGATCATATGTTATTGACATTTTGGTAACCAAAATAAAGGAATTGTTGAAAACTTACTTTTTATTGACTTGTATTCATTCTTGTTTTACATATATATACCCCCAAAATGGGAAAAACTCTGCAAGGTGAACATTGAGCAACTCACTCTGAGTTAATGCACCCAGTGGTGTCTCCTGGGAAGGGTTCTCTGGTCACAGTGAAGTTTCTCATCAAAGCAGTTTCGCTCTAACCTTGTTTTCTGTGAAGGCCAATTTAAGAGAATTGTTGTTTCCTGCTCAGGAAAAATGCCCCAGAGACTGTTGTGATGTTGAACACAGCTTACAAGGACAGCACTATGGGAAAAACTCAAGTGTATGAGTGGTTTTCTTATTTCAACAAAGGTGAAATGTTGACTGATGATAAACCTCATTCTGGACATCCGTCAACTTCCTGAACAGATGAAAATGTCTACAAAATTGTGCACTCGTGTTCAAAGACTAACGATGGACCATTGAAGAGATGGGGAAGTTAGCTGGGCTATCTTGGGCTCAGTTCAGCAAATTATAATGGAAGACTGGGGAATGCGAAGGGTCGCTGTGAAATGTGTGCCCCGAGTTCTGAATGACCAGGACACATGTCATGCTTTGAAAGAACACCTCTGAAGTGACCCAGGCTTTTCCCCCCAAGGACATTACTGGTGGCAAGACACGGTGCTGTTCTTATGACCCAAAAACAAGCATCGATCAAACTAGTGGGAGATGCATCATCACCTCCCCCTCCCCCCAAAACACTCTCATCAAGTGCAATCAAGGGAATGCTCATTTGTGTTTTTGATGTGTGGGGGATAGTGCATTTGGAGTTTGTTCCACCAGGTCAGACCCTTAATCAAGCTTTCTATTTAGAGGTTCTGAAAAGATTATGTAACTGTACGCAACAACAAAATCCTGATTTGTGGCAGGCAGAGGACTGGTTTTGCCAGCACAACAATGCACCTGCTCGAGCAGACATCTCATTGTGCCAGTTTGCAGCAAAAACAAAAAAAGGGGAGAGTGGTCTGCTGGCCAGTCCACAACTGCTAACTGGACTGAAACATGCCAACCAGATGGCCCAGGACAAAGGATTGGTGGTGGTGGTGTGGACCCTGGTTGTGCATGGATGTTGGCAGGTAGGCCAGTAAATTTTCTTCCTACTTGGTGATGTCTACTCTCTCCTCACCTCCTTCCTCAGACTCCAAGCAGTAGCTTGACACTTTGTATACTTTATCGTCGCCACTGTGCCTGGAGAGCACAATCCTTAGGGCAATGAGAGAGAATTAACCAACTCTTAACATGACGCCCCGCGTGCCTTCCTGGACACCTAGTTCTTATCAAAACCTGGAAGGATGGGTCCCCCAATTCCCAGCTTCAGCAAGTCTCAAAAGGTTCATTCCCAGTAATTCTCTCTAGCCTTACTGCTGTTAAAGTTCCAGGACAAAGTGCATGGAGCCACCACTCACGGGTAACACAGAGGAAACCATTGGAACCAACTCCCCCAGACGCAGATTAAATGGAGCCAGACAAGGACACATGTGCCTCCTTAGACAGCCTTAAAATGGCGTTTTGTCCACACCCCGCGACGGATAAATGTTCTGCAGAAAACCTTAGCTCAGGCACACAGCAGTCTTGCAGCTAGTGAACGCTCCGACACGGTTTCTATGTCATAAAGTAACCTTGCAGACTCTGCCTGTCAAGCCAGCGTGAATACCTCCTGAGTTTTCCTTTGGAATCTCTCAGAGTGAGACTCACCCACACTTCCATGGGCATTGTTATCCCGTAGCTTTTGCCCTAGCCTTACCTAAGCTGTTCACCTGTTCTGCTTCTTCCAGACCTTGTCAGATTACTAATGACACTGAGCCAAGTTGTCATCCCCAGGATCACCAGTGCCTGGGTCTCTCCAACCGCATCCACCTAAGAGGATGACAACCCCTCTCACGAGAGTAGGAAGGGTGTGGGCCCAAAGCCCCACTTCGCATCCATTGACAGCAGCCAGAATTCTCGTCACCCAGTCTCCCCAAAGATTTGGAATGTTAAGTAGACAGAAGAGAAAGTGCGTGTGCATGCGTGTGTATGTGTGTGTGTGGGATTGTCTCCCTAAATGCTTACATCAGGCCACAATAAAGGGGCAATAGTAAAATCAGGCCCCCATTTTAAACAACTGAAAAACCCAAGCCGAGTATGCACAGACTAGGCTCACCTAGGTGGCAGCTACACCTTGGCACATCCACCTTAGGCACCAGCAATATGACATCACAGGTGTGCCTAAACTCAGCCAGTAAGATCAGCCAATACCCTCAACCATACCTCCCCAGTCAGTGGGGATAAAAGCAGTCCACAGGCAGTCCCCCTCTCTCTTTCAGGCATGCTTGGCAGGAAGAGGGTTGGAGTGTCCACAGCATTTGGGCACATATGCGCCACGTGGGCCCTAGGGCCCAACCTCCTTCTCAGGCCTGTGGGGATTTCCTGGGTCCAAACGTGTGGTTTCACACTCCTGTTCTGATATTCTTTCCATGCAGTTTTTTGAGTTCAGTCTCGAACTCCCATGCGGTCTCTGTGCAGCTCTGCATGCTTTCCAAAAATAGCGTGTACTTTTTGAGACTGTAAGACCTGAAACTTCCCTTTCCCTCATCAAAGTCACATGGATTACAAATGTACTTCTGGCGCATAAATTCTTTAAGTGTCACGAAGCAAGAACTGAGGTGGCCCAATCCAGAAACCTAACAGTCTCCGTGGGAACAAGCTACATTCCCAGTGCTCAGCGGCCACGTGACGGCACCCAGCATTCACCCAGGCTCACTAGCTTCCGTCAGACTGAGTGTGAGACTTGGCCTCCATCTGATCAGCTGAGCGTGAACTGACAAACATCGAATTTCTTCCCTAGTTTTTATGCTTCCACATTAAGATGTTAACAGGTCATAAATCTATGCGACCTTTGGTTTGTGGAGGCAAGTTATAGTCTTAGCAACTCAGAGGGGCCATTTACCCTGTCCTCCTGGGTGGTGATGAGCTAGCACTGATGGGACGGCAGGGAGTTATTCCAAAGTGCCTGTAAGTGGACTGGAGCCTCCCACCTTTTCACCAAACCGCTGAGCACAGTAACTGAGGCACCACTCAGCATTGCCACCAGGGAGTTAAGACTTTTAAAGGTAATTTGGTTTCTGCCAGAACAAGAGGGAGAGGGTAGTAGACAGGAAGCAGAACTGAGCTCTCACCTGAAAGCACCACACCTGCTGGTGTCAGTGTGTCTGTGAGGCAGCGGGAAGGTGTACAGCAGGGCCTCCTACCATACATACATACATCATACATACGCACACATATACATGCGCACATGCACACACATGCACACATACACACATACATAGATACACATACATACACACACAAACACATTCATACATGCGTACACACAAATGCATACACACATACATGTGTGCATGCATGCACACATACACATACGTGCACACATGCATACACGTGCATATGTGCACACGTGCATGCATACTCACATACACACATAAACACACATGCACACGTGCATGCACATATGTACACGTGCATGCGTGCGCACGCGCACACACATACACACATATGCACACATATACACCCCATATATATACACGTGTATATACATATAGATATACACATATATATGTGTGTGCATGTGTGTGTGCGTGTGTATATACATATACACATATATATGTGCACATATATATATCTTGTGTATGCGCACACACATATACATACGCACACATATACATGCATATACACACATACATGTACATACATATGCAGCTACATACAGACATACATATACACATACATACATACAATCACACAGACAGACAGACACAATACATACCAATAACCCACAAGACTGAGGGATCACGCACTCACTCACCGTGAGAGAGCCTATTTCAGCTCAAAGTGACCCACAGGACAGAGGAGAACCGCCCCTGTGGGTTTCCAAGACTGTAAGCCTTTATGGGACTAGAAAGCCTCCTCTTCCTCCCTTAGAACGGCTGGTGGCTTCAAACTGCTGACTTAGTAGTTAACATCCCACTAAGGCAACGATGCACTCCTAAAAAGCAAACAAATCAAGCCAACAACACTGAATCCACCAAACTGTGAGAAGCTTGTCAGGACGCAGCCAGGTCCCCTGGCGGCACCTCTCCTCCTAATAGTCCAGGGCAGGGAGTTGAACTCGATGAAAACACGGGCCATTTGGTGCAACCGGCAAGATTCAATGGGCCACCTCACATTTACAAACTGTTAAATTTATATTTTGAAGTGAGGATTCAGGAATATGGATAGGAGAAATAAAACATTATATAATTGCTTTTATTTGAACATTTATTTTATTTAATGTATTTATAAAACTGAATACCCTTTTACCTGAAACTTGCCAGCGCTTTCCTCCTACTATAGTTTTCACTTACCTCTTATGTTGTGACCGGAAAATATAACAAAGAAACTAATAAAAAACACAAAATGTTGGACAGCTGACCAACGTGATGCACACTTGTAAAATGGCTTCCCTCTGAAAATGTTAACTCGCGCTGCTGCTAGGTATGATTCATAACAGCACGACCCAGAGTGCTCGTTAACCTTTTCACTCCTGGGATTTGTTTACATTACGGGACACTGAGAATGGCAGACATACTGCTTCCAAACGTGGCCAGAACTGAGTCAGCGCATTTACACAGGTCCGCAGGCCCCCAGGAAAGGCACTGGGCCACGTGTAGACTCATCTTAAGTAGTGAAAGGGTTAATGAGGGAATTGTGTGTACAGTTTTGCCTCTATCTCCCCTAAGCGCTATTTTCTTCATAACAATTTTTCTATTTTCATTTTATTTCAGAGCATTGCGGACCCCAAAAATCACCTTGGGGGCTGCACGCGGTCAACGGGCCACCAGTTTGACACCGTGGGCCTAGGGAGTGGTTATCCCAGCCTCACGACAAGCAGGAGCGTAACTGCAAGCAGTCTTCTCACGAGAAGGATTGTCAGTGGGACTGGCAAGGGCCCCCAGAAACTGCAGCCCTGCCTCCCTCTTCTCAAGCCTAGAAATGGCACAGGGATAGATAGAGATGGGAGGACACATAATCAGAGAACTACCCTCCTCCCTGAGAGGAGAGTCAGAGTGTGTGAGAAAAGTTTGGTCTCTAGAGAATTTCTGCTGTCATTAGCGTCCCTTGAGTTGCCCTGCTTTATTGCAACCCTAC
>NW_022103902.1:412347-413476 GCF_000313985.2 Echinops telfairi | reverse complement strand
CGGCTATCTCCAAGTTGACATGCCTACTGGTCCCAGGAAAGAGCCTTCCAGAATACCCGCCAAATCCCACAATCATTTCTGAAATGCAGGTCAAACACCCCACACCAATATAGACACAGTGACAAAGAGGCCTCATAGCACTGTCTTGTAAGCAAGGTTGGTGGTTCAAACCCACCAGTCGTTCTGAGGGAGAAAGGTGAAGGTACCTGCTCTCTTAAGAATGTAGAACCTGGGACTCCTTCTGTAGGGGAGGTATATGAGTCAGGATCCAATCAATGGCAGTGGGTTGGGTTTGGGTTTTGGTTTTGTGAATAGCAACAGGCAAACCAAGGATGCTCCTGGTTTGTTTGTTTCAATATCACACTGAGCACTCTATTGTCTCAAAATTCTAATCGACTTCCATTTCAAGAGCTCCGTTTGCCCTCCTCTGTTCTTTACACAGCAGAAGAAAGATGAGACTATCTGCTTCTTTCAAGGTCTCGTCCTCCACCTGGACCTCTCCTGCCCAGCTCAGACAAACCAGCACTGGCCAAAGAAACTCCATTGTGTCAAATGCTAGATGACTTCCATTGTGTCAAATGCCTCCCCCTCCCATCTTGGAAAGCTGACTGCAAGATGACCTGCCCTCTCCTCCTTCCCCTCTTGGAAGTCGCACTAACGCTTGATTTTAGAATGTACTCTTATATTCCCGAGATTAGGACTTTGTAATCAATCTCGTTATTCTTCAATATTGTTCCTTTTGATGTTGTAATCTGAATGTTGTGATTAATTTTGTTATTCTTTAAGATTGTTCCTTTTTGATGTTATAATCAATCCTGCACCCTGCAATGCTCACTCATTATAAAGAATGGTAGCATTAATTTTACTTTCTGCTTTTGTCATACCTGCTTGCTCTGTAGGAACGTTCCTGATAAATGGGTTTTTGCCTGTATATGCTGGCTATTTTCCCCAATCGACACTGCAATCGAAAGAATCACTTTAGATTCTTTCAGTCTGGTTAACTGAATACAGACTCTTCTTAATTTGGAGATATTAGAGTGGCTGTCATTTATTTGAACCCACAACACAGCCAGAAACCAACAGGTAGGGATATGAATTCTGGGGAACCAGACGTGCAACCTGGACTCTC
>NW_022103902.1:407982-412247 GCF_000313985.2 Echinops telfairi | reverse complement strand
AGAGTGGCTGTCATTTATTTGAACCCACAACACAGCCAGAAACCAACAGGTAGGGATATGAATTCTGGGGAACCAGACGTGCAACCTGGACTCTCGGTACTCCCGGGATATTTGGAGGACAACAGTAGGAGGATAAGGAAAGACTGGGGAAAGCAGGGACGAGGTGGGAACAGTGACAGTAGATTGAGGGGATGGCAGAGGATGAGTTGTGGAGACAAAATGTGTATGAATTCTTAAGTGTAAAACTGATGGTCTGCTCTGTAAATCTTCACCTAATTCACCTTAAAGAGTTTTTGTTGTTGTTTTAGCAAAAAAGGTGAAGGAGAATGTTGGCAGGTCAGCCTAAAATGATGTCTAGGACAGGCATCACCTGCTTGCAGCCAAAAAGGTGTGCTTCCTAGAAACCATGACTCTCTGGGGTAAAGCTACCATTTTGGATCTAACTACCTCCTTCTCATTCCTTACAATGTTGGTGTGTCATCTGGAGACTAGAAAGCTGTGATGAGATGGAGAGAGAATCCTGGCTACCTCCATACAAGAGACCCAAAACTAAACCAACCAGAAAACTGTTTGTTTGGTCCACATGCTCATTTCCCCCTCAGCTCATCAAATAATTAACACAACAATAGTTTTTATGCTCTCTACCCAAGAATCTGGATACTCTTCTCCAGTCCTTCCACAAGGACATGCTTGGTACAGGAGAAGTGCAGCGAAAGCGATGCACTGACACAGTGGTTTCAACAACGGATTCAAGCACAGGAACAAATGTGAGGACAGTGGAGTACCAGGCAGTGTTTCCTTCCGTGGGGCATTGGGTCACTATGGGACGGAACCTACTCCAGAGCACCTAACAATTACAACACCTGAAGATCTTTGTCAACAGTAATAATAATCATAATAAATAAGAATGCAAACCAGTGACTACTGAGTCTACTACAAACCATGTATTGTAAAGTAGAAGTGGACACCGTAGGGTCTTCTCACCTGTGACCCTCAGAAACACATTGTAAGGGTTTTCCTCCAATGGGCCTGTGGATGAGTGGAAACCTCCCACCTTCCATTCATAGTTAAGCAGTTTCCACTTTTCACCACTCAGGGAACCCACAACGAACTACTAACGTTTTATTCCCAATCTTAAGAGTAATTAAAATGGCCCTGTCCCATATTGGCTCACAACAGGTCCATATTCTGGATATAAAACAAATAGTTTAAAGGTACATATAAATTCATTTCCATTTAGTTAATTCTGACTTCTGGAGGTCCATAGAACAGAGTAGAACTGACCCTATGGCTTTCCAAGACGCAATATTTATGGGAGTAAAAAGTCTATCTTTATTTGGGTGGGGGGTGGCACAGGGGAAGCACACCTACAAAATATGAGCATCTTTGGGCTAAGCTAACAAGCAAAGCTGTTCATGAATCTTTTCTGGGACTTGGTTTGGATGGTCATCGTCATTATGAAGCCAGTGGATAGGCCCTTACTTCTAGAAAGTCATGTAAACACTTGCCCAGTGTTTGAAGTGTATCTCACACTCCAAATTATTATTTGTGCTCTATTTGAACCTCTTTATTTACTTTTTTAAACTCAAAGCCTAATTATACTTCATTAGCACATGGGAAAGTCAGGCTTTTCAGATCAGAGTTCAATTAGCTTGGACCTTTTGGGCCATGGTAAACATCTGGACTCTTTAAATGCAATGGGAATCCATTGAAAGATGTAATAGTGTCACGACGTGAACTTATTTGTACTTTAAAAGACTAACTCTGGCAGCGTGTGGCACATGGTGGACAGGGGGCAAAAGTAAAAGGCAACAAGTCTATAGACAATGCTATTCCAACTATACTCCAGGACCCATTAGTCTGAAAGCTTGTTTGTTAGTCTCTGCAGCAAGATAAGTACAGAAATTCAGAGTTGCTGTTTAGAAATGTTTAGAGCAACTCAACATTACTACAACACTCAAGCAGTATTTGTATAGTATATTACAAAATACCCAATTACAGTAGATTGGTTAAAAATATAAAAACTGTGTATCAAGTGCTTTACCAACAAGTTGTTTTCAACAACATTGTAGAATTTCAAAGGTTATGAATACTTTAACAAGGGGTGTGTCAGATTCTAACAAGCCTTAGTGTTTCACGCTCCCCTGAGCAAGGAGGATGATAAGAGGAACCGAGATGGTAGATGGTCAAGACAAGGAGACTTGTGCCCATAGCAATGTTCCCACCTCTGTAATTGAACTATGCCCAAGTATCTAACTCTGAAAAGCAGCAGACACCCACAGGCAGAATCACATACAGCATAAATGGTAAGAATTCAAACACTAAAGTAAGACTGCCCTCTATTTAAACCTCGGTTTCATTGCCGTCAGACATTTAAATGAGTTACTTAACTACTATCGGCTCAGTTACCTCATCAGTAAAATGGGTCTCACAATAGAATCTGCCCCTCAAGATGCCGATGAGGATAAAGTATGAAGAACCTTGAGAAGAGTTTGATGCCTCATAAGCCATCACTCAGCCATTGATGGTCACGCGTCTTTCGGTGAAGAACAAGCTTTATAGGATGATCATGGTCACATCATTCCAAAGCCCGATAGAGGCCAGTTTAAAAAGCATCACATACATTATTTTGTTAGCAAGAAAGAGCATTTTTTAGCTAAAAAAGACATTTTCATGATAATGAAATGTCATGATGAAAATGATCTCTCTATAAATAGCCCCTAGGAAAATGAGGTTCCCATATAATTTATTTGTGTTGTTTGAAATTATGACCAACTGTGATGGCTTAGGGCCAGTTCTGAGCATTGAGAATGAAGGGGACCAGCCTACGTTTAAGAGTCAGGACCTGTGACTGGGAGACTACTCCCATTGGGCAGTGACTCTCAAACTAGGGCAAGCATCAGATCACCAAGGTGTTTGTGCAAATGCCTGGCCTACCTCACCCACTTGTTCAATTAGACAAGAGCAAACATGCTCTTAATAGCTTTGTAAGTGGTTCAGATGCATGTCAGGGGAAGTCCCGCAGCACTGTTCCGTAGGACTCTCAATGGGAGTGTCGTCACTTGGAGAAACCTGCATTTAATGAACACTAAGGGGAATCTTCATATCCCCCAAGTTACAAAATAAAGAATACAAGTTATCTATCTTGAACATCAATTTCCTTTGACACGTCACACTAAAAAACAAAACAAAGAACCATCCCAACCAGCTAACATTGGGTCGATTCCAAACCATGGGAAAACCGTGTGTGTCAGTGTTGAAGTAGACGTCAAGAGATTTTCATTGGCTGAATTTCAGAGTTAGATTGCTAGGACTTTCTTGCTAATCCAATAGTAAAAAATAATATACAAACTATTCCAGAAAATAGAAAGGGACAGTAAACTTATTCTACCAAGCAAGCATAACCCTAGTACCCAAACCAAGGAACAACTACACAAAGATAGAAACCTGCAGATCAAATTTGACTGTTTTAAGTTTAGATGAGAAAGCTTAGTTTAGATAAGATAGTTAAGATAAGGATTGAACTTGACTGTTTTCAGGACTGAGTATAGGATCTGGCTGTACTAGGTTTATACTGATTTCTTCTGCCTCTTGTTATTGGGCTGATATAAGTGGGCAGTATAGAAATTGGATACATTTTCATTGGTGTGGGAATGTGTTCATTGAATTATAGGATTAAAGTGTAGGTGTTCACATAACTGCAATTGTTAGGCATAGGATATTTTTGGTTTGTTTCTGTTTTGTTTATTTATAGAATATTATTATAATATGAGGCTGGCACATTTTTAGTTATATGCATTTTGGTTTAATCCTGTTAGACTCAAATAGGATTTTACTATCCTTGTTTTAAAAATTATTTATGCCTGGTTCCCACAGTGAATTACTTGATATGGCCCATCTATCCCGTCTTTGCAATTCCCACAAAATGACTACATAGAAATTGTATGCATATTGTAGTCATCGTGGTCCACCAAGGTGATTGCATAGCTCCTACTAATATAAATGAAGTGCACGGTGCTCTATGGTGGACTCAACCACGTGAGTAAGATGTATGGAATCCAAATGAGGGGACTGGCCAGTTTTTCCATCCTGCCAGATTTATAATGAGACACCCCAGACAAGCATGGGGAGCTCAGTACCATTAAAAAGAAAAGCCTGTGACAGAGTATATCCTTTGGACCCCGAGATCCATGAGCTAAACCTCCTCAACCCAGGACACAAAGAGTTGTAATACCAGAGACTTCACAAGACATGGCACAGACACA
>NW_022103902.1:379602-404692 GCF_000313985.2 Echinops telfairi | reverse complement strand
CTTGTGCACCCATTGTCTTCAGCGATTATGCCAGGCAGGTGAGCATCTCAGACTGCCGAATTGTTAGAACAAAGTGTTCTCGTGTTGAGGGAGTACTTGTGCAGGGGCCCACTGTCCATCTGTTTTCTTAATACTCAACTTATAAATATATGTACATAGATCTATTTCCCCCTCATCAACCCAGGGCCCATCTGTGGGAAATTGGACACCCCCTTGCAGAAGGGCTGCGGGGAGGAGATGAGCCAGTTAGGGTGCAGTGTAGCAATGAAGAAATATACAATATTCCTCTAGTTCTAGAATGCTTCCTCCCCCGCCCCCACTATCATGATCCCAATTCTACCTTAGGACCAGTGGTAAGAGTGGCAATATCGGGAGGGTGGAGGGAAGGTGAAGGAGAAAGGTGGAACAGATTACAAGGTCCACATATAACCTCCTCCCTGGAGGACGGACAGTGCAGAAGTGGGTGAAGGAGATGTCGGATGGTGTAAGATATGACAAAATAATAATAATTTATAAATTATCAAGGGTTCGGTGGGGAAGGGGGACCGGGGAGGGAAGGGAACAAATGAGGAGCTGATACCAAGGGCTCAAGTAGAAAGCAGGTGTTTTGAGAATGATGATGCTTGACACAATTGATGTATGTATGGATTGTGATAAGAGTTGTATGAGCCCCTAATAAAATGATTTTTTTTTAAATGACAATACAAGTGAATAGTAAGTATTCTAAAGTTGACAGTGAGGAGTGTGTAGCTTTTCTGGTCGTGTTTGAACAATTGAATGTTATCTGAGAGGTATTACTGAAAGGTGATTGATGGGTAAACTTAACAGTGGGTTAGGTGGGAAAACATACATATAAAGATATATTTGTTTATATATACATAAATATATATATATTATAAGGAAGGAGGTGGACTTTGGGCTTCTACTTAAATCTTGCCTCAGTACAAGAATGCATTTTTCTAATAATGTGTCATTGGATGATACTCACCTTCCTGACACTATTGCTGAAGACCAAATGGGTGCATAAGCAAATATGGTGAAGGAAGCTGATAGTGCTGGATATTAAAAGATATAGCATCTGGGGTTTTAATGGCTTATAATTAAACAAGTGGCCATCTAGCAGAGAAGCAACAAAACCTACATGGAAGAAGCACACCAGCCTGTGTGACCCTGAGGGTTGACAGGAAGAGGTATCAGAAGTTCAAAAACATACAACCAACTGAATGTGAGGGGCATGGAGGCAACAGAGAACCAAATCTACCTAGAGGATAATGGGACAGTCCGTTTCGGAGCAGCCATACACCACGGAGGATAAATCCAGAGTGCTGCTGCACTTGTGAACTTATGGCACTTATGAACCACACCACTACCCTCTAGCTCCTTAATGCTTCCTATGCATACCATTAAGGTTTTTGTATGTCTCACCTCATTAATCATGTTAGATTTGTGTATGTTCATTTGTATAGTCAAGATCCCTCAGTAAATGAAATCAAGACAGATGACCCATCAGAGACAATGACAGAAACAATGGTTCTCTAAGTAAGGAAAAAGTTGGGGGGAGGGGGAGCTGATAGCATTGATGATTGATTGTATAACCCCACCTGATAAAACTGAACAACAAAATTGTATGTGAATGGATATATTGGAATGTGTGAGATGTGTCAATAAAGCTATTATAAAAATAAAAGTGTCGCCTGACTCTTCCTGGGCCACTTTACCAGGGAGAACTAAACCACGGACTGTAGCATTTTTAATAAGGACATTAAATTAAGAAAGGAAGAAAGCTTCTAGACCTTTAACCACTTAAGACAGTTCATGGTACCTGAGAGGCAAAGTCTACTCAGAAATCATGGCAGGTGGCATGAGGGAAAGATCTTACTGTCTTCTAAGGTGTCACTGATGAAGCCCTGGTGGTGTAGTGTTTATACATCACACTGCAATTCTCTTGGTCGGTAATTCAAATCCACCAGCAGTTTTGAGGGAGAAAGATGGAGCCTTCTACTCCGGTAAACAGTTACTGTCTCAGAAACGCACAGGGGGTCCCTATGAGTCAGTATTGACCCTATGTCAGCCAGTGAGTGAGTGAAGAAGTCACTGAATTGGCACAGCCTAACACCCTGATTTGGACTTCTAACCTCCAGAAACCGAGAATGAATTTTTGCTCTTTAAAGCCATTCGCTTCTTGTATTTTGTTATGATAGCCTTACCTACCACACCCAGACAATGCATTACTTTTCATCTAAAAGCCTAAAAAAGATAAGAATAAGAGAAGGAGGAATAGAAAGGCTCTATCAGCCGCCAATGATCTTTCACTACAGTCATAATTTTCCTTCCATGGAAGGACCAGACACTACAAAGAGTAGAAGTTTTTACTAATTATATGGGTGGAGGGTGGGGATTAGCACCTTGAGCAAAACTTTAAAAATAAGTCAAGGCTAAATTAATATTTTCTATTAAAAGGCTCATAAATAACATAATGGACATAGTTATGGAATATTCATAGACATAGTCAAACACTTTGGGAGACTAAAAAACTGAGCTTCAAGGATAGAAACCATAGTCTTGGGGGACATCTAGGTCAGCTGACATATTGTTTATAAAGATAATGTTCTCCTTCCTAGTTTAGTGAGTAGAATCTGAGGTTTTAAAGCTGTAAGTGACCATCTAAGATACAACTATTGATCTGTCTCACCTCGAGCAAAAGAGAGCAAAAAAACAAAAATATTCAAGGAAGTAATTAGTCCACAGGACTAATGGCCCACATAAATGACAGCCTGCTCTAGCCTAAGGCCAGAAGAATTAGATAGTGTCCAGCTACCACAACCATTCACTTTGACCAGACACACAACAGAAGGTCCTGGACAGAAGAGAACGTGCAGAACAAAACTCAAATTCTTTTTTTTTTAATTTAAATTAAAATGTTTAATGTTAAGACTCTTAGAGACTGGAGGAACGACTGAGCCAACTATTGTAAGACATCCTCTTAGCCTGGAACTGAAACCACTCCCAAAGGTGACCTTTGAACCACACAATAGATTGGCCTATGAAGTAAACAATTCCACCTGTGAGGAATGTCCTTCTTACAACCGTAAAGGATTTGAGACAAAAGAGGTAGCATTTATCCGAAAACCAAGATGAGATGGCAGGAGGGGAAGAGAAGCTGGAGGGATGGAGACAGGAAAGGCAAGACTACAAATGAGGAGAGTACTGGCACATTGGAGGGACATCAACCAATGTCACAGGACAATTTGTGAATAATTTACTAAATAGGGAGAAACTTAAATTTGCTCTATAAACTTTCACCTAAAACAAAGTTAAATGTTCAATAAAAAGAGAATAACTTAATGTTTTTATACAAAGGCTGCATATCGTGCTATGCTAATTATATCATATAGAAAGCATTTATAATGCTTGATTAAAATCAATTGCTTAGATGTATAGATTTTGCTATGAGCTAGGCACTATGCTAAATGCTTCACATGAATTTTCCAGCTATATATTATCACTCGACAGACAGTAAACTTTCCTGGGGAAAACTGCCTCTTAAGGTGGGGCCATAAGCAGTCCTTAACTTATCTTCCAGTTTGTAGTACTGTGGTGGCATGCACATTATTATGACACTGGAAACAACGCCATCGTACTGCGAATACCAGCAGGCTCAACCACGGCGAACAGGTTTCAGAAGAGCTTCCAGACTAGGAACAAGCCACAAAGAAGGAATAAACAGACTGTTCCCTTCTAAAGGATCAGTCACTGAAAAGCTCCAGAACAGGAGCGGAACATTTCAGAGCCAGTGGCAGCAGATGAGCCCCAGCTACAAAGGCGCTCACATGTGTCTGAAGATGAGCTGCCTTCTCAAAGTAGAGTTTATCAAAATGACACGATAGAGAAAGCAGTCAGAGCCTTCCTTCGCTGACGGGGCACGACTCAAAATGAGAGAGAACTGCAGGCCTCTCCTAAAAACCAGAATGTGCAATATAAATCTAGGAAAAGTGGAAACCATCAAATATTAAATGGAATACATTAAGATCGATGTCTCAGGCATTAGTGAGCTAACAGCATTGGTCATTTTGTGTCAGTCATATGCTTTACTATGCTGGGAACAACATCATCCAAAAATATTTCAGCATTTCACTGTTGATCAATTCAGGAATTACAATGCTATCTGTGTTAGGGTAATATCTATGTACCTACAAGGAAGTCCACTTAATACAATTATTATTCAAATGCAAGCACCTACCACTAAAGCCAGTGATGAATCCATTGAAAAATTCTACTTTTTCAATTTGATATTGATCAAATATGCAATCAAGATGCATTGATAACTATAGTGATTGGAATATAAAATCAGAAATGAAAAGAAACAATAATTGGAAAATATGGTCTTGGTGATAGAAATTAAGCTAGAGATTGTATGACAGAATTTTGCAATGACTTCTTCATTGCAAATACCTTTTTTCTACAACATAAATGCCCTCTAAACACATCAATTTCTCCAGGTGGAACACACAGGAACCATTTGACTACATCTATGGGAAGAGATTATAGAGCAGCTCAGTTTTAGCAGTCAAAGGGGTGTGAGACTAACTGTGAAACAGGCCATCGGTTCATATGAAAGTTCAGGTTGAAGCTGAAGAACACGATCGCACGTTCATAGACACCAAACTATGACCCTAAGTATATCCCATCTGAATCTAGAGAACAGCTGAAAGTGAGATTTGACTCACTGCACACTAGTGACAGACACCTGAGGAGCTAGTGCATCATACGTGAAGAAAGCAAAACATTGTTAAAAACGACAAAGAAGACATAAATGGACACAAGAAGACACTCTGAAACCTGCTCTTGAACACAGAATAGCTAAAGCAAATGAAATAAATTATGTGTCAGGATGGATTTTCTAGAGAAACAATACCAGCGACAGTCATAAGTGTTTAAGAAGGAACTTCATTAAAAAGAAAGAAAAGAAGCTTTATATCATGAAGCCATCTCAGGCCAGGCCAGCTCAAGTCTGACGTGAGCTGGAGCCCGCTTAGCCTCACATAGCAGCAGGCCAATGACGCAGAAAGGTGACGTGGGAAGCAGGGAGGTCATAGTCTGGTGGGTGCAGGGTCTCATTGATCCAAGGTCAGTAAGGGCATGGCAGAGTACCAATAGCTCCCAAGGTTAGCAGCCCACAGGCAGACACAAGAGACCCAGTGAGCAAGAAATTGAAGGGGCAGAAAGAAAGAATTTCAAAATATTTTCTTTCTACTTGAGCCTTTGACATCAGCTCCTCTTTATTCCCTCCCACCCTTGTGAAACCTTGATAAGTTATAAATTATTATTTTCATGTCTAACACTGCCTGCTGTCTCCCTTCACCCACATTTCTATTGTCTGTCCACAGTGTGGTGGGGGGGTGTCATGTAGATAATTTCAATCAGTTTCCTCTTTATCACCCTTCTCACACCTTTCCCCTACATTCATGGTATCACTCCTCCCATTACTCCAAGCATTAAAGACCCCAGATCTTGTAATAGCCGGGCACAGTCAGCTTTCTTCACCACATTGGCTTATGCATACGCTTTGTCTTCAGCAATAGTATTGGCAAAGTGAGCATCACAGAATGCCAGGCTATTAGAACAAAGAGTCCTTATGTTAAGGGGGCCTTGAGTAGAAACCAAATGTCCATCTGCTACCTTAATACTTAACATATAAATATATGTACATAGACCTATATCCTATCATTTTATATAAATATATTTACATGTGTATGTGCCTCTATTTTTACATCAACAAATGTGCTTTGCTTTCTATTTCTGAGAAAGAATTTCTTAGTGTTCTTATATAAAAAGACCACACCCCAAGAAGACCCTATCAGGCTATGATCTTATTGATAAGTTGGACTCCACCCCTGTATTTTCCACACAGGTTCAAGTTGATGTGAAATCTAACCAGACCCGAGAGCTAGAAAGGCAAGGCTTCACCACCCATTTATCCCTCCGCCTTTCAATTAGCCCCACATGTGATTATCGGCCAGGCTGGCACAATTAACTAACTCAGTATCTTTGCTTTTATGGAGCATTCCTGTCTCTGCTTCCTCCAAGGGGGTGGAGGAGAAACTGGAGCACATCCTGGCCCACCAGACCTTGAGGACGATGACCCCAATTAGAGTACCCAGTCCACAGAGAGCACCACATGGCCAGCCCCCCTATGAGACATAACGCCCCTCACTGGCCCATGGCCCTGTGGGGGACAACACCCGAGACACAGTGTGGGAATTGCACCCCATCGGATCCTGCCACACCGAGGCAAAACACTGGGGGAGTGCTGCGGAACAGCAAGGGAATGGAGCGGCAGGGAATGTTGAAGGTGGACTTTGGGGCTAGGGCGAGGTGCCCCAACAGACTGGACTGGAAAACACTCCTAAAGTCCAACAAACGATCCTTGAACTAACTACAAAAAAACAAAAAAAAAAGATGGCCTTTTCATCTCCAGTCCCCCAGACCTTTTAGAGCTTCTTAAGGAACATAATAAAGTTCACTCCTGCCTAAGCGGCTCTCTTCTTACAGCCTCTCACAGTGCCCGGCTAGCAGGTAGCCAGCACTCAGCAAACACCGGTTGCTGGCAGAGATCAGAGTGGCAGCTGGGGACACTGATAAGCAGCAGGGGGAGCTAGGGAGGAGGGCAAAGAGGAGCAAGAACAACAAAGGCTAACTGTCGTCCAGAAACTATTCTAAGTGTTTAATGTAGGTTAACTCACTTGTTTTTCAAGACAACTATCATCTGCATGATAGAGAGGGAGTTTGAGCCTCAAGTTAGTGACCCTATAGGACCGAGTGGTGTAGAACTGCCCCTGTGGGTTTTCCAAGACTGAAACTTTACAGGAGCAGAATGCCTCCTTTTTGCCCTGAGAAAGGGCTGGTGGTTTTGAACTCCTGATCTTGAGTCTGGCAGTCCGATTCATAACCTGTTATGCCCCGGGTGTGCCTTTATTGTAGCATTATGAGCTCTTATGTTCACTCTTTGTGTTGCTTCTTTGCAATACTTCTTCCAACCCTGCATCCCTGAAAACCACTTCAGCTGTTGGGCCCACTCTACCCATTGCTTTTCTGAATCAAACACACATTCTGAAGACATTATTATATCACCATTTTCTCACTTATTGCTTTCTGAGCCAGAAATCGGAGGTCAATTTTTCCCAGACCCCCCCATGACTGTAAGTAACTTATGACAAATGTCTCAAATTCAGTGTGTTTAAGAGGGAATTATAGATGTTTTTTAAGGAATGGGCCTCTAGTCATTTACCCAATTCAAACATTTTCCATCGTTTCTGTTTCTAAATCCTAAAATATATACCAGAGTCATCTGCAAGTTTACACATATACCAGCAATCACCTTGAGTGATATTTTGGTAGAATCATGGATTTAACACAATCATAAGGTTATTGTGCATAGAGAGTAGTCTGTCACTTGTGAAATGTATGTTCTGACACATAAAGATACGTGGACCTCCGACTATAGCTATGCGACTGTAGAAACAGTATACACGGGTTACAACCACATTTGAATTTGGGTGAAAAAATCCAGCAACTAGCTATACAATCAGGTTTTTAAGTAATGTAGTATTAACTATTCCATTAGTAGGAAACTTTTTGTTAATTCTGAATACATCAGGTAGTTTCTTCAATCCTCTATTTAAAAACGGCATGGGGGTGGTGGATGGTTAAAGATACCAACTTTACAAATATATGCGCCGCTCTTCGCACAGAGAGAAGAGAAAAACAAATTTGTCAGTAGACTTAACTTTGGAACTAGGAGAGGCTTAAACAGGAAATTCGTCAAACCTCTGTTCCCAGGAAATGTTACATTTCAAAGAGATGATCAAAAATAAAATAAACTTTGCTAACAAAGCATAGGAGACAGAAGCCGAGGTTCTGCGCAGCTTATGGCAGGAATCAATATTTTTCTGTTTTGTCTTCCCTTCATTAAGAGGAGGGCAAGCCAAGAACCGAGAAGATGCAGGGTTAAAACAGTAGAGATCACAGCGGAGGAAACACGTTTTTCACTCGTATCCCAAACTTACCCAACTCGGTGTGTTTACTGAGCACTGTTTTCCTCTCTGCCAACTTAAAACCCGACAGCGACCGGGCTTCTGTTGTTGCCGTTTCTGTTCTTTTGACTCACAGCCCCGTGAAAGCTAAACGGTGTTGGATGGGATTTGGCCCCATCACGCAACAGAGGGAGGCAACAGTTTTAAACTTGAGTCTGGTGGCCTCTGTGGGAAAGTTAGTAAGTGGCTAGGAGGAGAGGACGTGGGGGACGTGCCCGGCTGACGTCCAGCCCGCAAAGGGGCCGCGCGGCTTCCCGGAGCAGCTGTCCAGCTGTGCCTCATCTCGTTCCCAGGCTGAGCACACGCTTCAGCTGTAGCTGCTGAAGCTCATTTGCAGCCAATTGGGCCACTGGCCCGCCACTCCGACCAGCCTCTGGCCTGTGTCAGCCCCTGGCTGCCCATCTGCATCCTGGCAGGAACCTGGAAGTGCAGTGTGGGCGCTGATGTGGCACTGGGAGGCAGTGACAGACCCAAGAGGGGAGCTGGGGCCCAGGAATATGGGGTGTTGTTGGACACCAGGGATCGCCCTTGCCCTGGTCCTGTGCTGCGCGTTCTTTTAGGTAATTATGTTGGTTTGTTTAAGCTGATTGATTTCAATCCGTGCTTGAGATGAAGTTATGGTGCACCTGGCATTCAGTTTAGCCCCCCTGCATTTGGGATTGGAAGGGGCTCGGCGGCCCCACTGCTATGGCCACAGAAGGGCTTTCTTTCTTTCGTTTTTTAAATCATTTCATTGGGGCTCATACAACTCTTATCACAATCCATACATACATCAATTGTGTAAAGCACATTTGTACATTCGTTGCCCTCATCATTCTCAAAACATTTGCTCTGCACTTAAGCCATTGGCAACAGCTCTTCATTTTCCCCACTACTTCCCGGCTCCCGCCTCCCTCATGAACCCTTGATAATTTATAAATTATTATTTTGTCATATCTTGCACTGTCTTGACATCTCCCTTCCCCCACTTTTCTGTTGTCCATCCCCCAGGGAAGAGGTTATATGTAGATCCTTGTAATCAGTTCCCCTCTCCACCCCACTCTTCCTCCATCCTCCCAGTATCGCCACTCTTACCACTGGTCCTGAAGGGATCATCTGTCCCGGATTCCCTGTGTTTCCAGATCCTATCTGTACCAGTGTACATCCTCTGGTCTAGCCATATTTGTAAGGTAGAATTGAGATCATAATAGTGGGGGCGGAGGGGTGCATTTAGGAACTAGAGGAAAGTTGTATGTTTCATCATTGCTACGCTGTACCCTGACTGGCTCGTCTCCTCCCTGAGACCATTCTGTAAGGGGATGTCCAGTTCCCTGCAGATGGGCTTTGGATCCCCAATCTGCACTCACCCGCATTCACAATGATACTATTTTTTGCTCTTTGATGCCTCATAACTGATCCCTTCAGCACCTTGTGATCACACAGGCTGGTGTGCTTCTTCCATGTGAGCTTTGCTGCTTCTGAGCTAAATGGCCACTTGTTTACCTTCAAGCCTTTAAGACCCCAGGTGCTATATCTTTTGATAGCTGGGCTCCGTCAGCTTTCTTCATATTTGCTTATGCACCCACATTGTCTTCAGCGATCATGGCCGGAAGGTAAGCATCATGGAATGCCAGTTTAATAGAACAAAGTCCTCTTGCACTGAGGGAGTCCTTGAGTGGACACAGAGCGGCTTTCAGACTGTGTCTTGAGACATCTCTTTCCTCACTTTCTCTAGAGAATAAATAACTGGGTTCAAAGGCCTGCTTCTTGGGGACAGGTATTCTGGAGTTTGGGATCACATTTTACATGAATTCTTCCCTTAAGTCTTCATTAACCAGAAAGTGGTGGTTTCTGTGGAAAAGCCCAGAGTTTGGTAGGGGAGTGTTTAGACAGATTCAGTTAGATTGAGTTGGGTTTTGAGGGCTAGTGGTAGCTGTGGGAAAATGAGAAATGTTGCTTTGTTCAGTGGTGGCTGAGACATGAGGGTGGACCAGTTGTGGGGAGGGGAGATAGGCAGGGGAAAATGTGAGGGATGAGGCCTGCCAATTAAATACCATTATTATTTGTAGGTGTTAGCAAGAAACATGATTTAATTGACATCTTACATGACAAAAGCCACATTTCCTGGGCCACTTAACATGGCAGATATCAGGCCTTGTACTAAACAGCCGCACTTACCTTGTCCTATTTCATGATTACAGCCCCCTTTTGAAGTAGATAGAATACTTACTTCTGTTGGTTGAGGATACCTAACCCAGAGAAGCCTGTCTTAGCATGCCACAAAAGTCTCCAATCCACGTTTGCTGTACTCCTGCATTGGTACATAAACTCTCAGGCCACTTGCCATCAGTCAGGATGTAATGTGGGTATCTCTACCTTCAGATGGCTCTACTTTCAGATGTCTGTGTTAGTCTGGGTTGACTAGAGAAATAAATCCATAGATACTCATATATGTGTAAGAAAGAACTTTGTATCAAAGGGCAGTTGATATAAAATGATATTGAGAAAACATCCCATCCAAGTTCATATCAAGTCTGTAAAGCTGATATTAGCCCATATATCCATAAATCACTAGTCTATAAATCACTCTTCAGACAGTACAGTCATATGCAATGATGCCAAATGCAGGAAGATCACAGGCCAGTGGGTGTAAAGTCTTGTGGGCCCAATGCAATGGTGGCATCTCCAGAGCTCTGGCTGCCATCAGTGTGACTCCATGTGGCTTGTCCACAGGAAGGGAAGCAGGACTCAGCAAGTCTCCCAGGACTTGCCAACAGGGATACCAAGGCAGAGAGAGGGCGGAAGGTCCCAGAATCCTCATGAGAAGGCCGTGCCCGCAAGGAGGCATCATCAGGCTGTGACCTGATTGGCAGGCTAGACTCCAGTCCTTCACTTTTTTTTTAATCCTCAAATTGACACGAGATTATATAACTACCACACATATCCAAAGCCTTCATGCTCTAGATGAGGTTCTGTTTGCTGGTGTATCTGTTGCTGTGTGACATCATCACACAACCATAGTGACTTAAAACAGTGCCCATGTATTATTCCATGGTTTCTGAGGGTCACATGTCCAGACACAGCTTAAGTGGGTCCAATGCAGTCACGGCGTCAGTTAGGCTGTCTTCTCATCTGGAGGCTCCATTGGGGACGCGTCTGCTGCCCAGCCCCTCAGCAGAGTCCAGCTCTTTGCACCGAGGCCCTACATTTCTCTAGCTGTCAGCTAAAGGGCTCTTTTAAAATCAAAACCTCCTCCCATTGAATTGGCTGTGACTCACAGAACCCATATTTGGGTTGTCAGTTAAGCTGTCCTCTCATCTGGAGGCTCAACTGAGGAAGAATCTGTTATCCAGATTTGGACCACTCACCTCCAGAACAAGATTTGACTCCTGGCCAATGCACCTCATGCATAGTCACCCCCTGTCTCTCAATGGACACTTGTGTGCTGCTATGGTGCTAGACAGGTTTCGGCACAGATGGACTAAGACGAACTCGAATCTACTTCCAAAATCAGCCAGTGAAAACAGTTTGTATCCCAACCACCTGATCCACAACGGATGAGGAAAGTAGTACAGGACCAAGTGGTGCTTTGCTCTGTGGTGGATGAGGATGTCCTGAATCAAGGACCAACTTGATGACAGGGAACAAAAATACTCCAGATATAGATCTAAATCAGGTGACAACCCAAAAATATCAACAGATAAACCAAAACAAAATTGTACTCTCTCTAGGCAAACAACCCGATGGAAGCTGCATAATAACTGTTGGTCAGCCAAACACCACAGAAAAGCGTGGCCCTCATCCACAAGTACAACAGCAAAGTCTGAGTAGGAAGCCTAGACTTCCAACCAAAACAGGCTATAATGAGGTACTCCAACTGAGTCTAGCATGAGGGGGGTTGGGGGTGGGAGAAGGGAATTGGTGTAGGCTAGGTAAGAAGCCTTGACTTCCATCTCCACAGGCAGCGTGCCAAGGATGTAATTGGACATAGAAAACAATAAGAAGTTATTTCTACCCCATACATCCAGGGACGTATCAGCATCGACCTAGTAGGGAGTTAGACTCCCAACACTCCCCTTTAACAGTAAAAAGGAGTGCATCTTTCTCAGGCATCAATGGGGGCTATGTGGTGGACCTGAGCTTCTGTTTTCAGCTGGCAGTGGCATGGTGACTTCTTCCCCTCCTGAAGTGACTTCCTAGAAAGCCAGTTAACACAGAATCCAGTTCCTAGAAGATGTAGAGCCTGACAACATATACCTGAAATGTTCAGGTTTCTATCAACAAATCACCCATAATATCAAAGCCCAAGAAAATATCAAACTTAACTAGAAAGGCAATCAACAAATGTCAGCATTAAAATGACAGAGATATTAGAATGATATAACAAATATTTTGAAGCAGCAATCATAAATATGCTTCAATGAAGAATGATGAACACTTGAAACAAAAACATGTAAAGCTTCAGCAAAGAAATATTATAATAATCGAATGGAATTGGGGGAATAGAGAAAAAGAATCAATGCATTGAATAATAAAACAATGTAAGTTACCCAATCTGGAAAAATTTGTACCAAAGAGACATCAGACAAAGGGCTAATTACCAAAATACACAACACTCTACAAAAGCTCCACAAGAAAATAACAAGAGGCCCAATTAAGAATTGGGTAAAAGACATGAACAGACAGTACACCAAAAATGAAGTACAAATGGCTAGCAAACACATGAAAAAATGCTCTTGATCACTAACCATAAGGGAGATGCAAATTAAAACCACAATGAGATACCACTTTACATCCACAATGCTAGCCCTTCCCCTCAAAAGACCAACCAAACAGAAACAACAAATGTTGAAGAGGATGAGGAAAGATTATGACTTGTATACACTGTTGGTAGACTTGTAAGTATCTACAGCCACGGCGGAAAACTATATGGCAATACTTAAACCAACTGGGAATTGAAATCCCATCAGATCCAGCAAAACCACTATTAGATATATACTCAAAAAAAATAAGAGACACAACAGGAGTGGAGGTATGTTCTCCCATGTTCATAGCAGCACATTTCACAATAGCAGGAAACTGGAAGCAGCTCAAATGCCCAACAGTGGAAGAATGGATAAAGAAACTATGGTGCATACACACAGTGGAATACTATGCATCTCTTAACACAGTGATGCAAGCATGACATGGAAGGGCCTGGAAACCATTATGCTGAGTAGAGCAAGCCAGTCACAAAAGGACAAGTATTGTATGAGTCCACTAGTATAAGAAGAGACACCAATCAAGCATATATTGAAAACCAATTCTTGAACAAAAGGAGAGAAGGCTATCTACTGGCCATGAGCCATCATCACCTCCCTTTAGGAGGAGACCTCACATTGCCTGGGGTCATTCCTTCAAGAGTTGGGGAAATGGAAGGTGACCATGCACTTGAGGCTATAGGACATCCACACAAGGCTGGGGCAAATCAATGGGCCCTCCACCAGAATGGAAAGAGAATCTTGCCAGAAAAATCCAGGTAAGACTAGTGGAGGGGACCATCCACATTTTGGAGAAGATGCTGATAGTTCTGGGTGGGTGTAACAGGTGATTGGGGGAAAGTAGTCTTACATTGGTAAGGGATGCTAAGCAATGATTGTGGGAAATCTAGGGTGACAATGAGCCAGAATTTATGTTCCTGGGTAGACATTATGAATTTCTATCCAACCTTCAGTGAACCACGCCATAGACTAAGCACCATGATGATTGTGGAAGCTAACTTTGCAGGCAGCATGGTATAACACAGGCTAAAACAGAAGGAACTTACCATAGTCGCCAGACTGAATGAACTGAACCCTAACTCAAAGTTGCCTGCACCCTTAGATTGAGGAAGCAGAAATTGGCTGACCCGGGACTGTGGCAGTGTTGGTCATTGAATCTTAGGGGGACCCCCAGCTTGTTGGGTGTCCAATGGGTAGGGACCCAGAATCACCTCGCAGTGATATGACAGGTTTCTATCGGCTAGCCAGGGCACAAGTTCCCCCTGGCACAAATCGCCATACTTTGGGTAAATAGAGCTCAATCCAATGGGAGGTCGAACTGTGTAGAGCAACAACTCACGGGCTTCGGCTCAAGGTGGAAATGTACTGGCAGAGGCTCTTCATACCGACAGTATCCAGGGTGCTATGTCACTGGGAAAATTGACAATGTTATAGGTGCCGTATACCCCAGGGGGATGATGGACAATGTTGCACTTTTCTGTTTCCACGAGTTTTTGTTTTTCTGCTTTCACATGTTTTGTTTTCCTGTTTGTTTGTTTGCTGGTTTGCTTGTTGCTGTTATTGGTGGAGTTGGTCTTATGGGGTTTTGACGTTGTCACATTATGGCCACGAAGCAAACCTGAATTGTGCACATCACATGGACATGGAGACGGATTCTGGGCTCCTCGACTCTAGCCCTAATCCCCAGTTACCCTGATCACATGGCCCTGCTCAATACTCGCCTTCATGAAAGGCTCACTGAAGATCAGGGTGCTAGAGCGTAGTGTAGCGAAGAAAGCAGATGGTGCTCAGCTATGTGTCGGAAGAGTGTGTGGTCTTAAAAGCTTACACTCAAACCGTCTTCCAAGCCAAGCGAGGTATCAACTAAGTCCACACAGAAGAAGCACACGAGCTGGTATGATCCAAAGATGACAATGTCAAATAATCAAATATGATGAACGAACAAGTATCAGAACTAAAATTATGAGCACCCAATTGATAGAAGGCTGTGTTGGACAGTAAGAGCCCCAAACCCATCTATACAGTAACTAGTCAGATTAAATCGCTGGCTGCTGGCAGACCCCTACCAGCCACAGCCAAGGGTCTTGAACAGCCTTATTATCAGACAGAGATCATTGTAATCTTGATTATACTGGATCGAACTTGATACTTGGTCCATTGACCTCCCTACTGACCCAACATGGATTTGTTCTAGGTACAAGTATCTCTTGAGTGTGACAAAAATTTCTTCCCTGGCTTTTAAAATATTGAGGATGCTCTTTCCTTTCTTACTCATTATGTATTTTTATCTTTATATCATCATTATTATTTTATCCATATCACTTTATTTCAATTTTGTTTTTTATGGTTTCTGTTGGATTTCCCAGTTTGCCAAGTACAGAAGGAGTGGATGCCTAGAGGTAATAACTGATGCAAGGGTTTATAGGGGAGGTCGGGGTGGGAGATACAGAGGTTGAGAGAATTAGGGGAATAAACAAGGGAGGGAAGAGGGGGCAGGGAGCACTAGACCTGATTGTGATTATACAATTCATTTTAAAGGCAATTTACCACAAGGGTTTTGGGGGATATGTTCTAAAATGGATCGTGATAATGATTGTACAATCCTTCTTGTTATGATTTAACAATTGAACATTGAATTGTATATGTGGATTAAGTGCCAATAAAACTGTAAAAAACTAACCAATCTGAAGAACAGAGAAAATAAAACTTCGAAAAACAGACCCTCAGGAGCATGTAGGATTATAACCAAAAATTTAATGTTTCCTTCATCAGGGACCCAGGAACAAAAAAGAGAAGAATGAAGTAGGTAGGGCTAAAAATTACCTGAAAAATAATTGGTGAAATTATCCTAAATTTGGCAAAAGAAATAAGCCTACAGACACACGACAGTGAATAAACCCTAAATAGTATAAACAAAAAAGAATTCACATTGAAGTCAAACTTTTGAAAATTGAAACTCACTGTCATTGAGTCTATTCTAGTTCATAGCCACCCTAGAGGACCGGGTAGCGTTACCCTCGTTGGGTTTCCCAGGCTGTTAATCTTTACAGGAAAGGAACGCCGTATCTTCTTCCCACAGAGCAGCCCGTGGTTTTGAGCTGCAGACCCTGCACTTAGCAGCCCGATGCATAATCTACTACACCACCAGGATGCATAAAAGGAAAAAAAGATCATATGACCATACCTATTGACACAGAAGCAGTTAAATGGACAGAATTCAGCACCATAAAAATTCTGAGAAAAATAGCAACAGAAGGGAACTTTCTTAACTTGATAAATAACTCCTACATAGAATCTACAGCTCGCATTATACTGATACAAGTGGGATCACAGAGGATGTATGGACAGTATCCAGTCTTTTGCATAATATCATTGAAATTCAAAAGCTGTAGAACCAGAGAACAGATCCGCAGTTTCCAGAAGCGAGGTGATGGAGGGAAAAGATTTTTGACCACAAAAGGGCCGCACGAGGGACCGTGATGGTGATGGAAATGTCCTGCCCCGTGGCAGCATCAGTGCCGACAGCCTAGCTGGGCTATTGTCCTGCCGATTTCAAGACGCTCCCATGGGAGAGCCCGGAGTAAAAGATCCACACGTGCTCTCACTTATTTCTGACCACTGCAGGTGAATCGACCAGTATTTCCAAAGTAAGTTTAACGTTCTAAAAAGAAAGACATGCGTATATATTTCTGAATTGATATTTCTCACCTCCTCACAGCCCACGCAGCTCAGTAAAGCAGTGTAGTTATTCAATTCAGCTCTCCCAGAGAGGACTCGCCTCCTCTCAGCTGCTTCCCTGAGCAATGAGCTGGAGGAAAGCGGTGGAGGGTTACACAGAACACTTTTCAAAATCCAGGAGTCTATTCTAACTATTCTTGGGCATGATGTCTCTCTTTCTCTCTCTGTCTTAATCACAGCACTGACCCACCAGGTTAGTTCCCCCCTTAGGTGACAACCTGTTCAAAAGGAGCCCTGGGGGATTGAAACTTAATCGTTGGACTGACACGGTTCTAGATCATAAGAGCAATGAACTCTTGGTTGAATACACTGCTCACCGAGTCCTTGTATAATAGCCCATGTCGGCAAAGTGGGGGACATAATGTGTCGAAGTTTTGCAAAATTTCCCTTGTCCCTCTTCCACCCAGCTCTTCTGGTTAAAAGGTGTAGGTATGAACAGGTGGGATCATAGCTACTGGAGCAGACAAAGACTCTGTGGAGGTGAAGGGGAAACCGCATCCTTGGGCGGCACCCTGAAACACCTTAGCTACTGGGAGTTGTGGAGGAGAGAAGGACAGCAATGGTATTTTGTACTTCCAAAGCACCCCGTGAGAGAAACGATTTAAAGAGCTCTACCAAACTGTTGCAAGTACATTATATTGAACTGACTGCTGGATTTACAGCCCCTGTGACTGTAACCACGATTTGATAGCCATTCCCTTTTACCTGCCTAAGAAGTCTATTGGGACAAGCAAAAATGGTTTCAACTCCCCTTTCTCAAAAGTAAGCCTCTGACAACACCTGTGAAGGTCTCTTGCCTCCTGTTCTGTCATTTTGTGAAGTGAATAAATGCCACGTCACCAGTGTACTGGACAGGAAGGACACCTTGTTCTTGCCTCAAGTATTCTAACTTATCTGAGAACCAACCCTAAGGCTTACCAGAGGGCCCAGAGACCACATTGCCAGCAAGGCATCCCCTGTCCTTCCCCTACGCTGATGCAGCATCCCTGGAGAAACTAAATAGTTGTAAACAACATTCTTCTTTCCAAGGAGACCCAGGTGCATCTCAGGATTATAATTCTTAAAGGTAAACCAAGAATTACAAACCTTCCTCCCCAAATCTTGGTGCCTCATACCTTAAGAGTGTTTATAAGAGACCACCACATGTTTAAACAGCACTAGCAGATATCTCAGAACTGGCACAATCTTCCTTACTTGGGTTAGCGTCCCGGAGGGTAACTGATTACTTATTCACACCTTGTCAGCAGTTTTCCATACAAGAGGGGTAATCAATTAGAAAAAGGTGTTGCAAAATGTACTCCTTACATTAGTTCAAGTGACAGATGTCACCATATTGTTTCTCACAGTTATTTACCTCCCTAGCCAAGGGTAGTATGGTAGAGTAATAGAATTGTCCCAATTAGTATGATAAAATTACCTTAGATTTTAGTATTAGAGAATTACCTTAGATTTTTTTCTTTACGTACCAAGTAAGAGTCTATGTACTCCCTAATACATGCTACCACTTCTCGATTAATGCCTTGGGCTAAAGAGGAAACCCAGAAGCAAGAAGAAGTCGACTGCATTTCTAAGGCAGACCTGCTGGGATTTGCTCCGCGGGTGCAGTCTAGGATCATTTGGGGTCAGGAGAGGGTTTGGAATGACTGCTGTCAATACTAGAGGACCCCCTCATCCTGCTGCTTGGAGTCCTGTTGATAGTTTTGAAAAGCCAAACTCACTGCCACGCGGTCCATTCCGACCCATGTCACCCTATAGAACGGTAGAACTGTCCCTATATGACCTTAATTAAATGTGCCGTGAGGCAGATTAAACAGGGTTGGTCAACATGACAAAAAATTGCTTCAAGTGAAGATGGTCTAGAAATAAGGGAGGGGTGTGTTGGGAGACTGTTTCCACGGGTCTTTGAGTTCTGCAATCTCCTAAGCAGAGAAACAGGCAGCTTTTTTAACAGACGGTCACCCCAGGAGCACCTGTAGAGCAAACAGCGTTGGAAGATAGGAGTACTATCTCCTCCAGAAAGCACTTCTTGGGTGCTAATAAAGATAAGATCTATTTCCAGGTCAAAGACTGGTGAGGTTTGCTTGCAAACCTCCTTCTAAAATATTGGTGTTTCCTAAGCTCAGGAGCCACTGCATGTGAGTACTGAAGTGAAACGACTGGGAATGGTTCTTCTAGTCATAGCTTTGTAACACCAACCCAAGGATAGGCTAGATCAGTCAAATAGGATGTGGAACACTACGAAAGGGATATGAATGAGGCATCTCAGAAGAAAGAGAGACCCCCAGGACCATCAGGAAAGTACAGCCAGCTGTGGAGCATGTGTGAGATGCCTGTTTGAAGTGGTGGAGACACCAGAGCATTAAAGGCACCATCCACTGCAGCACCAAACCACGAGACTGTCAGGAGAGCAATACATAGGCTGACCATCCTTGAACATGCTGGGAGGAAGCCCAGGATAGAGGTCCCCATAGCCTTCTGGAGGTGCTAGACCTGGGAGATCGCTGCAGCCAGCAGATCTTAATACCTATTGGGACAATCCCATTGTCAAGCGCATGCATACCCTTCTAACAGCAAGGGTAAAGTTAGCCCCTCCAGATCGATAACCCCAGCTCTCTAGAGAGAGACCCAGCCCCAGTGAGTCAGAAGATGCAGCTTGAAACTGAGGCGTAGTTGGCTCCAGGTAGTTCTTAGACTTATTCTTATGCTATGTGATAAAAAAAAAACCAACATAGGGCCCGTCCCCAGCACACCATATACTGCATACAGAGTACCACCTCCAACTCCACCAAAATGCCACACAGACCACAACCCACAGCAGCGGTCACTATACGAAATCAAGAGAAACCAATCACAATGTCTGTAGAGGACCAGAACCTAGTGACATACATAAAAGAAGCAGACTTGGAACTGTCACAGAAATAAATCAATAAATCTTCAGTAAACAAATGGCCATCTAGCTCAGATGGCTAGTTCAAAGGCTGGAGTGGACTTCTGTTGACATGTTCTCCCCACCCTTCCGTGGGCGGGAGTACAACAAGGTATGGGAAGAAGTACGTGAGCGCTCCAGCATCCCTGACCCAGCTGGCAATGCAGGGCAGGGTGGAAACATGTGAGCAGAAGTGAGGCTTTAAATGTTCTCCCACGTCAGCTGGAGCAAGTGCCATCAGGGATGCAGGACCTGCGTCATTATCCATATAAGGGAAAGGTACGTGCACACACACACACACACACACACACACACAGAGCCCATGCTGACTCGACAGTGAACCCCACTGGGGGTTTTCGAGACTGCAACTGTTTCCCGCATTTGAAAGCCAAGTCTTTCTCCAAAGGAGATGGTGGTAAGCAGTGAAAAATGAGAGTCCCAGGAGGTCCCCACAAACTGCTCCTCTACAAGCACTTGGGAGGTAGTAGACGTTTGGAAGCAAAGGTTTACATGGTCCAAATGGCATTTTGGATTGACTCGATGACAGTGAATGAGATGGCATTTCAGGATGATTGGTTTGGCAAGTATGCACAAAATACATTAAAAGGAAGAAGAGGCTGAAGGCAAAGAAACTGGGTGAGCAGCTATTAGCCAACGCTGGTTTCTGAGACAATGAGTCTGAGTCAGTGTAGGGTTGTAGAAATGGAAAGTCGGGGACAAATGTGGTGCAATCACCTCATTGAATGTGACTGCCAGCCAGTGTGCGTTTAGCATGGCCACTCTTGTGCCACCGTGTCCAATTCATGGTCTGATGTCCACAGGTTTCAGCAGAGCTTCAGACTATGAAGCACGGCCAGGCCTCCTGCATGGAAGGCGAGGACTCCACCGGCGAACCACCACTAATATAGCTCATATTTACAGTTGCCTTTGTGGTGATGTGATGGTGTTGACCTTTTCCTCTTGTCCCACCAGATTATAGCCTTCAAAGAGCCAGTTTCCTTTTCACCACTGAAACCAGCACCAAGAACAAACAGAAAATAAATCTCACTGCCATCGAGTTAATTCTGACTCACATTCGTCCTATAAGACGGTAGAGCGGTCCCTGTGGATAACTCTTTATGGGAATTAAAAGGTTCAGCTTTCTCCTGGAATCCAGCGCAGCACTATAGTATCCATGTTAAAAAAAACAAAAACAAAGAAAGAAGAAACAGGTGAAGTTAATGGCAATATGATTTTTTATTTAAGTAAATATATCTAAAGTATTATCATTTAGATGTATGATTGATTGAAGACTTATTGAGATCATTTGCCCTCGGTTGGTTGTATTAAATCTTTGACTACTCTCTGTGTATGTTACAATTATATCATCTTGCTAGGTAACCAGAATAGTGTCTAAGGGGCAGTTTCTCCACAAATGCCTGCCTCGGGCCAGAATAAAGGGGCTCTAGGGAAATCGGGTACCCATTAAACATCTATGGAAAAATCCAAAAAGAGCATACAGAGTATGCCCACCAAGGTGCAGGTGAAGCTAAACCTGGGCACCCCAACCTTAGCACCAGCAATGTGACATCACACGTGCCCCAACTCAACCAATAAGATCAGCTAATACCGCCAACGATGCCTCCCCAGAGAGTGGGGATAAAAGGAATCTACAGGCAGGCTACCTCTCTCATTCAGGGGTGCTTGACAGGTGGAAGGTGGGAATCTCTCCACAGGCAGGTAAATGCACATGTGCTTTTGGGCCCTGGGGCCGGGGCTAGCTCTCAGGCCTCACCCTTGGCCTCTGGAGATTTGCTGGTTCCGCACACGTGGTTTTGTGCTCCTGTGCCAGTCTTCTTTCCACGTGGTTTGGTCCCCACATGGCTTTGCATGCTTTCCAGAAATAGCATGTGCTTTTTGAGACTGCAATACCTGAAACTTCCCTTTCCTTCATATAAGTCACCTGCATTAGAAATGTGCTTCCGCCACATGAATTCTTTCAGCGTTGCAAAGCAAGAACCAAGGTACCCACTCCAGAAACCTGTCAACTTGGTACTGTGACTCAGATAAAAACCTCTGGGCTCCACCTTTAAGGTAAGCCCAGCTTGGCACACTCTTGTGCCCCTGTAGCAGGGGCAAATCTTTGCCACACTGCTCACTGCCTCACACTTTCAGTGCACCTTTCCTTTCAGATTTCACCTTACCAAATAGATTGACGCTGAAAAGCTCTGGTGGCGGGATGGAACTTTCTGAGTGTCAGACCTAAACCATGAGGCTTGCAGTTTGAAACCACAAGTCTTGGTGGGAGGGAGATGAGAGCTTCTCTCAGACTCAGCTGGGGATCTTAGGGGATTCAACCCTGCCCTTTGAAGCTGCTGCCAGTGAGAGCTGATTCTATGGCTACGGTAGCGAACTTGCAGCTAATTTTGCACAGGGCCACACAGAGATGTCGATAACATGTGCTCTGATCAGATAGCTGTTGGAACCCTTACCCCAACCACCCCCTGTGTGTCTGCTTTCCTGTTGCCTTGTTTTACAGCGCCTGACTCTACTCTCCTGTGCGATTCCTTCCTCCATGTTTTGCTATCTGCGCTTCTCTAAGCCTGCGTCCTGTGATGCCCTTAGAAGACACTCACCTGTGCTCCATTACCTAAAGCCCTTTCACCTTCCTTTGCTTTTCAAGCACATTTCGCTCATGTTGTTACCTTCCTTGTAACCCCCAAACTGCTGCTCACCCATGCTGTTAAAATCAATTGGTCTCTCTGTAGAACACCTTTTTTTTTTTTTTTTTTGCAGGATAGCTGAACACATGATCCTCTGTTGACCTTAGCAAGATGGTGTAGCAAGATGGCATCTCTTGCTCCACCCACTCACTTATCTAACCACGAGATCCTGGGGTCGGAACATATTGGCTAGCCAGCCCCTCCGGTCCCGCCCTGCTTCCTTTCCCCTATCCGTTCCGAATGTTTCCCTGGTCCTTCACGTTCCTCCAGGCGCACTTCCTGCTGCTTAAAGATAAGCCAGGTGAAAGGAAATGCTTTGTTTTCTTGAGTGCATCTCTGTTTTGGTTTCAGTGTTTGGTCTTTGTTTTCCTTCCTGTTTGTTTTTCCCTTTTCCAAGCTTAGGAAGGTCACTAACCAATTGTTAATCTTTAATTTCCAAGATCACTCAAGAGGTTTTTATTTTTGTTTTTGTTTTTCTTTAATCACAGCTGTGCCTCCTGCCTCCACAATGGGTGGCCCATACACCGGGCCATTTACATCCTAGTGCAATTCTTTTGGGTCATTGAATACCCAGCCAAGGATTCCAATTTCCCGAGAGTTGACTGAGTTCAGATTGAGCCATTAGACAAGTCCCCTACCATCTTTGGAGGTCCTGGTGGGTCACCCAGGCTGGTGATCCCCTCCGAGTTCCTGAAATGCCACCCTAGTTGGTGGTACCTGAATGCCTGGCTTCCTGTCTAGAGAACAGTTGTCTGCAACTCCTTCTGGCCCCAGTGAATTCTGGGTGATGGGAATCCTGACCAGAACATAGCACACTTTCCCTCCCCGCACTAATACAGCCATAACCTAACTTGTAAAGGATGGGAAAGTGGACAGAAGTCCCTATGTTCAGGAATTTCTCCTCTTGAGAAATGGTAACAACCTTTGTTCCAACTGTACCACAGATGTTTAACTATTGCCAATTCTACCTGTTACAGTTACAGATTTTAAGCAAAATGCTTGAACTCAGGAAAAGGAGACCAGGAAAGGTGCTAAGCATGCAAGATAGTGGTCTCTATAGCTCATTAGTGCCCCTCTACTGCCTCCCAGGTTCAAGGACCCCTGCGCAGGGCACCAAGTCCCATGAGTGTCACAAATAGGCCTCCACGAGGGCGATGCTATCACTGTAAACCAAGTGCCCACTGGCAGCACTCTATCTATGGGGAAAACCCAAGAGGAGAGTGGTCTGCTGGCCAGTCCGCAACTGCTAACTGGACAGAAACATGCCAACCAGATGGCCCAGGACAAAAGATTGTTGGTGGTGGTGTGGACCCTGGTTGTGCATGGATGTTGGCAGGTAGGCCAGTAAATTTTCTTCCTACTTGGTGATGTCTGCTCTCTCCTCACCTCCTTTCTCAGACTCCAAGCAGTAGCTTGACACTTTGTATACTTTATTGTCGCCACTGTGCCTGGAGAGCACAATCCTCAGGGCAATGAGAGAGAATTAACCAACGCTTAACATGACGCCCCGTGTGCCTTCCTGGACACCTAGTTCTTATCAAAACCTGGAAGGATGGGTCCCCCAATTCCCAGCTTCAGCAAGTCTCAAAAGGTTCATTCCCAGTAATTCTCTCTAGCCTTACTGCTGTTAAAGTTCCAGGACAAAGTGCATGGAGCCACCACTCACGGGTAACACAGAGGAAACCATTGGAACCAACTCCCCCAGACGCAGATTAAATGGAGCCAGACAAGGACACATGTGCCTCCTTAGACAGCCTTAAAATGGCGTTTTGTCCACACCCCGCGACGGATAAATGTTCTGCAGAAAACCTTAGCTCAGGCACACAGCAGTCTTGCAGCTAGTGAATGCTCCGACACGGTTTCTGTGTCATAAAGTAACCTTGCAGACTCTGCCTGTCAAGCCAGCGTGAATACCTTCTGAGTTTTCCTTTGGAATCTCTCAGAGTGAGACTCACCCACACTTCCATGGGCATTGTTATCCCATAGCTTTTGCCCTAGCCTTACCTAAGCTGTTCACCTGTCCTGCTTCTTCCAGACCTTGTCAGATTACTAATGACACTGAGCCAAGTTGTCATCCCCAGGATCACCAGTGCCTGGGTCTCTCCAACCTCATCTGCCTAAGAGGATGACAACCCCTCTCACGAGAGTAGGAAGGGTGTGGACCCAAAGCCCCACTTCGCATCCATTGACAGCAGCCAGAACTCTCGTCACCCAGTCTCCCCAAAGATTGGGTCCATATTCCTTCAGTGTGGAATTCTAGGTAGACAGAATAGGGACTAAGGGGGGAGGAGGATAATCCTCCCTAAATGCCTACCTCGGGCCACAATAAAGGGGTTACAGGGAAATCAGGCACCCATTAGACACCTATGGAAAAATCCAAACAGGGCATGCACAGGCCAGACCCACCTAGGCACAGTTGAAACTAAATCTGGCCACACCCACCTTAGCACCAGCAACATGATAGCTCAGGTGCACCTAAACTTCGCCAATAAGATCAGCCAGTATCCTCAACCATGCCTCCCCAGTGGGGATAAAAGTAGTATGGAGGCAGGCCACCTCTTTCTTCCAGGGGTGCTTGGCAAGCAGAGGACGGGAATCTCTCCCACATTCCGGTGCACATGTCCTGCTCGGGCTCTGAGGCCAGGCTCCCTCTCAGGCCTCACCCGTGGCCTCTGGGGATTTCATGGTTCCACACAGGCAGCTTCATGCTCCTGTGGCAGCGTTCTCTCCACGTGACTTTTCGTGTTTAGTCAAGAAATCCTGTGTGCCTTTGCATGCTTTCCAAAAATGGCATGTGCTTTCTGAGACTGTAAAACCTGAAACTTCCCTTTCCTTCATCAAAGTCACATGGATTACAAATGTGCTTCTGCTGCATGAACTCTTTAAGTGTTT
>NW_022103902.1:374424-378523 GCF_000313985.2 Echinops telfairi | reverse complement strand
CTTCATAATGCCCTACCAGGCCTCCCACACCCACCTCACCACCAATTTGGATCACTTGTTGTTCCCTTGTCCCTGAGCTTGTATTTTCTAGCTTTTCAAGTTTGCTATTAATGCTGGTCAAGAAAAGGATGTGGCTCCCTACTCCTGTAAAAAGTGACAGTTTGGGAGACTCACAGCGGACATTTCTACTCTGTCCTATAGGGTCACTATGAGTTGGCATTGACTCAATGGCACTGAGTTTGTTAATACTGATGTGAAGTGATATGTATATATTCTGATTTATAAGTTCTGGTGGCAGAGTGGGCTGTGAGCTGGGCTGATAATCAGCAATTGGAAACCACCAACTGCTCCCTGGGAGAAAGAAGAGGCTTTTTACTCCCATGAAGACTGACAGCCTCAGAAACCCACAGAGGGGAGTTCTACTCTGCCCTACAGCATTGCGAGGAGTCAGAATTGACTTAATGCCAGGGGATTGAGGGACATTTGAATGGCTAATGATGATCACGTTTACATGTTTTGTTGACTGCCTGGATGACTTCTTTGGTGAAGTGTCTGCTCATGTCTTCTGCCCATTTATAAATTGGAATGTTTTTGGCCTTGTTGAGGTATTGGAGCTCTATATAAATGCTTGAGATTAGTTTTTTTGTCCAATATGTTGCTGTGGTTGTTGTTGCTAGGTGACATCAAATCAGTTCTGACCCACAGCAAGCCTACATACAACAGAAAAAAACATTGCCCAGTCCTGTGCCATCCTGGTTTTATGTTTAAGCCCATTGTTGCCACCACTGAGTCAGTTCTTCTTGTTGAGGAGCTTCCTCTTTTTGGCTGCCCCTCTACTTTACCAGGCATGATGTCCTTCCCTAAGGACTGGTCTCTCCTAACATGAAGCAAAGTCTCACCATGTACAGTTCTAAAGAGCATGAGGGGGTATCCTTCCTCAAAGAGATTGCTCTTTGTTGTTAGTATTTTCAATACTCTCCACCAGCACAATTCAAACGCATCGATTCTTGAATCTTCCTTATCCAATATCCAACTTTTGCATACATATGAAATCATTGAAAATACCAAGGCTTGGATCTGTCATGCCCTAGTCCTCAAAGTAACAACTTTGCTTTTCAACACCTTAAAGAGACCTTGTACAACAGATTTACCCAGTGCAATGCATCATTTGATCGCTTGACTTCTGCTTCCATGAGCACGGATTATGGATCCAAGCATGAAAACATTCCCGACAATTTCAATCTTTACTCCGTTGATCATGATGTTACTTATGGATCAGTTGTGAGGACTTTTAGTTTCCTTACATTAAGTTGTAATACATACCAAAGGCTACAAACCTTGATCTTCATCAACAAAAACTTTGTCTTCCCCATCATTTGCATATTGCATGTTGTTAATAAGCTTTCCTCAAACCCCGATACTACATTCTTCTTTTTATAAATCTTATAATCTTTATAATCTATGACAGTCGATCATTCAATTGTATTAACCACACTTGTACATATGTTGCCATCAACATTTCCAAAATATTTTCTTTCTACTTGAGCTCTTGGTATCATTCCTCTTTTTCCCCCTCCCTCCCTCACCCTCTCACCCTTGAGAATCCTGATCAATTATATATTATTATTTTGTGTCTGGCACTGTCCATTGTCTCCCTTCACCCCCATTTCTGTTATTCTTCCCCCTGGGGGGTGTTATATATCCAATGTGATGGGTTCCCCCTTTCTCCTGGTATATTCTCCCATTGCAGTAGCTTTCTCCCGGTTTATTTCAAGAGTGTTTTCTTTGCACAGGTCTTTAGTTTCTCTGGTTGTGTTCATTCCTAAATATTTCCTCTCTGGGGTAGCGACTGTAAATGGTATTTTTACAGATCTGTTTTGGACGAAGTACAGTCAGAATTCTCCTTAGATGCAACACTGCTGAGGCTTTGTCTCACATACTTTGGACACATTGTCAGGAGAGTCCAGTCTGTAGGAAAGGACATCATGCTTGGTAAAGTAGAGGGACAATCAAAGAGGGCCCTGACAAGATGGATTGACCCAGTGGCTGCAGCAGTGGGCTCAAACATCAGAACAATTTTTAAGATCACACAGGCGTTCTGTTCCTTTGTGCATAGATTCGCTGTTGACGACACTTAACAGCAACATGAATGACACTGAAAAACCAGAATCCATTTGCAGAGTCCCCCTGTGGAATAACCATATATCTAATTCCCTCAGACCATTGGCCAGGGATGTAAATACCTTTTCCCTCAGACAGAGTGCATCGGAAAGTGGATAGCGGACATACAATTAGGTTATAAGTGGACATCTTCTAATTTATTTTCCTTTTTGACCCATTTTTAGTATGTCCTAGTTTTATTACTTTCTGCTTTCTTGTGGGTTGAGGTTTTTCTGTGCTTCATTTTGTTGTTGTTTCTAGGGAGGGGGGAGTTGGTAAAATTTTCTTCATATGAAATCCAAGATAAGTAAATCTGTAGATACAGTAACTAGATTGGTTCCCAGTGTTATGGCAGAGGAGTTTAGGGAGAAATTGGGAGACAATAATAATGAGTACAGGAATGAAGAAAAATTAATTGTGTTGATATTGCTTAACTTTTTAATATGTTTAAACCATTGACTCATTGGCATAAATTATGCCAATACAGTCATCAAAAAGACTGATGGTCTTGAAAGAAAGAATCTAACCTGTATTGTAGGCATTAGCCAAAAGCAACATGCCTTGAATTGATGGAATACCAACTGAAAGGTTTGAAAACACTGATGCAGCACTGGAAGCACTCACTAAGTCTATGCCAAGAGATTTGAAAGGCAGCTAACTCACCAATTGACTGGGATAAGTCTCTATCTGTGCCCATTCAAAAAAAAAAAAAAAGGGCCCCAACAGAATGTAAGAACTATTAAATAATATCATTAGTATGAAATGAAGGTAAAATTTTGCTGAAGATAAATTTTAAATGGTTGCAGCAGTATAGACAGAGTTGCCTGAAATTCATGCCAGATTCAGAAGAGGATGTGTCACGAGGAATATCCTGGCTGACATCAGAGGGATCTTCCTTGAAAGCAAAGAATGCCATAAAGACGTTTACTTGTAGAAGCAAAGAATACCATAAAGACGTTTACTTGTAGAAGCAAAGAATACCATAAAGACGTTTACTTGTAGAAGCAAAGAATACCATAAAGACGTTTACTTGTATTTTATTGAGCGTGCAAAGGTATTGGACTATGTGTATCATAAACTACAGAGAGGATTGAGAAGAATGGAAATTACAAAGCACTTAATTGTACTCTTATAGAACCTGTATAAAGACCAAGAGGTAGTCATCAGAATAGAAGCAGACAGCTGCACAGTTTGGAATCAGGGAAGGTATTTTTCCAGGTTGTATCTTTAACCCCACTTGTTCACTTTGTCTACCGAGCAAATAATCCCAGAAGCTTGACTACATGAATAAGAACACAGCATAGGAACTAGAGGAGGGCTTTTTAACAACCTAAAGATGCAGATGACAAAATCTTGCTTGCAAAAAATGAAGAGGACTTGAAGCACTTGCTGATATGAATTAAACGACATCTTTTAGCATAGTTTATAACTCAGTGTAAAGAAAATTCAAATATTCACAACTGGATTAATGAACAACTTCATTATAAACGAAGAAAAAAATCATTTTTCTTGGATCCACAATCAATGCTCATGGAAACAGTAAGCAAGAAATCAAACCATGTGTTGTTTTAGGCTAATCTGCTGCACAAGCCCTCTCTAATGTGTTGGAGAGCACGGATGTCACTTTGAGAAGGTGTGTCTGACACAGCGTTAGTATTTTTAATTGCCTCATATGTATATGAATGTTGGACAGTGAATAAAGGAGACCACAGAACAGCTGATATATTTGAATATTTTCTTTTTTAATTTTTCGACTCTAGATTATTTTTCTTTTTTGTTTTTTAATCATTTTATTGGGGGCTCATGCAAACTTATCACAATCCATACATACATCAATTGTATAAAGCACATTTGTACATTCGTTACCCTCATCATTCTCAAAACATTTGCACTCCACGTAAGCCCCTGGCATCAGCACCTCATTTTGCCCCTCCCTCCC
>NW_022103902.1:364348-373138 GCF_000313985.2 Echinops telfairi | reverse complement strand
GGCTTGGGCAGCACTGGGTTAGGATGTTTTCTTGATGTGCACTTAACCTTTATATAAAACTCTCTCTTATACATGAGTTTCTGTGGATTTGTTTCTCAAAAGTACCCAGACTGACACAATACTATTTACTGTTAGAAGACCAAAGAAATCCGTCTTTTAAGAAGCAAGAATGAAAAAAATAAATAAATAAAAATTAAAAAATAAAATAAAAAAATAAAATAAAAAAAAAGAAGCAAGAATGCTCGTTGGAAGTGAGGACGGCAAGACTTCATCTCACATCCTATGGACATGTTGTGAGGAAACACCAGTGCCTGGAAAGGGACAGGATGTTTGGAAAGAAGGTCAGCAAAGGAGAGGAAGCTCCTCAGCAAACTTGATTGACACCATGGCTGCAACAATAGTCTCAAGCACAACAACTGTGCAGACCGCCCGGGTCCGGGCAGTGGTTTGCTCGGTTGTGCATAGTTTTGCTGCACACGTTGTTGTTATTAGATGCTGAAAAGTCCGTCCTGACTCAGAGAAATCCTGTGCACCCCAGTGAAACAAGATCAAATAGAAAGAATTGTACTTCTTTACCAATTTGTATGCCGTTCATTTCCCCTTCTCGTCTGATAACGCTAACTGAGCTTCCAGCACCAGGTTGTACAGGAGCGGGGATGCCAGGCATCTGTGTCTGGTTCCCATTCCCACGAGAATGCTGTCACTTTCTCTCCGTGATGTTGGTTGTTATTTTTGAAATACACCCTTTATTATTTTGAAGAATTTCCCTCCTATTCCTAGTTTGTTGAATGCCTGTATCAGGTTTTGCTGTACGGTCAATAATTCCAACCCACTGACTGCACTGTGAGAGAAAGAAGAGGCTATCTGCTCCTGTAAATACTGAAAGTCCGAATCACTATACAACTAACTATGAGTTGAAATCAACTTGATGGTAGCGCATTGGATTTTGATTGGACAGTGCTGTCAAAAGCCCACATGGAAGAAGCACACCAGCCTGCATGATCACGAGATGCTGAAGAGATCAGTTATCAGGCATCAAAGAACAAAAAATCATATCATTGTGCGCTCACCTCCCTGACACGATCACTGAAGACAAATGGGTGCATAAGCAAATGTGGTGAAGAAAGCTGATGGTGCCTGGCTATCAAAAGATATAGCATCTGGGGCTTGAAGGTAAACACAAGGGGATCTAGCTCAGAAGCAACAAAGCCCACATGGAAGAAGCACACCAGCCTGTGCGATCACGAGGTGTTGAAGGGATGAGGTATCAGGCATCAAAGAACAAAATATCATATTGTCAATGAGGGGGAGTGTGGGGTGGGGACCCAAAACCCATCTGTAGGCAACTGGACATCCCCTTACAGAAGGGCCGAGGGGAGAAGACAGCCAGTAAGGGTGCAGTGTAGCAACGATGAAACAGACAACTTTCCTCTAGTTCCTAAATGTTTCCTCCCCCTTCACCCCCACTATCATGATCCCAATTCTACCTTACAAATCTGGCTAGACCAGAAGTGTACACTGGTACAGATAGGAACTGGAAACAGGAAATCCAGGGCGGATGATCCCTTCAGGACCAGAGGTGAGAATGGTGATACCGGGAGGGTGGAGGGAAGGTGGGTTGGAAAAGGGGAACCAATCACAAGGATCTACATATAACCTGCTCCCTGGAGGACAGACAACAGAAAAGTGGGTGAAAGGAGATGTCAGACAGTGTAAGATATGACAAAATAATAATTTATAAATTGTCAAGGGTTCATGACGGAGGGGGTGGGGAGGGAGGGGGAAAATGAGAAGCTGATGCCAGGGGATTAAGTGGAGAGCAGACGTTTTGAGAATGATGAGGGCAATGAATGTACAAATGGGCTTTACACCATTGATGTGTGTATGGACTGTGATAAGAGTTGAATGAGCCCTAATGAAACGATTAAAGAAAAGGAAAGCTCTGTCAGAAGTTGACGACTGCTGTGCTGCCTCAAGCCAGCTGCCAATTCGCTTGCCTCTCTCCTCTCTTGCTGCTTTTGTTCCGCTTCTTCTACTGAGTATTCATCCACTTCTCTATCTTTTGTGTTGAATCTCAATATTCCAAGTGTTTCATCCATCTTTTTCATTGAATCATTTAAAGTAGATGGTTTGCGCAGCATGTCCTTGGGGAATCTTATTACGATGCAGATTTTGATGCGGTACATCTGGAGCATCCAACCCAAACAATGAAGCCAACCAACCCACTGCCATCCAGTCAGTTCTGACCGTGAGTGATATTGTGACAGGATGGAAATGCTCCGTAGGGGTTCCAAGACTCCGTCCTTATGGGAGCAGATAGCCTCTTCTTTCTCCCACGGTTTGAACTACTGGACTTGTGTTTACTAGTCCAATGTCACCATGGAAATGTGAATCTCAGTACTGTAACCAAAATGTTCCGGTCTGAAGCCCTGTCCAGGAATGCACTAATGTTTGCTGCATTACACGAAATACACCTGGAAGCACTCACATCTTTTCTCTTGAGACTTTACATAACAAACTGTGCCCAGTCAGTTACTTAACCTGAAGAATCTGCTCACCCGCCTCCAGCGTTCCTATGACATACATCAGACTAGATTGTCCGGTGCTTCTGTCATGACTCATGTCTCACCTCCAGTGGCCAATAAGGCAGCTGTTTTCCTTTATGACTGGATGGCTGTGCAAGCATTCTGACATCCCTCCTTCCTATTATGCTCACAGAATGAACTGGACTTTCTGATTACCACCGTATGAAAACAGCTGGACACATGCTTCAATTTCATTTCAAAGTTTCTCAATTCATAGAGTGTGACAGCGTAACAGATCCCAGAACCCATTTAGTCCAGTTTCCTTAGAGAGAAGTACATCGTGAGTGGGTCCCTGGGTGATGAAAACAATTAATACGCTCAGCTACTAAACAGACGGTGGGAGGATTAACGCCATCATAGGCATCTTAGAAGAAAATCCTGGAAATCTATTTCCGACAAATCAGCCATGGACACCCCCCCCCACACACACACACACAGAGTATAGTTCTCCTCTGATACACACAAGGACACCATAAGTCAGAGTCTACTCAAAAGCAACAGTACCTGGTACATGGTGTCTGGAGAAGTCCTCGAGGCCGGGGAAGAGCAGAGCTAGTTTTCTGACTCAGCAGGGGCTCCTTCACCCACGGTCTAGATCGGTGGTTCTCAACCCCCTTTGGGGGTCGAACGACCCTTTCACAGGAGTTGCCCGATTCATAACAGTAGCAAAATCACAGTTATGGAGTAGCAACAAAAATAATTTTTGATTGGGGGGGTCACCACAACATGAGGAACTGTATGAAAGGTTCGCGAAACTACTGGTTCTCTAGAGAGTCCATAAAAGAATTTCTCTTGTTTTCACCCCATAGCTCCTTTGGCAGAGGAAATGGTTAGGTGCCTCTGCCGTGATGCTTGATTTTTTTTTTTATTCTTAACATCACAACTCTCACTCTGCCAAGGCTTTTCAGCCAGGTGTCCTGTAGATCCCATGTGTCTTGATACCTTCCACTTTCTGAAAGAGTGCACAACTCTGGCCTCCTTGTTGCCTACTTCTCCAGGAGAGAACTCGCAGGCCCCAGAGGGAAGTCTCTCACAAGAGGCCTGCCATTGTCATGAAGTTGCTTCTTCATGATGTACGCATAAAAGCAAAGATCTGAAATGAATGCATTTACTGATTTCTCATGGAACAAATGCCATTCCATTTAACAAGTTACAGCAAGCCAAGAAACTTGAAGGATAACTATAAGGCAAATTAAACAAATATTTTTCATAGCGGGGTCATTAAACCTTAGATGATTGGAGGAATCCTTCCCACGCCTGAATACCAGAAAAGAAACTAATCCCCAATTTTCATATCTAAAAATAAAATATTTAAATTCAAATATGTTAACAATATTTAAAATATGGACAGTACACTGACGGTTATCTTTATACAAAAATTCTCAAAACGAAACCATGGACACAATACATAAAAGAAATGGATCATGTAGGAAGATTCATCAGAGTCACATCTCCTCTTCTGATTCCTGTTCTCGTTCAGCAGTTTTCAGGAGTCCAACCTCTGTGGGGCAGAACCTCTTAAGTTTAGATTTAACCAACCTGAGGAGGAAAGAGCATCTCATGTCAGAGGTTGCTTAAAATAAAAAGCAGGGCAATATGCAGCCACAGTACAACAAACCCCCAAGTTTTCGTCTATGCAAAGATAGGTAACCCAAAAAAGGAACACTACTTTATTTGGATTGGGAGCTACCTGAAAATGATGTGAATTAAAACTGGGTATAAGTAAACAGACACCATTTGACTTTCAAAAGTATTAAATATTTGTTTCCCTAGGGATCGTCGAGACTTCCATCACTTCCAGAGGTCCGTGGGTGGTCCAATACATTTTGAAACCCAAACACTAGCAGAAATATTAGCTGTTGTGACCCCACTCAGCTGCAGGTGCAAGAAGGGCATAAAGATTACAACCAGGATAAGCTGATGAAGCTTGGTTCAGCTCTGTAATGCAGGAGGTCACTGACTGGCTGAGCACTGAGTCATCAGTTAAAACTCACCAGCTTCCTGGCAGGAGAAAGATGGGGTTGTCTACTAAAGATTCAAGATCTCAGAAACCCCAAGGGGCCATTCTACCCTGCCCTATATGGTCGGGCTATGAATCAGAATTGATTTTAATCAGTGAGTGGGGTAGGTCACCATGAGTTGAAATCAATAAGATGGCAATAGATTGTGATCATTTCTAAATCATGCTGGAGAATCTCTGAGATGTAGGAAGCCAGTAAATGAAGCTCAGTTGCGCTGCTCCATCAAGGCTGCCCTTAGCTGTGTCTGGCAAAGGCATCTCTTTCTCCAGGGCAGGGAGCCCATGTCAAGCCCTTTGTGGACCCTGGGCTGGGTTCAGCCCTCCCTGGCCTTCCTCAGGGCACTTTTGTGCTGCTCAACTGCATGTGACAGTCCTATCCATGATGAATTAACAAGTGTGAAGAGCCTTCACCGCTTAAGATGTTTTCATAGCTTAGGAGATTTTATCAGTTTAGGGAAGCCATAATGATAATTTTTGACATTGGAAGACATGAAGCGTTTTAGTGACTGAAACTCAGTCTTCACTTCCCTCAGGAGAGAAAAGGAGCATGTAACAAGGGTCCATGTAAGGCTTTTCCAGCCCATGATTATTTGTAGATCTTGTTCTGTCACCAGATAAGTGAAACATGGCCAATGCCCCCCAATCTATAGGAAAACATAAGTCCAATAAGCAAATCTTTTCCCCCTTTTTCTCCTTCACCAATCCACTTACAAGTTGTCCTTCATTTTCTGCAGCGCAGCCCTGCCCTATACTTCGACTTGCTCTGGATCTCCTAAGTTTCATAACAGCAGAAGCCTCATCTTATGTACTGCTCCAGCCCTAAAGTAAAAGATGATCCCTGGAGCACAGTAGTGACTCAACATATATTTAATGAATCAACGGTCACTAGGGGATTTTCTAGGAGCTCATCACTCACCAGCTCAAAGAGGCTAATTCTTCAGGCCTTTTAAACTCACCATTTACTCCTCAAATAAGCAGCAACTGAGCAGGGTTGAGTGGCACTCTGGTCGCACAGTGGGTTGCATGTTGGACTGCTAAACACATGGTCAGCAATTCGAACCCACCAGTGGTTCCACAGATGACAGACATGGTTGTCTACTCCCATAAATGGTTACAGTTGTGAAAACCCATCAGGGCAGTTCTACCAAGTCCTGCAGGGTTGCAATCGACTTGATGGCAGTGCGTTTGGTTCTGAGAACACGATGCCTAACCAACAGTCTGTCGACTCTTTAAGGGTCAAAGAAAGCCTCTTGAAATAATGTGCTTGAATAATTACTAATGAAATACTGATGCTGCTTCCAATGGCCTCAACTCTTCAAGCAAATGTTCTCGCTGACAGACTAATAAACACCACCCTCCTCCCCCCCAAAAAACTCCCTGCCATCGAGCAGATTCTGACCCAGTGGCCAATCAGTATACAACCTTAATGAAACCAATTGCTTAATTAATTGTTTCACCACCACCGCCAACCCACTGCCTGACTTCTGGGGAAGAGAAAACAAGACCTGGGTGTGTGTTAAGACTTAACTGCTAGCAGGTCCACGTGACTCTTGCTGCTTTCATGCTCCCTTCCTAGCTGTTCCTGCTGTTGCTAAACCGTGCGTAGAGGAGCCCTTAGACCTTAACTCAGGGCTGTCTACCAGCCGTAACTCTATGCACTGGCACATGCAGAAATGGCACCGAGGACAGGTGGAGGGACAAAGGATTAAAAAGGAAGAGCAAATGATGGCTAGTTACTGGAGTGGCTCAGTCCAGGGAGTGAGGATCAGGTGTGTCCGGGCACCTAGGTCTGCCTATTCTCAATATAAGGAAGAACAGAGTCAAGGTTGTGGGTGCACTTCCAGGAAACTAGCATGTGATTTGAATTTGTATATCACTATTTTCTTCTTCAAAGTCGCTCACATGAACCATAACTTAGAAAAGCAATTTAAGTATGGAGCAAGAGGGAGACTTGAAAAGTTATGTGTAGTGGTGGTTTCAAAATCTGGAACACAATAAAACATGTGGCAAGATTCCCAGACACACCTATGAAGCGTCATCAAGGGCACAGGTGTGGAGCTAGACGAGGCAACCATTCAACCACTGTTTTGGAAAAGGAGGAACTACAGATTCATTTTCCAGAGCCTGGGCAGTGAGGGCTCCACGCAAATTCCAGAGCCTAGTTTCATCTCAATGTGATTTTTTTGCTCTGTCAAACAAATTGTCATAAAATGTTTCACCAACCCACTGTAGCTGAATTATAAGCCACTTCCCAGTAAAGCCTGACAAACAGATTTTCAAGGCTCATTGTGATGTCACTGAAAGGCATAGATTTTTAAGCTGTTGTTTACATTGGTATTAAAATATATCGTTAAACTCTTGTCACATCTTTCAAGAGCACTATGGCAATATATATAGGAGCCCTGGTAGTTTTCTCAGGTAAGTATTCATCTTCTACCTGCAAAGTTGTTGGTTCGAACCCAACAACTGCTTCATGGGAGAATGATGAGAGTCTGCTCTTGTAAAGATGGACAGCCTCAGAAACCCTACACGATGACTCAATGGCAGTGGGTTTTGAGATGAGAGCAAGACTAAAAATATACAAAATGACTTCCAAACTAATGAAGCCTATCCTCCATTAGTCCTGAAACAGAGACCTACTGAAAGAGCAAACAAACGCTAGTCAGCACCTCCTGTGTGTTTGACACAGTACCCACAAGTTATGAGATGTCTTCTCTCTTCAAGGAGGCACAGTTTAATTAACAGACAAGTCTAACACACATGCAAGCCAACATTAACATCTCAAGATTGACCTTCATTGCTTAAGGGTATGTAGAGCGTAAACAAAATACTTTAAAACTCACTGAGGGAAATGAGCTAAAGTTTTGTGAAAGAAATGGGCATTTAAAATGGACATGACAGGTAGACATCACAGTCAGAAGTGGAGAATAAGGTGTGTGATGTGTGGCAGGATGGAGAAAGGTGGCAGTTGAAAGAATACATTTTTAAAAAAGAATAAATGGGTTTCTAGTTTCTACAGAACTGTAAGTGGAGAGGAATTTCTTTCTGTGTCTGCAGGCTTTTGAAACAGGAAGAGACAGTAGTCTTCTTTGTGCTCAGAAGGGGAACTGGAAGGAGGTGAAGATGTTCTTGGAATGTCGGCCCAAGCCTCAGAAGATGAGGCCCAGATAGCAGCCTGGCACAGCAGGAGAAGCCAAGTTTCGCTCAATGGAATATTGAGTCTTAACTAGATCATCCACAAGTGTCAAGGGAATGGTATAGGACTGACAGAAATCAAGTCATGGAATAAGTAGAGTTTTCCAGCACCCAAAGTCACTTAGATGTCTACAAGAAAGTAACTGCATGATCAAAGGAGGTGAACATCTTGGGAATCTAAAAGAGCTATCTTGGGAGCTAGTCAAGGAAATGGTTTCCTCATTCAGTGACCCAGACCCAAAAATACTTCAATAATGGAGTGCAAAGTTGGTTCCAGCAGAAACTGAGAACTCTCCCTACTGCATTTTGAAAATCTAGAGACCTACTAGATGTGTACTATCCGATATGGTAACCACTAGCCACATGTGGTGATTCAAATTCATTTACATTAATCTAGTATAATCCACTTTTCAGGGCTTTGATAACTGTACACAGCCACACAATCTGCAAGACTGCCAAATTGAACTCTGCAGATATAGAACCTTTTTTTTAATAATCATTATATTGGGGGCTATTATAACTCTTGTTGCAATCCATACATCAATTTTAGCTGACATATTTGTACATATATTCCATTGTTTGTTTCTAGACATTTACTTTCCATTGAGCCCTTGGGATCAGCTCCTCTTTTTTTTCCCTCCCTCTGCTCCCTTCCCCACCCCACCCTCTCCAATATAGAATTTTTGCAACAGTGATGGGCTCTGAAGGAGTAGGTGCTTGCATACCTGGTAACTGGTATCAACGAAGGCTTAGTTACTAAGCCAATTGTGGTTTGGCACTAGTTACCTTAGAAAGAGGAATTGTGGCCCCTCCCCCCAGAAGAATTTATTTCAGAGGACAGCACTGAATCTGCAGCTCAGGGAGAGAGACATGTCTGATCAGAGCACACAGGAGCAAATGAAGGGGGAGGAAGAGAGAGTGGAGCACATCCTGGCCCACCAAGCCTTGAGGACGATATTCCTGCTCAGAGCAGTAATCCACAGAGAGGAC
>NW_022103902.1:350630-362480 GCF_000313985.2 Echinops telfairi | reverse complement strand
GGAGAGCAAATGTTTTGAGAATGATGAGGGCAATGAATGTACAAATGTGCTTTACACAATTGATGTATGTATGGATTGTGATAAGAGTTGTATGAACCCCTAATAAAATGATTTAAAAAAAGATGTGAAAAAAATTTTTAAAAGAAAGATGAATTGTGTTCACCTCTTCCTATTCCTGTACATCCCTCAAGCTGCAACTGAATTTTCAATTGCCAGGAGACTTCCTTACTCTTTTCAGTCATTGTACATGTATTAGTAGTTCCGCTCCCCTAATAAGAATAAGCTCACTTCATGTGCAAAGTTCATAGCTCACTCAATTGACACATAGGAAGAAGAAAGAGGAGTTCAGGATAAAGAAGATGACCTAAAACAGCAATGATAACAACATTTATTGAGCTCTTACTATTTCCTAGGCAGTATAAATATTTGATCTCATTTAGGCACTATTATTTTCTCCGTTTTATACAATATGAAGCTGAGATTTAATGTGGTAAAGTAATTTGCCCAATGTAGTACAACTGATAAGGAGCAAAGCTAGAAATGTGTGTTCTTAACACTGTTAAATTCCTTCTAACACTCTTAGGAAGCACTGTAAGAACATGTGTCAATAGAATATTATTTTTAGAGGATGTCAAATAAACGTCCAATTAAATAGGCATTGGCAAACAGAAGTCATAACTCACTCACTGCCATCAAGTCAATGCTGACTCATAGTGAACCTCCCTGTGGTTTTCTGAGACTGGAAATATTTTTGGGAGTAGAAAGTTCCATCAATCTCCCATGGAGCTGCTAGTGGTTTTGAACTGTCAACCATTGGTATGCAGTCCCAAACATAACCACTACATTACCATGCTTCTTCACAGGAAGAGTACTAGAATTAATAAGTAAGACTTACAAGTACTTAAAAATGGCTCTACATTTTGCAAATTCTGTAGGTGAGTGCTGTGTTCACGTGAGCACGTGGAGAATCCATTGAGAGTGCAGACAGGACTACTTGGGAAGGGAAAGCAGCAAAGGGAAAGACGTGGATGCACAGACTGCGCTGATGGGATGCCCACGGCCGAAGCCTGGCAGAGGCTCTGTTGAGCTATTTCAACCTTCAATCACCATTTATTCTTTGAGTGGGAGTTTTTATTAGCAAAAACATTTCTGCTGCCCTAACTTATTTTCTAGTGTACTAAGAAATGAAGTTCCCATTTGCATTTTTAATTTTAACTCTATTTTTTTCCTAACTCTAACTCTAAGGCCTAAGCCCTAAGCCCTAAGCCCTAGCCCTAGCCCCAGCCTTAACCCGATAAATTTTGAGTTCAGTACTTACCAGGTGACAAAGGCGAAGTTCAGTCCGATAACAGTCAGGCTGACTGCATAATGCCAGCAAAAGCATATGGTGAGGAACATCATGTTGTTGTGATCCGTGGATTCCCAGGCAGGGCCACCATTGAGGGGATACAGCACAAAACCAATCTGCAATTTTATTTTTTAAAGCATACATTAGAATCACTGCATTTCCAAAGACAATTCACTTCGAAGTATTGGGTTACAAGATTGAAGGCATGTTACACCCCCATTGTCTGAACTGCCACAGGTAAAATATGAGTAAAACATTGGGTGTTATTCAACTGTTGTAGCAATATGGGTACTTTATACTACATCATATTTTTTAAAGCAAGGATGATTTAAAAGAACATTTCTGGGTGGGCTTTCAGACAATGCCCTTGGTTTCTGAGTAATACAGCTACTCTCTATAATCTCAAAATTAGAACATAAAATTTTCAAAATAAAAAAATGCCCACATTTAACATTATACTCAAGGGTGAAATGCTGAAGCTTTCTCCTTTGGATCATAAACTAAAATGGATACCTGCTTTTACCATTTCTATTCAACATTGCATCTATCCAGAGTAATTAGAAAAGAGAAAATGCATATCTAAAAGAGCTAATAAATAAGTATAGCAAAGTTCCAGGTTATGAAGCCAACACACAAAAATCAGTTGAATTTCTATGCACTAACAATGAAACATCTGAAGATAAAATACATAAATAATTTCATTTATAATAGCATCAAAAAGCTTAAAATACTTAAGGAAAAACTCTAGAAAGCATAAGAGCTGTACACTGATAATTACAAACACTGAACTACATCAATAAAGTTTAAATAAGAGGGAAGATGTCCTGTGTTCAAAGAATGTAAAACTTAATATTGTTAAGATGGAAACACTATTCAATTCAATCACTATCAAAATCCCAGTGCTCTCTTTTATAGACTTGGTCCATATAAGGTTTATATGGAATTACAAGGGACCCCTTATGGCCAAATTAATCTTGAAAAAACATTTTCAAAGTTCCTAATGTCAAACTATAAAGCTACAATAATTAAAACAGTGTGGTACTAGCATAATAATCAACAACATATAGAATAATGTATTGAAGCCATAGATCAGAATCTGTGGTCACCTGTGTTTCAGTAAGGATGCCAGGACATAGGTTATCTTCAGCAAGTAGCGCTAGTACAATTGGATAGTCAGGGGTAAAATAATGACGTTTTACCCATACCTGACATCCTATGTAAAAATTAACTCAATGAACTAGAGACTTAAATATACAAATAAAACTGTGAAAATCTTTGAAAAAGGCATAATGGCAAACCTTCATGGCTTTGGCTTTGTCAGTGAATTCTTAGATATGATGTCAAAAACACAGCATGAACAAAAAACAAAAAATCAAAAACTAGATAATTTGAGCTTCATAAAAATTTAAAATAGTTTGTGTACCAGTGGATACTACCAGAAGTGAAAAGACAACTTAATCAGAGAAATATTGGTAAATCATATAGCTGATAAGAATCTAATACCCAACTACATAAAAAACTCAAACAATGCACAAGACAAACACACCAATTTTAAAATGGGCAAAGGACTACTGGATAGTAGTCACATGAAAACATGCTCAACATCACTCGTCGTTAGAAAAAGAAAAGGGAAAACCACAATGAGATACCATGTTCTACCCACTCGGAGGACTGTAATCAGAAAAACAAAATAACAAGTATCAGTGAGGATGTGGAGAAATGGTAATGAAGAACGTTGCTGGTGGGAATACAAAACAGTGCAGCAACTGTGGAACGTGGTTGGTCGGTTCCTCAAAGAAAAGAACACAGAATTACTATAGAACCCACAAATGTTCCTACAAATTGAAAACCAGTATTCAAGCAAAAGCTCGGGCATGTTCCAAGGGATACCAATAATTCTATCTACATTTCACACGTAATCTTATCTTTCACTGCTGCCTCATGTGAAGAAAAGGAAGAACTTGGCCAAGGTGATGAACCTAAGCTTTGATCGATGCTGCAACCTGTCTGGTGAAGACAGACCCGATGGAGTCCAGTGGAGTACCATGCTATGAGTTTAAAGCACCTGTTAGGGCTGCCATCTGAAGTCCAGCTGAAGCCCAGGGTCATCATCAACCTCTGATCAAAAGGAATGTGTGAGCGTCAAAAGCCAACAGGAACTTGCTCTGCAGGAAGCCACACCTGGCTCACAAAACCCTGCTTTCATCCTGTGCCGTGAATCAACTCAAGCTACACTTTTATTTCTAACCACCGAACAACACGAGGAATCACTGTCTTCTCTCGCTGCCACCCAGTCAATGTGGACTCATAGTGACCCCCTGTGGGTTTCTGAGACTGCAATTGTTTAAAGGAGTAGAAATCCCAGTCTTTCTCCTACGGAACTGCTGGTGGTTTTGAACTGCCAACCATGGGGATCTCAGACCAACACATAACCACTATACCACCAGGAATCCAAACAAGACAGGTAGCCAGCTTACACAAAGAATGGAACACACACACAGACACATACACATGCAGGCACACAATAATTAGAAAGTACGGCCTAAAAATATTCTCAGAGCCATAACATGTAGGAAAGCATTTTGTTTCTATATCCTTTACATTTCAGCCTGTTAGACCAACAAACCCCTTCCTGACTATTTTTATAGTAAATCTTACATTAAGAATTTTTAATGTATTAATTGTAATAAGAGGTGTATGAGCCCCCAATGAAATGATAGATATTTTTTAAGAAGAATTTTTTTAATGAAGTAGAACAGAGAAACAGAATAATTTGTGCTTTTTAGTATTGTTCTTATACAGGTGTGGCATTAATGGGTGCCAATCCTTTCTCACCTCTTTTCTTTGGTCTCGTTATAATTAAGAATTTCCCATAGGACAACCCTGTGTGTGACTGTTGGTAGCATTTTCTGAAAGAGCAGGTCCAGTCGATACTGAAGGACCAAGACTCTGTCCGTGCCTTTAAATGACTCACAGCTTTAAGCCCAGTATCTTTACCTGAAAGAACCTGCTCTCCTTTAATATGCAACAGATTGAGAGATTTCTCCTCATAGAGGCAGGGTGATGATATGCCACGCCACATACACACAGGAAGTAGCTCCAGAAGGGGAGAGACCTTCGTCCTTGATTCCATGAAGAATTATATGTATGAAATCTCTCAGGGGGAATGCAGTAGGCCATGGGAGGAAAGGTGGAAATTTAGACTGAGCATGCACAGAATCTCTGCAATGCCTTGGACTACACTTCCCAGAAACTTGCTACCCCGAGGGATCTTTCCCAACAGTCTCTTTGCTGTGAATATTTAAAAACCCGTTTTCCCATGGGTAGACAGAGAGAAGCACTAGAAAACCAGTCATGAGGAAGGACAGGATAGTTCCTTTCTCTCTGCTGAGAGATTAATAAAATTTCTCTCTGGGAAAACCACCACCACTCCTAAAAAGAAACCAGGGCACGGATGTTCATTAAAACACGGCTGACATAGTCAAACGATGAAAATCAAAACAACCCAAATGTCAATTAACATTGATGAATAATCAAAATATGTATCTTTATAAAAAAATAGAACTCAAAAACATGCAATGTGAAAGAAGTCAGACTCAGAAACACGCATATTGTATGAAACATTCAGAATAGGTGAGTGCATAGGGACAGAAAGCCCCTGTCTGCCAGGGACTGAAGAGAATAAAAGAAAAGAGATGATTTAGTTTAGTGTGCCAACCTGGCTGAGAAACGCAGGTGGGGTTAATTGAAGGGTGGAGAGATAAATGGCTCAGTGGGCCTTGCCTTTTTAGTTCTTGGGTCTCTTGTTTTGTGATGGTCGGACCAGGGTGCAGCTGCCTTAGCCAGTTCCCTGCTTCAGCTTGCAAGGCTCACTTTCTGCAAGACATCCCTGAGGAGAAGCCGCATGGACCTATCCTGATGCAGCCCTGGGTGCTGGAGCAGCCGCATGGAGACCCCTGTCAGCACTGAGATGCTTACACATTCACTGATTCAGCTTTCCTCCTGCAGTCGGCATCAACTTGTGTGTTTTGTGAGATTGAGGAAGACTTTGTGGATTGGCGTTGGACATATGGGTTAATGTTGGACTTGTGGGTTTGGGCAGCACTCGGTTGGGATGTTTTCTTGATGTGCACTTACTCTTTCTATGAAACTCTCTCCTGTACATATGAATTTCTGTGGATTTGTTTCTCTGTTGTACCCAGACTACCACAAGGGACTACTTAATGGGTATGAGGTTTCCTTTGAGGGTAAGAAAAATTTTTTGAAAATATAGAAGAGATGGTTGCAAAAGATTGTTACTGTACTGAGTTACACTTAATGGAATACTACAAGGTGGTTACCGGTAATTCTATGTTTTGTGAATTTTACTTCCTAACTATAAATAACAATATTTGGATTCATAATGAACACTCATGGAAGCAGCAGTGAGAACAGCAAACTCTGCATGGCGTTAGATCTCCAAGATGTTACTTTGAGGACTAAGGTGTGCCTGATCCAAACAAGGTGTTTTTAATCACCTCATATGCATGGAAAAGCTGGACAAAGTATAAGGAAGCCCAACAAATTGGTGCCTTTGAATTTCAGTGTTGGTGAAGAATATTAACTACAAGGGGGCTTTAAAGTTTATATGGAAATGGAATTAAAAGATAATGGCAATAGATAGATAGATAGTTAGAGATAAAGGAATGTTTCCATGAACTCTGTTGCACACCATGGATGGCCAGAAGAACAAACAAATCTGTCTTGGAGGAAGTACCACCAGAGAAGCCAGGATGACATGACTTGCCCTCATGCACTTTGGACATGTCATGGGGGGCGTGGGGAGGACGTCATGCTTGGTAGTGTAGGGCGTCAGTGGAAAGGACTCTCAATGAGGTGGACTGATACGGTGGCTACGCCAATTGGATCAAACATAGCAATGGTTGCCTGGACTGTACAGGACTGAGTAGTGTTTAATCTATTGTACACAGGTTCACCAGGAATTAGTGTTGACTGGACCACACCTAAAAACAACAATATAAAGAAGTGAACCAAATGGAATACAACACTGAGCTTTACATTGAGGTAACCCTGATCTATAGTAAGTGTGCTCCTCGTTTAATGGCTAGTGAAATGTTAGTTACAGGGCTTCGGAGTTTCCTTACAACAGTCTGCAGATTTTATACCTGCTTTGTAACCACATTATAAAAACGCCCTATTGGTGTCATTCATATATTGTTATTCTAATTACCCAAAGGAGAACATTGGGATGTTTAATGACATGTCCATGATCACACTCATAATAAATGAAATCTTGTAGTAAAAGCATAGTTTATAATACTGAGTAAAACCTAATTCCATATCTATTTAGATATCCCTATGTTTACTAAGCTGCCATTCCAGTGAGCTGGGAAAGCTCTCTGGTGGGCACCCAAGTGCCCAAAGACCAGGTCCCCAAAGTCCCTGGAAGAAAACAAGAACTTCTAAGTCTTCTATGTCTGCTGTTGGGAAACTACATGAAGGAAACTCAAGCCCCTAGTCACTTCCTGTTCAAGGAGGACAGCCGTTAACACTTGGGTGTCAAGTCCCTGAGACTGTGCTTCTCAGGCCCCCCTCCTCATAGCAGCTCTTGGAAGTAAACAGAAACTCTGTGCCAAAGAGGGACCTTTGAAGTGGAAAATTAGTAGAAGGAAGTAGTGACTAGCTCTAAATTCCCTTTTACCAGCCTTGGCAATGCTCCTTCAATGCCATCCACACAACCTGCTCACCACTGCTTTGGGCATGACTTGTTCCAGCTCCCAGAGGAAAAGCTTCCCAGTCAAGACCAAAACAAGCAAAGCAGCATCCCATCCCAGACTGAACGCTCAAATAGATTGGTAAACCTCATTCAGCTTCCAAGTCCTATTTTAATTCCGCATTCTCCTGGGAGATTTCCTCCGCTTCCTCTGGAATGAAGGACACCCTCTTCAAGAGTTCAATCTCAAAATAATCCCATGAGATAGTATCTCCATTTGATAGTTGAAGAAATCAGTTGCTGTCAAGTCATTTCCAACTCATGTCAACCTTAGTGCTGCAGTATCGGGTTCTTTCCAAAGTCATGGCCTTTCAGAAGCATATGGCCTGCTTTTTTTTTTTTTTGATGGGTGGGGGGTGCCTTCAGGAGGTTCAAACCAAAGTTTCAGTTAACGGGAACTCCTTGAGGAACCCTAAAGGTGCAGACTATCCCGTCTATGTTCACATAGCTCATATGGGAGACCTAGAACTCAAATCTATGACCTCCGGATCTAGATCCATAGACTCATCACTGCCCGCCACATTCCCTGCAATTTCTCTTTGGAAGCTCCAAATGGAATCTCTTACATCATTTCCCCTAGTTGTCATCAATTTTACCTGAAAAAGAGAAACTTTGAGCACCTCTGATTGCTAATCTCACCAGGACCAATAAAGCCTGAGACTGAAAACTGACGATGTGACTGAGGTCAGTACGAGACCTATGAACAGGGTTACTTTATGCAATTTCATGGAAATCCATAGAATGTCTCCATGATAGTATCAGAATAAAAGGAAGTAAATCTGGAAAATTAAGACCCCAGATTAGGACAAGAAACTGCCACAACTCCTTAAATGCACACTGAGATTAGCCATATATGCAGACATAGCAAGTGAAAATATACAGCAAAAAATAAACACAATGTGTTATTAGCTGAAGACAGAGACTCGGGCATAAAACATACTTACATCACACACTTAAGGGGACTTCTAAATGTTTGTGGGGGAATGGAACTAATGGAGTTTCCGATTGACTTTTTGAAGCCCCTGTACCTGGAGCACACATGGAGGCATTAGAAACTCGCCGATGTCTCCAGGCATTTTTGTCTCTGAAGAGGAGAAATACGTCTAAAACTTCACTTCCCGCCAGTGGTGTTAAATGTTACTCTGCTTGTAAGGCTGTAGATATTATTTAGTCTGACCACCAGGTAAAAATTTGAAACTCTTCTAGATATGTTGGTAGATGGAAAACATTTTAAACTTATTTTACTTAAAAAGATTTATGTACGTTTTTCACTTCATAGTTCTTCCTTAGAAAAGTTCTGGGGGGGTGGGGAGGATTTTAAAAATTAAAGTTGGGGGAGGGGAACCAAACATCAAGTCTCTGGAAAAAGGGTCAGTATTAAGGCAATGTGTTATCAGGAGGGGTCAGTCCCCGAAATGGACACCATGCTTGGTGACGTAGAGGGTCAGCACAAAAGCAAAAATCCTCAGTGGGAGATGGATGCACATTGTCGCAGCACCAACGGGCTCGATCTTAACAGTTGTGAGGATCGTTCCAGACTGGGCCTGTTTCGTTCTATTATGATACGGGTCAGAACCAACTCACCAGCACCCAATACCATTGTCCAGTGGTTCCGGAACACTCCTCGTGCTAAATGAAAATCCCTGAAGTAACCCCATCCTCTCAACCCGTCTCTCTGGGGACCAAAATCCTTTTCTAAGATGTGTTCCCTAACTAGACCTCATTCAGCTGCCATCTCAGATGTTCCGTGTGTGTGTGTGTGTGTGTGTGTGTGTGTGTGTGTGTGTGTGTGTGTGTTCGTTCATGTATACACTTGGGAACATGATTTATCCATCTCTATAGAATGTGTCCGCAGAGTGGAATTCATATTCCCAACAACATACCAACGTTAGGGAGCCCATTCTTTCCTTAAGAGAAGAACTTGCAATTTGAGACCAGACAGATCCACATTGGAATCCTAGTTCCAAAGTTGTGATCCTAGCAAATTGACTGGGTCTCAATAAATATTCCTTATCTGATGATGATACCTCATATGCAGATTGTTGTGGGGCAAAGTGAAACAATGCACATGTGTGGTACTCAGCTGTTTATCAATAAATAATACCTCCATCTATTTCCCACCTTTGATGGATTTCTTAAGCTTAATACCATAAGACTGTAAGTTGCTTCAGAATCAGGAACTGCTTCCAACTAAAAGCACCAGCTAACAATTCCTGCAAAACAGAGGCTTGGGTGTGTAGTGAAGATATGCGCACACCACTTCCTTTCTGCCTGCTCAGTCAGCACTCTCAGCAGGGGTGGCAGGCCCTGTATGGATCTAGGGAAACATAACATCTCTGGGGCCATATTCTCACGACAGGCAGGCACTCTCAGGGTTCTAGAACAAGCTGCACCACAAAAGGAAAAAAGACCCTGTCTTGAGTAGAGGTCCCAACTCACCTGCCAGAACCAACTCCCCTGAAGCAAGAGGAAGCTTGCCTCCAAAAGTGCCAAAATCATGTTGCTCCTCATGAAATCAATGAAAGTCAGTACGGCTGTCACAAGGATGACCAGCGACAGCAGCTGGTGCACATAGATGTCTAGCACGTCTCGGCCATGAGTGTGGTTGTAGAAGATAAACGCTGAAAGAAGGGAGTGGTAGAAAAACTTGACTTTTTCAATGAAACTAAGGACCATCCACTCTTTCTCTGTCTCTCTCTTTTTAAAGATCATTTTATTGGGGGGTCTTACAGCTCTTATAATAACCCATTCTTTCTCTTTGTGTGGCGCTCCACTTAACTCATCCTCCCGCTCTCTCTCTCATTCTCCCACTCCTCCCCGTCTCTTTTTCCCATTCCTCTCCCCCTCCCATTCCTTCCCATTCCCTCTCTCATACTTACCCTCCACAAAAAAGGCATTTGACAGCATTAGCTTGGGTAATGATCCAGGAAGTGAACGATAAATGTGACATAAGATCCTTGTCACACCAGCCAGTCCGAAGAAAAAATACATGGTGCCATGATGCCAGCTTGTGAGCTGCTTCCAATGGCCTTCTTTATAGTCATATAAGGTCAGGTAGGGTCCTTCAGGAACAAATTGTTCGACAGTCATACCTGTAGAAGAATACGAGTTTAACAGTGGTTTCAATAATCTTAGCCAGAGTGCAGAAGGTATGAGATGAGCCCATTCCTCCATCCAATCTCCAGAACTCCAAAACCACACTGATTGCCATCAGGGCGATTCTGAGTCACAGCAGGGGAAGAACTGGCCCCGTGGGTTTCTGAGATGTCCCTCTTTACGGGAGCGGAAAGCCTCGTCTTTCTCCCTGGAAGAGGTTAGTGGTTTCCACCTGCTGACACTGCGGTAGCACCCCCTCCTGTGACCCGCTACGCTGCCAGGGCTCTTCAGTCCAGCCCAGTATCCTTTCTACAGTGATCCTCTTTTCCTAGACATTTATCCAAAAACTTAGCAATGGTTCCACGGGATTTTTTTTAAGTTTAAATGCTAATTCAGATCATCAATTTTCATCACAAAGCTTTTTCAGATCTTCTAAGTTGATGACTTTAGTTCCACTGTCCATTTCAATGTAGTGGTTAAGATGAATCTTGACCCTCAGGACCAATAAGGAGAGTAGCGAAACTGGGAGGGTGGAGGGAAAGTCGGGGAGAAAGGGGGAACCAATCACAAGGATCTACATATAACCCCCTCCCTGGGGGACGGACAACAGAAAAGTGGGTGAAGGGAGACATTGGGCAGTGTAAGACATGACAAAATAATATTCATTTATAAATTATCAAGGGTTCATGAGGGAGAGGGGAGGGGGGAGGGAGGGGGAAAAATGAGGAGCTGATACCAAGAGCTCAAGCAGGAAGCAAATGTTTTGAAAATGATAATGGCAACAAATGTACAAATGTGCTTGACACAATGGATGCGTGTATGGATTGCGATAAGAGTTGTACAAGCCCCCAATAAAATGATTTTTAAAAGAAAAATAAGAATAATATAGAATTAACCACACACAAAAGATGAATCTTGAATGATTGGGGTGCTTGGATTTGCGAGATCAGTCCTATCGAAGACGACTGCTTTCTTCTTAGGGGTTACATCTCTGGGTAACTGTCATGAAGTAGAGCTTGTGTTTGGCTCAGAATAAAATTGCTATTAGGTCCAGCTTTTGCCCCCACTGATTTGAACCACTCAGATGCATAGAGAATATAGTGGAGTCAGTTATACCAACAGAGAAGGGGGATGTTGCACTTCTCATGAAGGAGAGTCTACTGTAGAACTCTGAGAAGACAGCACACATTCATAGAATACCATGGTCAATGAAGGGTATTTGAAGTTGTCTGGTCTGACTTCTCACTCAGAGCCAAGCAGAATGATTGAGTACATAAGGAAGGACCTTTTCAACACTGGCACTTCCCTATAGCCTGTCAACAATGACTAGTTCTTGATTTCCCATAATGGATTCGGTACTTTGCCATATGGCATCATTGTAATTTTAAAAAGTGATTTTTGGTATGGTCTACTCTTTCAAGTATTAAAATAATTGAAATATATTTATTTCAGGGACTCCAAACTATTTTTATAGAGTTAATTCACTTTGACTAAGTAAGCAAGTTAATTACTATGACAAAGCCATCATAGAATAATCATCACTCCCCTAACAAAGTATAGAAATTATAATTAGAATATGTGTTAAGAAATAGTTCCCCTTAGAAATGTATCGACTTCATATTGATTTTTTTTT
>NW_022103902.1:347094-349824 GCF_000313985.2 Echinops telfairi | reverse complement strand
TTATTAAGGATTTCCTTTTACTCATTCCTACAATCAAGATCAATGGGAGCAGCAGTCAAGAAGTCAAATCATGTATGGCACAAAAAAAAAAAAAAAAAGAAATGGTCTACTCACCAAATAAAGCCATGCTAATCATTATGATTCCCTCCAGAAGGTCTGTTCGACAAAATGATGCTTTGGATTTAAAGTGGCAACTCCGCTTGTACTTTTTGCAGGCGTACTTCAGAATGTGTTTTGTGCTCCACCACAGACCCATGAAATAGAAAAAGCTTCCAGGGATGGCATGGCCTCTGAAACTCCCCATCTTCATCTAACAAGAGAGAAACATACACAATATTAGGACCAAACCATGGATGAGTCCTATAAAAGATACCAACTTCAGATGATTATGGGCAAAATACTAACTTCAAAGGATAAAATATTACTATTGACAGTAGTACAGCTCATGATAATATCAATAAAACCAGTAAGAATTAAAATCTACACTTATTGAACACATTGGGCACAGTGTCAAATGTTTTCTAGAAAATTTCCATCCTATGCTTCATGACATACAAAAGTGAGATTATTATACCATTTTCTATTTAGGATACAGGTGCAGAGAATGAAGGGACTTGCTCAAATCTCACAGATATTAAGGAAATGTTTCATTGTGCTTTTTTAACAAAAAACACAAAAAGAATTTTTTCAATGTTAACATCTACTTCACCATGTAATTATTATATACTACTCATAAATACCTAAAGTGAACAGAACAAATGATTAAGTAACACAGTTGAACAGAAGTTTTTAAAATCATTTTATTGGGGGCTCACACAACTCATCACAATCCATACAGCCATCCATTGTGTCAAGCACATTTGTACATTTGTTGCCATCATCATTCTCAAAACATTTTCTCTCTACTTGATCCTTCGGTATGAGCTTCTCATTTTTCCCCTCCCTCCCTCATGAACCCTTGATAATGTATAAATTATTATTACTTTTTCATGTCTTACACTGATCGATGCCTCCCTTCACATACTTTTCTGTTGTCCATCCCCCTGAAAGGGGATTATATGTAGATCATTGTAATCAGTCCCCCCTATCTCCCTCCACCTTTCCCTGGCCCTCCTGGTATAGCTACTCTCAATATTGGTCCTGAGGGATTTATCTGTCCTGGGTTCTATGTATTTCCAGCTCTTATCTATACCCGTGTATATGTTCTGGTCTAGCCAGATTTGTAACGTAGAATTGGGGTCATGATAATGAGGGCGCAAGAGGTAGGAAGCATTAAAGAACTAGAGGAAAGTTGTATATTTTATCAGTGCTATACTGCACCCTGACTGGCTTGTCTCCTCCCTAAGACCCTTCAAACAGAGTATTTTTAAGTGTGGCTCTCAGACAGTTGTTCTAAAACACCCCACCCCTTGGGGGTCAAACAACCTTTTCACAGAGGTCACCTGGTTCAAAACAGTAGCAAAATTACAGTTATGAAGTAGCAATGAAAAGAATTTTATGGTTGGGGGGGTCACCACAACATGAGGAACTGTATTAAAGGGTCGCGGCATTAGGAAGGTTGAGAACCACTGGTCTAGGAGATAAAATAAAGTATTATAATGAAAGGTGAAAAGACCTAGAGTTACAAAACCCAAAAGGAAGAATATGCTCGGCATTTTGCAAACTAAGAGAACTGAGGAAAATATTCAAGCATTAAGTTGCCATATTGGAGGATTGTATGGCGAAATATTAAACAATGCTAAAATCATCACAAGAAGATGGAAATAATACACAGAATCATTACAATTAAAAGAACCTGGCAGTGTGCAACCATTTCAGGAGGTGGCATATGATAAAGAACCAGTGGTATTGAAGGATGATGACCAAGTTGTATTGTAGGCATTGTCAAAGAAAAAAAAAAGGCTCCAGGAATTGATGGAATACCAATTGAGATGCTTCAACACATACATGTAGCACTGGAAGTACTCATATGTCTATGCAAAGTAATTTGTAGGACAGTTACCTGGCCAACAGATTGGAAAGTAGAGAAAATTGTACCCATTCTAGTAAAGGTGACCCAACAAAATGTGTCAACTGTCAAACAACATTATTAATTTTGTATACAAGTAAAATATTGCTGAAGATAATTCAAAACTGTTGTAGTATTACATTGACAGGCATACTGACAGGAGCTGCCAAAATTTAAGTTAGATTCAAAAGATGGCATAGAACAAGAGATATCATTTCTGATGTTAGATGGATCTTGGCTGAAAGCAGAGAATACCAGAAAAAGCTTGCCTGTACTTTATTAATTGTACAAAGGCATTCAACTGTCTGGATTATAAAAAGTTATGGATAACATTGAAAAGAACAAGACAGGCGTGCTCAGACAGAACCTGTACTTAGCACAAGTGGCAGTCATTCCAACAGAACAAAAAGATGCCATTTGGTTTAAAATCAGGACAGATGTGCATTAGGGTTTTATCTTTTAACCAACTTTATTTGATCTGTGTGCTGAGCAAGTAGCCTGACAAGTTAGACCATATGAAGAAGAATATGGAATTTTCAGGGAAGACTTATTAACAATCTGTGATATGCAGATGACAAAACCTTGCTTGCTGAAAAAAAAGAGGGTTGAAGCATGTACTGATGAAGGTTAAAGACGAAGGCCTTCAATGTGACTTATACAAAGCAAAAGTCCTCACAAATGGACCAATAAGTAACACCATGGTAAAAAGAGAAATGACTGAC
>NW_022103902.1:343966-345304 GCF_000313985.2 Echinops telfairi | reverse complement strand
AAGAACAAATTAAAATATACCAAGCAAGAAAAGCTTGTGTTTTCCAGTCTAGGCTGTTGGGGCACCATGCCCTGTCTCCAATGTCCACCCTCATCATTCCCTGGGGATCCTGCTACTCCCCTCCCCTGCCGTTCCGCTGCACCCCCCCAATGTCTTGCCTACTTGTACAACTCTTATAACAAGCCACACATACAGCCATCGTGTCAAGCACTTTTATACATTTGTTTCCCTTATCATTCTCAAAACACTTGCTTTTTACTTGAGCCCTTGGTATCAGCTCCTCATTTCCCCCCTGCCTCCACGTTCCCCTCTCCCCGTGAATCCTTGATAATTTATAAATTATTATTATTTTGTCATATCTTACACCGTCCGACATCTCCCTTCACCCACTTCTCCTTTGGCCGTCCCCCAGGGAGGAGGTTATATGTCGATTTTTGTAATGTTTCCCCTTTCTCCCTCACCTTCCCTCCACCCTCCTGGTATCGCTACTCTCACCACTGGTCCTGAGGTTTCAATAGTCCTGGATTCCCTGTGTTTCCAGTTTCCACCTGTCCCAGTGTACATCCAGCCAATTTTGTAAGGTAGAATTGGGATCATGATGGGGGGGGAGGAAGCATTCAAGAACTAGAAGAAAATTGTATGTTTCATCATTGCTACACTGCACCCTGACAGGCTTGTCTCCTCCCCACGGCCCTTTTGCAAGAGGAAGTCCAATTGCCCACAGATGGGCCCTGGGTCTCCATTCTGCACTCCCCCTCATTTACAATGCTATGCTTTTTTTTTTGGTCTTTGATGCCTGATACCTGATCCCTTCAACGCATCATGATCTCACAGGCTTGTGTGCTTCCTCCATGTGGGCTTTGTTGTCTCAGTTAGATGGCTGCTTGTTTGTCTTCAAGCCTATAGGACCCCAGACTCTATATCTTTTGATAGCCAGGCACCATCTGCTTTCTCCACCACCTTTGCTTATGCACCCGCATTGTCTTCGGCAATTGTTGGGACAGGCTAGTGTGCTTCTTCCGTGTGGGTTTTGTTGTTTCTAAGCTAGATGGCCACTTGTTTATCTTCAGGCCTTTAAGACCCCAGATGTTATATCTTTTGATAGCTGGGCACCATCAGCTTTCTTCCCCACATTTGCTTATGCACCTGTTGCCTTCAGCAATAATACCAGGAAGGTGAGCACCTCAGACTGCCAAATTGTTAGAGCAACGTGTTCTTGTGTTGAGGGAGTACTTGAGTAGGGGCCCACTGTCCATCTGTTTCCTTAATACTAAGCCTATAAATATATGTACGTAGATCTATTTCCCCCTCGTTGTATATAAATATATTTACATCTGT
>NW_022103902.1:322099-342280 GCF_000313985.2 Echinops telfairi | reverse complement strand
AGATCCAGAGAACTCAGGAAAGAGGACTTCAGGGTTCCCCCAGCTTATCAGAGTTCTGTATCTGCTTTAGTGGATACTGTACCTTCCAGTTCAGCCCAGACCCCATTAGGGCTACTTTTGCATCCCTCTGCCACACTGTGAAAATTCCAGAGGAAACTGTGAAGCTGACTCACACACTAAATTCTCAAATTTCCAGTTGAGACCATTAAATGGACAATCACCCAACTTTAGACCTCTGGCCCCTTATAAATCACCCAAAGGAATAACTCTTTCCATCACATGGTGCTAAATACAGGCTCCTGTCTTTGCTCTGACTCTAATTAGTGATGAGGTTTAGGGTATACCCCTAAACCTCTCTGAACTTTAGTTCTTTATCACTAAAAGGAGGAGTTGGACCTGGATGATATCTGAAGTTATTTCCTGCTCTAAAATCCTTGGATTCTTATCCCAATCACCACCTTTATCAGAGGATTACTGAACTCTCTTGTTGGTTTGCATTAGCCCCTCAGATGGGATTGGGAAATGCCAACAGACTGTAAATTATTTAACTTCCTGGTGAAGAACTTGGCATGGCTTAAGGAGCCTTGAGTTTTACATCTTCTGGTCAAGGATGCTCCCTTGGAAGAATTTATCGTAAAGATACCATTGGAAATGCAAGTATCAAATTTGTGTGTGTGTGTGTGTGTGTGTGTGTGTGTGTGTGTGCGCTGTGTGCTCTTAGGACACTGAATAAATAATTTAGGCAGCTTACAAATATCAGGTTCTCAAATATCTTAACTCATAGAGGATAGGGATCATAAGAATAATAGGCTATGATCAGATATGTCCCTCTCCTAGAGCTGCAGATTCAGTGCCGTCCCCTGAAATAAATTCTTCTGGGGGTAGGGGCAGCTGTCCATGTAGTTGGGATTGGGGCTGGTCCCTCAGACCTCTCTACTGGTTCCCTGATTCATGCTGGTATGTTGCATTCACATCTTAGAGCTGCAGATTCAGTGCCGTCCTCTGAAATAAATTCTTCTGGGGGTAGGGGCAGCTGTCCATGTAGTTGGGATTGGGGCTGGTCCCTCAGACCTCTCCACTGGTTCCCTCCTCCACGCCAGCATATTGCATTCACATCTTGGGGCACTGGGTGGAAGTTTGGTCCCTCTTTCCCTGTGGAGATATAAACAATATCCTCCCCTAGGGTGGGTTAATGCCCTGTGCCCCCACGACCCATTTCTTCATTATTTTTAAAATTTTCTTTTCCCCTTTCCCCACCTCCTTTTTAGTTGGCTACCATATATATCCCTGTATTTGGTCTGGTCCCTGCCATACAGAGCAGACGAGAGCAGATGAAGGGGGAGGAGGAAAAACTGGAGCACATCCTGGCCCACCAGGCCATGAGAATGATGACCCCAATTAGAGCACCCAGTCCACAGAGAAGACCACATGGCCAGCCCCACTATGAAACACGACACCCCTCACTGACCCACAGCCCTACAGGAGACAACACTGGAGACACTGTGGGAATTGCGCCCCATCTGATCCCTCCACATCGAGGCAAAACACTAAGGGGGTACAATAGAACAGCAAGGAAACGGAGCAGTGAGGTCCCCAGGGAATGCCGAAGATGGACTTTGGGGCCAGGGCTTGATGCCCCAAAGACTGGACTGGAAAACATTCCTAAAGGCCAACAAATAGTCTTTGAACTAACTACAAATTTTTCTTTCTTGTCGTCTTTTGTTTTGTTGTCATTGGTTTGTTGCTGTTTTTGTTTTGTTGTATATTGTTGCTTGGTTTTGCTCTATCTTGTTTTTGTGCATGTTATTATCTCCGTAGGTCTGTCTAAATAAGATAGGCTGGATGAACAATCTAGAGGAGAAAACAACAGGACCTACAGTCCCGGGGACACATGGGAGAGGGGGAAGTGGGGGGAAAGGTAGTGGTGTTAACAAACCCAGGGACAATGGAACAACAAGTGATCCAAATCGGTGGTGGGGAGGGTGTAGGAGGCCTGGTAGGGCGTGATCAAGGGTAATGTAACCAAGAGGAATTACTGAAACCCAAATGAAGACTGAGCATGATAGTGGGACAAGAGGAAAGTAAAAGGAAATAGAGGAAAGAGCTAGGAGGCAAAGGGTTTTTATAGAGGTCTAAATAAAGGCATGTGCATATGTAAATATATTTATATATGAAAATGGGGAAATAGATCTATGTCCATATATTTATAGGTTTAGTATTAAGGTAGCAGATGTACATAGGGCCTCAACTCAAGTACTCCCTCAATGCAAGAATACTTTGTTCTATTAAATCGGCATTCTATGATGCTCACCTTCCTGACACAATCGCTGAAGACAAAGTGGGTGAATAAGCAAATGTGGTGAAGAAAGCTGGTGGTGCCCGGCTATCAAAAGATATAGTATCTGGGGTCTTAAAGGCTTGAAGGTAAACAGCGGCCATCTAGCTCAGAAGCAACAAAGCCCATATGGAAGAAGCACACCAGCCTGTGTGATCACAAGGTACCAAAGGGATCAGTTATCACGCATCAAAGAACAAAAAAAATCATATCATTGTGTGCTCACCTCCCTGATATGATCGCTGAAGACAAATGGGTGCATAAGCAAATGCGGCGAAGAAAGTTGATGGTGCCCAGCTATCAAAAGATATAGCGTCAGGAGTCTTAAAGGCTTAAAGGTAAACAAGGGGCCATCCAGCTCAGAAGCAACAACGCACACATGGAGGAAGCACACTAGCCTGTGCGATCATGAAGTTTCGAAGGGATCAGGTATCAGGTATCATCAGAACCAAAAATCATATCATTGTGAATGGGGAAGGAGTGCAGAATGGAGACTCAAAGCCCATTTGTAAGCCACGTAGCAACAATGAAACATACAACTATCCTCTAGTTCCTAAATGCTTCCCCCCCCCCCCCCCACCCCCACTATCATGATCCCAATTCTACCTTACAAATCCAGCTAGACCAGAGGATGTACACTGGTACAGATAGGAACTGGAAACACAGGGAATCCAGGGTGGAAGATCCTTTCAGGACCAGTGGTGTGAGTGGCGATTCTGGGAGGGTGGAGGGAGGGTGAGTTGGAAAGGGGGAACCAATTACAAGTATCTACATATACCCTCCTCCCTGGGCGATGGACAAACAGAAAAGTGGGTGAAGGGAGATGTCAGGCAGTTCAAAATATGACAAAAATAATAATTTGTAAATTAACAAGGGTTCATGAGGGAAGGGGCAGCAGGGAGGGAGGGGAAAAATGAAGAGCTGATGCCAGGGGCTTGGGTGGAGAACGGATGTTTTGAGAATGATGAGGACAATGAATGTACAAATGTGCTTTACACAATTGATGTATGTATGAATTGTGATGAGTTGTATGAGCCCCTAATAAAATGATAAAAAACATAATAGGCTAAAAATATTGAAGGTAAGGAGCTTTGAACTTATACTGCCTAGGTCTGAATTCCAACTGCATGAGGGTGATCATTAATTTTTATTATGCCAAAATGGAGTTTTATTATGCCAAAATGAATGGAGTTTAGCATTTCAAGCAGGTTGCCACTTGATGACCTCCTTTGGATGTGCAACCAAGATAAACGGCTCTCTGAAGTCCAACCCCCACCACCCACCTCTCTCTCCCTTCACCATCCTGCTGGCAAGCCACTCTGAGACCTGCTAGAATCACCATCACTGGATTCACAAGACATTACACTCACCAGACTGTGATATTCTTACCTACAGCATATAATTGCATGTGGTTGGTGAGCCTGAACAGGGACTTATGGACTAGTATCAGACTTATGGACTTGACTTGGACTGGGCTGGCATGTTTTCCTGGTATACAATTAATTCTTGATATAAAGCTGTTTCTTACACATCTCTCAGGTATCAGGTATCAAAGACCCAGAACAAAAAATCATATCATTGTGAATGAGGGGGAGTGCAGAGTGGAGACCCAAAGCCCATGTATAGACAATTGGACATCCTCTTACAGAAGGGTCACAAGGAAGAGACGAGACAGTCAGAGTGCAGTATAGCACCAATGAAACATACAACTTTCCTCTAGTTCTTTAATGCTTCCTCCCCCTGCGCCCTCACTAGCATGACCCCAATTCTACCTTACAAATCCAGCTAGACCAGAGCATGTACACGGATACAGATAAGAGCTGAAAGCACAGGGAATCCAGGACAGATAAACCCCTCAGGACCAATATTGAGAGTAGCAATACCAGGAGGTCAAGGGGAGGGTAGGGGGGAAGAAGGGGAAACAATCACAATGATCCATATATAACCCCCTCCCAGGGGGACAGACAACAGAAAAGTGGGTGAAGGGAGACATCAGTCAGTATAAGACATGAAATAATAATGCGAATTTATAAATTATCAAAAGTTCATGAGGGAGGTAGTGGAGGGGAAGGGGAAAATGAGGAGCTGAAACCAAGGGCTCAAGTAGAAAGCAAATGTTTTGAGAATGATGATGGCAACAAATGTACAAATGTGCTTGACACATGGATGTACGCACGGATTATGATAAAAGTTGTCTGAGCCCCCAATAAAATTATTTTTTAAAAGAAAGAATGAACTATCTATCTCATAACACACAAGTAGTCCTGATGGGGTAGTGGGTTATACACTGAGGTGTTACCAGAAGGTCAACAGTATGAAACCACTAGCCATTCCTGCATAGAAATATGGAGCTGTCTCCTGTAAAGATTTTATTTGCAACCTCAGAAACCCAAAGGCAGTTCTACTCTGTCCTATGTAGCTCAGAGTGAGCAAATGAGTGAGTGAGTGAGTGAGTCCTTCAAAACACTGCTCTCAAAATTAAAATTAGAGTTATTCCAAAGAATAATAGCCATAGAGCAAAAACAGCTCTATTGAACAAGCTCATGTTACCCTCAACTCACGCCAAGGAAAACAAGCACAACTACCAAATGAGACAAAAGTCAAACCAAATGAGAATTACAATGAATCTCTCCAAAGCAAACAGCCATACAAAACAGTATTAGTAAACCATGTCACATTACCTCCTCTCACCCCAAGTAAAACAAAAGTAAACAAGGAAAACTACCGAGTTAAATAAAATGAACAAGTTAAACTGCAGAAAAACAAGACGCATCTACGCACAACATTTGGCGGGTTAGGTATAAGCTGCCTCTAAACTTGCTTCTGCTTTCGGTTGAGAGGCACTGCAATCTTTCATGGTTCCCCAGGCTGCAATGAGAGAAACTCCTTGAAAGCAAGACCCCTAAATCTATTCTTCTTTCAATTCCCTACTGAACCCAGAGATAGATAATTACATCTTCAGGAGTCTCTGGGTGGTGCAAATGATGAAAGGCTATAGGTTTGAAAACCCCCAAAGGCTCCTCTGAAGAAAAGCCTGGGAATGTACTCCCCAAAAGTCAACCACTGAAAACTATGGAATACAGTTCTACTCTGACGCACATTGCTAGCCATGAGTAGGCGCTGACTTGTGTGATTCCTTGTTGAAGGCCTGAGCCTCATTGTATTGTCAGAGATTACACAACCTCTGTAGCAAATACTTAGGGCCTCTCTGAGATGGGAGCTTGAAGCCATCTCCATTTTTTAGGCTCCTGGCATATTAAAAAGGAAGAAATACCAAATCAGAGTTACAAACCTTGTGGTTGCTTTTAAGTGTTTTAGATTTAAATAATTAGTCCCTTTCAAACACAACCAAACATAGTGCCTGTGTTGGAGAGATTATGCAAATATGCATTTGCATTTCTTAGTGAATGGAAAGGAGCCCTGGTGGCGTAGTGATCACTTGGGCTGTGATCCACAGCACACTGGGTCATCAGTTCAAGACAACCAGCTCCTCTGCAGGACACAGATGGGGCTTCCTGCTCCCATAAAGAGTGACGGGGTTCAGAAACCCACAGGGGCAGTTCTCCCCTGCCTACAGGGCAGCGAGGGGTAGGCACCAACTAGATAGATGGCAGTAGTTTTGTTTTTTTCAGGTAGTGTAAGACTTCAACACAAATCGTCCTCCTCACCCACCCCCAGGACCAGCTTTGAGGCTCGTGAGGCCCAGAGCTGAGAACATCAACATACCTTCGCATGGTCGTTGATCGACAGAGCAAAGGCGATGGGGAATCATTGGAGGCTCTGGAAGCAGGATGATATGAGGTGACCAGAGCAGGGGGGAGAATCAGTTCCTGCTCCTAGTTCAATTATGGAATTTCCGTATCTGCTGTTTAGCCAATTGGGGGCTCCGATCTTTCTCTGTTTAAAAATACCCACATGAAATGACGTCAAAGCAGACTTGCTGTATCTGTCTGCCTTTGGCCCAGGGGGTTTGCACTTGACTACCAGCCAACCAGCCCGGCATTCGAACCTACCCGGTGGCCCCACGAAGAAGGGCCAGGTGGTGGGTTTCCATAAAGGTTACAGCCAGGAAGTCGCTATAGAGCAGTTCTAGTCTGGAGCACATGGAGTTGTCACAGGCCCGCATTGTGGCAACAGGTTTAATTCTGGTATTCGGAAGGGACTCAACAGACTCACTCACTCCAAGCAATGAAAACAGCATTTATTTTAATTTGCTTTCATTGTGGCAGGGCGGGGGCGGGGGAACAGAGCGGGAATGTCCACACCTTCAAACACCTTTTCACGCTTATCTCCCAGAACATCATTATCCATATATCTACCCAGTGAGACCTGCTGAAGTTGAAACCTATGTAAACATGTCAGAAAGGGGAACTCAATGGGTTTTCACTAAAAGTGAGAGAAAAGTGACAAGCTGCCTCTTGTCAAAGGTAGAAGTCTTGGAAGACCCAGACAAGCCAGCCAGGCCCCTGGAGTCACAGCTCTCCCAGGCTGCACTCTATTTTGTTCCCTGCTTGCAGGCGGCAGCTGGTTGCTTTTTAAATCCAAGTGATCCAGATTAGATTTAAATCCAGAGTAGATGGTTTCCTTGTTGAAGGAAAGCATTGGGTCTTGCTCACTCACCCACAAGCAGAACTTAACTGCTGACAGCTAGCAGAGAAGACAGGCAAAATCGCCAAAGAAAGGAAATCCTCTTCAGCATCCTCTCCCACTGCCCCGCCCCCACCCCTGGGTCTCTCCTGGGGAGAGTGGCTCACCCAGGCCTGAAGCGGTGTGCTTAAAGATCGGGGCAGTGATTTCCAGTTCATCCTAAAAACTCCTGTTCTTCCTCTACTCCAGGAAAGCCTCTGTTCCTACTAACACAAAACCGCATCCTCGTGGCTGAGGACAAGGAGCAACATTGTCCTGATAGCTTCCTTGGTCCATTTCTTTCTACTGGCGACTCACTTACTCCCCAGAAAGGCATTATTTTTAAACTCGAATACTTAAGAATAGATTGGGGAAGTCCAGAGATCTAAACCACGTGTTCGGTGTTAATTCTTAGTATTTGGGCCACATCAACTACAAATCAGGCATAAAAGGAGGCAAGAACTCAAAATGGCACAGAACAAAAGATTCTCCCGGTTTGTTGTTTTTTGGATATGTAAGGGTGAGATTGCAACCAAATAGGCTATTTTGAATATTGAAACACACAGACACAGACAATGGGGAGGAAAGACTAAAATTTTATCTTAAGCCACCCACCCAAACAAAATATTTCTAAGTCTTAGTAGCAGCTCATTTCAATCCACGTCTGTAAATTCCACTGCACCAAACAAATACAAACTGTTTATTGAACTCAACCAAACCATTTACCTGAACACTTGAAGCAAAGTGTCTCCAGTCATCAGTAGTTCTTCTGTCTTTTGTATTCATTTTGTTCTTTTTTTATAGATAGGTAATTTTTTTTTAATGTTTTGATTATCCATTCTTCCTTGCCCTCACTCACTCACAAATTTCAAAAGCTCAGAGTTTTCTTACCTCCATTCTCTCCTCAAAGTGAATTCCAACTGAGTTCTCTTCCAGGAATTTACACTGTTTCCAGACTCCAGAAATGCAGAAGCTGCTGACCTCAAATTAAAAATGGCTAACTCCTGCTTGGAGGTGAGACCAATACCTTTCCCGTATAAAGTGGAGAAGATAAGCCTTCAGAATGCATGGATGAATTTATATTCAGGGAACACGCCCTTTGAACAGCCTACCCTCCTGCCCAATCATGGCACCATAGGGTAGTTTCAGATCAGACTCATCCTGTTGCCCCACCTCCCAGGCCAGTCATGTGCCACCTTCCGTGAGAACTGAAGTCAACAGCGATGAGTGTGCCTTGCCACCTCTCGTCTAAACCATCAAGACGATCAGAGGTAGCAGTAATACTGTGCACCACATTCTATCATTTCTAAGAAAATAAATCTTCCTAGCATATACTGCCTCAACTAAGGGACTCCTACCGGGGCCAGGAGTGAGAAAGGATGGTGTAAGAAAACTGTTGTGAAGTCAAGCAATAAACCTCCAAGCATTCAGAACATTGTCCTAATCATGTTACTGTGTGAAACAGACAAGCAGTGGGAGGGTGTTCCAAATGCTTGAGGTACCTACTGGGGAGCAAATATGGGCTGCCCCCTCAGAAAGTTAGTCACAGTTTGAAGAAACCAGGAGAACAGAAGACTGGGGATTTTCCATACCTCCCTGGTTACACAATCCGTGAGAATTGTTAGGATGACTCACGTATCTGACATGAAGAGTGGAAGCATGGAGAAGTACGTTAGCTTGAAACCAAAGCAAACCAACACACTGCCATCGAGTCAACGCCGGCCCTACAGGTGCCCCTACAGGTCAGGGTGCTTTGCCCCTGTGGGTTTCTAAGACTGTAACTCTTTTGACAGGAGTAGAAAGTCCCCTTCTTTCTTCCAGTCTGGCACCAGTGTGATGGAAAAGGAACCCGGGACACCAGGCCTCGGTGGGAAGGAAACATCTCAGTGGTTGTTGGCCTAAGGTGGGTACAAGGACCACAAGAGAGGAGCTTTCGTCTACAAGAGAGCTTCCCATTCTCTTGTAGCCCATCTTAACCCACCGCCCTAACGATGAGAGCATGAGTGTGTCCCTGGTCTTTCTAGATGCTGCTGCCAAGATGCAGGAAACCTACTGGAATCAAAGAAAGAACAGGAAGAATTACCATATATACTCGTGTATAAGCTGAGTTTTTCAGCACACTTGTTATGCAGTTTTTATGGTAAAACTAAGTGCCTCGGCTGATATTCGGGTCAGCTTATAATAGAGTATATACGGTACATAATGAATTCTAAGACACCTAGAGTCAGGACCCTTGGTATTAAACCCTGATATTTGCAACTATCGTAGCACAATTCTGTCCAGTCTCTTTCACCTTGCTATGAGTCATGTGGGAAATGGGTATAAGAAATTTATTCCTTGTATAAGTTAATATGGTATTATTTAAATACATTTTGCTTCCTAGAAAACATTCTTCTATCAATGTACTCAGTTGAGGGAAATCCCATAGACCCACATTTGGGTTTCATACTTTCAATTCCTAATGTTCTAAACATAATCCCCCCTACCCCTTTCCATCAACCTCCAACTTATTCCCCTTATATACAATTGTAAAATGTCTTAATGCCACTACACTCATTCATACACTTATTCATATTCACCAAGTTCAATGAATATCAACTGCGTTCAGGCATAGGTCTTCATATATAGAGATAAGAAGACAAATTTTCCCTCAAGGACCATACAATCTTAAAAGGAGATAAATCTAAATTATTATAAGCTTTAAGAGGTTCCTACAGAGTAAAATGAAAACAAAGAACAGCTTGTCTCTAACCAACAGTGCCGTCTTCATCCTGTCAATATACAAGGTCTAGTTCCCTTATGAATGTTAAATCCCATGGTAAAAAAAATAAAAATTAAAAATAAATAAAACTTTGCACCAATCTAGTGTTGGGCTGCTAGTTATAAAGGCAGCAGGTCAAAACCACCAGCCACTCTGAGCAGGAGAAAGATGAGGGTTTCTCCTCCCGTAAATACTTAGTCTCGGAAACACACACGGGCAGTTCTACTCTTCCCTATGGGTGCAATGCTCAGAATGCCCTCCGTGGCAGTGCGTGTGGTGTCTGCTTTTTATTTTTGGAGGAGAGGGAGGGGCGTCAGCAACTAATCTGTTTGTGAGTTTCTGCCTCTGACTGCACCTCCACAAACACCGAGCAGTCCCCGTGATCCGAGAGCAATGTCTCTCCAAGTGTGTCCTGTGGGACACAGAGTATCAGAGACAGCTGCACTAGTTAATGAAATACAGATTCCTGGGCCTTGTGCCATCTTCTAAACAATCAGTGGGAGCAGGCTCGGGATTCTGAAATTTTAAAGCACTTTTTATTGAGGATTCAGCATTCTTAAAAAGCACTCTCCATTTGACGTTTGTGTTTTCTAGAGCTTTGACAGAAACAATCCTAAGCTATGTGGAGACATCCAGACACTTGACTATTATTAGAGTGAAAGTTTACGTAGTAAGTCCATTTCCATCCAACAATTTAGACATGACATTGCTTGGTGACATTGTTTACAGTGCTCACCAAGCAGCAGAACTCCTCCCCCTTCCCTGCATCCCTCTTTTCTATGTACTCCTGCCTTCTGAAGTTCCTCCCCAAATGATGCTCTTTTGATCTCGTGTATTTGATTGTTCCGGAGGATTGTGTGCCTCCCTGGTGTCACTGCCCACTGTATAAACCTGCCATAATTAATGTTGTGTATGTGAAACCAACAGCCAGCATTATTCACAATGGAGAAAGCCCAAAAGCACTCTTTCTGTGAATGGAAACCAAACAAGAATGTCATACATGACACACCTATTAACATTGGATTGGAAGACTTTTGTAAACTAATAACTCACTTCCATCATGTCTCTGCCCACTCAGAGAGGCCCTAACTGACACGATAGAATGGCCCCTGTGAGTCTCTGAGACCAGCTTGTTACGGGGATAGAAAGCCCAGGTGATAGAATGGCAGGTGGTTTCGAACTTTGAACCTGGTCGATAGCATCCCAGTGGGTAACGACTAGCCACCAGGGCTCCTCCATTGGGGGTCTTAGCTATTGCAACAATTCGAGACAGGAAAAATTAAAGGCATCCAAATGGACCAGGAAGAAATAAAACTATCGCTCTTTGCTGATGATAGGAGCTGATATATAGAAACCCCAGAGACTCTGCAAGACAACTGCCGAAAATACTTGAAAGAGTCAACAAAGTGGCAGGGCACAAGATCAGCACACAAAACTCAGTCAGATTCCTTACAGCAAGGAAAACTCTGAAAAAATAATCAGGAAAATAATACCACTGAAATAAAACAATAAAAAGTAAAATACATGGGGAAAAAATTAATCAGAAATACAAAAGATGCAAACTAAGAACACTACAAGAAACTCAAAGAGACATACAAGTCTACACTGTGAAAATGTCCCTATTACCCAGTGATTGAAAAGTATACCATCCTGATCTAGATACCATCAGCATTCATCAAGCAAATGAAAAACAAATAATTAATTTTTTATGGAAAGACAATATATCCCAGATAAGCAAACACTACTGAAGAAGACGAAGAAGAATGGAAGTAGAAGGTCTTGTATTGCCCAATTTCAAAACCTACTCAACCGCTGTCATTATTGTTAGGTGCAGTCCAGTCAGTGCTGACATAGCAGCCCTACGTACAACACAAGGAACAAACTAATATTCAATTTTCACAACCAGTTTCATGTTTGAGCCCATTGTCATAGCCACTGGGTCAAGCCATCTCCTCAAGGGTCTTCCTCTTGTTCACTGACCTTCCACTTTAACAAGTATGATGTGTTTTTCCAGGGACTGGCCTCTCCTGACTACATGTCCAAGGTAGGTGAGACAAACTCTTGCCATCCTTGCTTCTATGGAGTATTCTAGCTCTAGCTCGTACAAGACAGATGTGCTTGTTCTCCTGGCAGTCCGTGATACTGTCAGTATTCTTTTTTTTTGGGGGGGGGGCTGGTTTTGTTTTTTTTTTAATCATTTTATTGGGAACTCGTAAAACTCTTATCACAATCCATACATACATCCATTGTGTCAAGCACATTTGTACATATGTTGCCATCATTGTTTTCAAAGCATTTTCTTTCTACTTGAGCCCTTGCTATCAGCTCTTCTTTTTTTTTTTTTTTCCTTTCTCTTTTTTAACATTTTATTAGGGGCTCATACAACTGTTATCCCAATCCATACACACATCAATTGTGTAAAGCGCATTTGTACATCGTTTCTCAAAACATTTTCTCTCCATTTAAACCCCCGACATTAGGTCCTCATTTTTCCCCTCCCTCCCCGCTCCCCCCTCCCGCATGAGCCCTTGATAGTTTATAAATGGGTATTTTGTCATATCTTGCCCTGTCCCACGTCTCCCTTCATCCACTTTTCGGGTGTCTGTCCCCCAGGGAGGAGGTCACACACAGTTCCATGTAATCGGTTTAACACCATCATTCAAGTGCATCCATTCTTCTTAGGTCTCTCTTATTCAGTGTCCAGCTTTCACAGGTCAATAGTCAAAATAGTTGGCACAATGGCAGATACACAATGCAATGAAACAGAATTAAGAACCTAGAATTAAATCAATCTATGGACAGCTGATCTTCAGCAAAGGGCTGAAATCCATTGAATGAGGAAAGGACAGTCTCTTTAACAAATAGTACTGGGAAAGCTGAATGGATATCTATTTTCAGAAAAATAAACAAGATTCATACCTCACGCCATTTACAAAAACTAACTCAAGATTGATCAAAGACCTAAGAGTAAAATCTAAACTGATATAAAAGGAAAAATAAAGGCAATCTTAGGGGGCCCTAATTTGTGGCATAGACTATCAGACATAACAAAAAATACACACAAACAGCAGATAATCTAGATGAATGGGACCTTCTGAAAGAATAGTATTTGTGTGCATTAAAAAAAATTTCTCCAAAATAGTAAAAAGAGATCTTATGGACTGAGAAATATATTCAGCAATGACATAGCCAACAGGAGACTAAACTTTTTTTAAAAATGATAGAAAACCTCGATTCCTCAACAAAAAAACTAAATCCAATTTTTAAAAAGGGCAGAGGACACAAACAGACATGTTACCAAAGAAGACAATCAGGCAGCCAAAAGACGCAGGAAGAGATGCTTGCTATCGTTGCCATGAGCGAGCTGCAAATCAAGACATCAAGGAGAAACCATTCACCACAGTACAACAGCAAAGTTCACTAAGGCAGAAAATAACAAATAAGGTCCTCGTTTGTGGGACCGTAGGGTGGGGCAATCACTGTGGAAATTATATTACGATTGATCAATTAAGGGTGATTTACCATGCTCATCACCACCAGCACCCTCCCCATTCCTTCTGGTCTCTCATCATCAACATCATCATCATTAGCCCTGATGTGCTCAATGATAGAGCCTCGCATGGACAGTTGGGTGGCTCGCAGCTGCTCCTAAGGTCTAGATGAAAATGTGGCTCAGTCAGAAGATAATAACCCCCAGGGACTCTTTCTCCCTATTTTATCTTCTTATCATCTTTTCTATTCCTCTGCCTTTTGTTTAAGCAAGTGAAACCTTCCACCACCCATGTCAACTCTTCTTATCCAAACACCCAAGATGACAAAGAGCACCCTAAACTTGTAAATATGACAAAGGGTGAGGCAAGACAAAGATGGTTTCCTATCAATAAAATCAGCAACTAAAGAATAAAAACAGGTGGTGGCATGGCAAGGCAGCAGGTGAGGTGCCTACTCCTGTCACTGCCAGCCAGTGGTGCCCCTTCACCCAGTGCCTCCCCAGCCCGGGTGATCTCTCCACCTGGCAGTCTGTAGCAAGCAGTGCCAGTTTCCTGTCAAAATATGAACTCATGGAGGCAAGGTTCAGTGTGCTTGTGGTGACAGACACAAGATGGCGGAGTGCAGAACGAAAGGTTAGGAAATCAAGAACACGTGGCTGCTAGCGCTCCAGCTAGCCTGAGGAGGAGGAGACCCCGAGCAGAGCTCAAGCCTTCTCTTGGCTGTGGATACCCAGCAAGTCCTTTTCGGAAGACATCTTCAGTTGATGGCAGCAAGGTGGTCAAGCTGCCGGCCCTTACATCCTTTTCCACACCCACTCACCAAAACGAGAGCCTGGAAAGTAATGAGAGAGAGGGGGAGGGGAGAAGGGGGAGCCAACAGCATTGATGACTATATAGCCCCACCATGGGGAGTGAACAACAGAATTGGATGTGAACGGATAGAATGGACGGTGTAAATTACGGCAAAAATAAATAAATTAATGAATAAATAAGGGTTTCTGGGGGGTAGGGTGGGGGAGGGAGGGGATCAAGAGGAGCTGACAGATATCAAGGAGTTCAAAAAGAAAAAAAATGCTTTGAAACAGACTGTGGTGGCCATTGTACAATACTGCTTGATGGGATTGAACTATGGAATGTTATGACATCTGTAAGAGCTCCCCCCTAAAATGTTAAAAAGAACAACAACAAATGCCACATTGTCACCTAACTCTAACCAACTCTTCCAAATAAATACAGGCCTGTGGTATTTCTGTTACCAGTGGTGCACCTGATATTTGAAAACGCTTAGAATTCACTGAAGCCCTAACCAAACCCACTGCTGCTGAGACAATCCCAAGTCATCCCAGCCCTATAAGGCGAACTAGAACTGCCCCTTTGGGTTTCTGAGACTATAAACCTTTACAGGAACAGACAGTCTCATCGTTCTCCTGTCGAGAAGCTGGCGGGTTTGGACCGCAAACCTTGCACTGGCAGCCCAATATGTCACCCACTGTGCCATCAGGGCGCCTTCTTAGAGGGTCTACTCTGTGTTAATAATTTTTCACACATGAGCTCATCGCATTTTCTGAGATAATTCAAGGAGCTATTATCTTCACCGTAGATATGAAGAAACTGAGGCTACAAAGGATTTAGCCACCTGCTTTAATGAAAGTTAGCAAAGACCAGGGACAGATTTCAGCATCTTTCAGTATCTGATGTCAGAGTCTAAATTTTCCCCTCTTGTTGTGTGCATTGAGTCGACCTCTCATATCAATGCCACTCATCGCCACCCATAGCAATGGTCTAAACCTGAGTAGAACATTCCATAGGTCCCTTAGCTGAAATCTTTACAGGGGCAGATCCATAGGGTTTTTTTCCTCCCATAGAATGGTAGCCAGTGTGGTATTGTGTAGTATAGTATTGTGTCAGGCTGAAGTTTGACACAATAGGTATAAGTCTACTCCTAACCCTTTCTAACAAAGCAAGCACATGTAAAGGAGGTAAATGAAGCTTTGCACAAAAGTATGTACTGCCATTGCCAAAGTCAGAATGCCCAGGGCTTCTTACACCAGCAAAACTAGACCCCATACAAGATGAAAATATAGTATATGACAAATGACAATTCTAATGATAAATTATAGGGGTATCATTGTGTTTCTATTCATAGATAAAATAGAGCTCTATCTCAAACGAAGTTCAAAAATAAGCTACAAGGGGACTAAAGATTTAATTAGGAAAATCTGATGTTATCCCCTTACAGAAGGGTCACAGGGAGGAGATGAGCCAGTCTGGTGCAGGGTAACAACGATGAAAAATACAACTTTCCTCCAGTTCTTAAATGCTTCCTTCCCACCCACTATCATGATCCCAATTCTACCTTACAAGTCTGGCTAGACCAGAGGATGCACACTGGTACTGATAGGAACTGGAAACACAGGGAATCCAGGGCGAATGATCCCTTCAGGACCAGTGGTGTGAATGGCGATACTGTAGCCTTTGAGAGAATGGTCAGCAATCAGCATTGACAGCTGTGGTGCACCACCACCCATGGTTTCACCCCTGGCTTCTGCCTTTGACACAGCTGCGGACATCTGGAGATTGGGGAGCAAATTTAGGGGAAAATGTTAGAAATGTAGGACGCCCAGAGTTAAATTTGATGAATATTGCAAATTCAGAGGTGACTGAGTCCCCTGTAATATGTGTATTAAAACATACATAACACAAAACCTGCCATTTTCATCATTTTTAAGTGTGCAATTAAGTGGCAATTACTATATTTACAATGTAGTGCAATCATCAACATGTTTTGTTTCCAACACTGAAAACAATTTTTAAAAATGTTTTAAATTGTTTCATTAGGGGCTCATACAATTCTTATCACATACATCAATTTTGTAAAGCACATTTGTACATTCATTGTCCTCATCATTCTCAAAACATTTGCTCTCCACTTAAGCCCTGGGCATCAAGTCCTCATTTTTCCCCTCCCTCCCCCCTCTCCCGTCCCCCATGAACCCTTGATAATTTATAAATTATTATTTTGTCATATCTTTCTCTGTCTGACGTCTCCCTTCACCCACTTTTCTGTTGTCGGTCTGCCAGGGAGGAGGTCACATATAGATCCTTGAAATCAGTTCCCTCTTTCTAACCCACTCTCCCTCTACCCTCCCAGTATCGCCATTCACATCACTAGTCCTAAAGGGATCATCCACCCTGGGTTCCCTGTATTTCCAGTTCCTGTCTTTACAAGTGCACATCCTCTGGTCTAGCCAGACTTGCAAGGTAGAATTGGGATCATGATAAGGGGGTGTGGGGGAGGGAAGCATTTAGGAACTAGAGGAAAGTTGTATTTTTCATCGTTGCTACATCACACTCTGACTGGCTCATCTCCTCCCCGAGACCCTTCTGTAAGGGGGTGTCCAGTGGCCTACAAATGGGCTTTGGGTCTCCACTCCACACTACTCCCTCATTCACTATGATAAGATTTTTTGTTCTGATGATGCCTGATACCTGATCCCTTCGACACCTCGTGATCGCACCAGCTGGTGTGCTTCTTCCATGTCCAACACTTTTTTTAATCATTCCCAACCATAACTCTATACCCAATAAACATAACTACCCATTCTCTCCTTCTCCCAGCCCTGGTAATTACTGATTTACATTCTGGCAGTGCACATAGATACTTCACATGAGTGTGATCCTACAATACTTGAACTTTTGTGTCTGACACAAAATATCATTTTGTGTGCACTTTTAAATGCAAAATTCATCCATGCTATATAATATGTATTAGAACCTCTTTCTTTCTTTCGATGCTGTGGGTTTAAGTATTAGGCTTCTAACTGAAAGGTCGGTGAGCAAGTGCCCAAGTGCTCTGAGGGAGAAACAGGAGGAAGACAGCTTCCACATTTACAACCTCAAGAAACCTACAGAGCAGGTCTTCTCTGTCCTACATAGTTGCTAAGAGTCGGCATTGACTCCCTGGCAGGGAATATGGATATACTACATTCTGGCATAGTGGGATACACATTCCGCTGCTAACCCGAAGGTCAGCAGTTCAAATCTACCTGCCTACTAAAGTGTTCTTCCTCCCATAAAGAGTTACAGTCTCAGAAACTGACAAAGACCATTCTAACCTCTCCTGTGATGAGTCAGAATTGACGCCATGGCAGTGAGTTTGATTTGGGTTAGTCATCCATCAATGGCCATTTGCCTTATTTTCACCTTTTGGCTATTAAAAATGTAGTAGTAAGTGTACATGTACATAAACTGTCATGCGTGTGTCTATTTAACTTGATGCTGTCTGTTCTTTTATGTACACAACAGGAGTGGAATTACATTCTACATTCTATCTGGCAACCCATTAAAAGATTTCCCAGAAATAAGGAACACTGCAACAAGGCTGTCATGTCTTAAGCACTGAAAAGCTACACGCAAATAAAGAGGGTGGGGAGCATTTTCAGGGATATTTTATCTTCAAAGAATTGAAATCCATTTCACTTTCAGTGAGAGGGATGCCAGAATGGCTTGGTTGTGACCTCTGAATATTTCCAAATTGCTATCAAAACACTGTATTTCAACACTTATCCCCAGGCTATTTCTTAGCCAATAGTGTTGCCTGCACTTCATTTAGATAATGAACATTTTGGTCCAAAATGTTGGTGGTCCAATGAGGTGAGCTGAAGTTCCCAGAAGCTGTGGTAATCGTAAGAGGTCACTAGTGAGCTTAAAGGCATGTCTCTCTTTCTCAATAAACAGGTTCTAAAATCAGATGGGGGGATGGGGTTAGGGACAGTCCTAGAAACCCTGTTATTAAATAGGGGTGTAATTTATATTTTAATGAAGTTATAAACACTGGTCAAGGATGATATCTCATGCCTATCCCTCCCAGCATTTTCATCATTCCCAGGCTCCCACAGCAATGGAATCAGAGCCACTGATTCCTTGTTCTAAAAATGGGGTTGGAACAAGTGGAGTTAGAGACGACAGCCTTGAGACCCAAAGTAAAAAGGATTGCCATAAGGGTGACCAAAAGTGATCAGACACCGTATTAATCTTGTTCCTCTCCACAGATTTCACAAATACAGATTAAGAACCTAGTGGAAAAATTCCAAACTCACTGCCACTGAGTCGATTTCAGCTCATAGTGACCCTATGGGGCAAATTCAAGCAACCCCTGTCGGGTTCCAAGACTTCTTACAGGCGTAAAGAGCCTCCTCTTTCTCCCAAGGAGTGGCTGGTGGTTTCGATCTGCTGACCTCATGGTGAGCAGCCCAATGCATAGTCTACTACACCACGAGGACTCAAGTTTGAATTTCGGATGGCATTTTGTTTCTTTTCCTGTAGTTTCAAGCTACAGGAATTTAGATGGGAAACTCTAAAAGGAACTCTGGCGGCACAGTGGATGAAACAATATGCTGCTAATCAAGAGGTCAGTGGTTCAAACCCACCAGGCACTTCTCACAGAAAGATGAGGCAGTCTGCTTCTGTAAAGATGGACAGCCTTAGAAACCCTATAGACCAGTTCTGATGTATCTAATAGGATCATATGCACCCACATTTTGGTCTCCATAAAGGAATTGTGGAAAACTTAAATTTTATTGGCTTTTAGTCATTCTTGCTTTACAAATATGTATTATACACCAGGCAGTATACTTTTCTCTTGTCAGCTCCTACATATTACATCTTCAAAGGAAATAATTAGAAAGGAAGTTGAAGTCACCTTTTCAGTGATTCTTGATAAAGGTGATGCTCTAAATAGCACATATAATATTATCTACATTATATTTTTGAGCTTTAAATAACTTTTAAAATACTAACATTCAAAGACAACATGAGATGTTTATGTCTTGATCAAACAAAAGGTTGAAAAATACTATTCTATCCCCAGGCTACTCAGGAATCTAACTCAGTGCTTGTGACTGCAAACATAAGTATCAACCTTGATTCCAAAACGTCTACTTAAACCAGCTTTGGGACTTCCATAATTTCACATCAACTGTAAGACATATAATAGTGTAGGGGTGATGATCCCTCCTTGTGGGAATGGCCTTCCCAGAAGGAGGGCCTGGGGAACTCCCCCATATCTCTGCCATCACCTTCCTGCTTACTGACGCTGAGCGTTGCTGGAGTCCGGCCATGATCCCACCAACGTCAGATCCACACAACTTTGTAAGCACCGGCCTGTGATCTGCCTGCATTCTGCATCATTGTGCATGGCCTCATGAGTCGGAAGAGGGACATGGACTAACATCAGACTTATGGCCCTGAGTTGGACTGGGCTGGGATGTTTCCTTGGTTTATAATTACTTCTTAATATAAAACTTTCCTTACACATACATCAGTCTCACTAGATTTGTTTCTCTAGTCAACCCAGCCTAACTCAGTTTCATAATCTAAAAACACAATCTGTCCTGCATAATTTAACTTCTTCGGTTGTGATCAGCCTATTGCAATCCAAGTACTCGATTTTCTTTTAAAAATAAAACTTACCCAAAACAAACAGAAACTTTACTGCAAAAATAGCTTTGGCAGGTTTGGGGTTTTTTTGTTTTGTTTGTTTTCATTTAAAAAAAGAGCCCATTGCAGCCCCCATACCAGCTACATGGACAACTGCCTCTCCCCGCAAAAGAATTTACTTTAGAGGACGACACTGAAGCTGCAGCTACATGTCTGATCAGTGCACATGGGAGCAAATGAATGGGAGGAAGAGAGAGTGGAGCACATCCTGGTCCACCAGGCCTGGAGGACGATATCTCAGCTCTGAACAGCCAATGCACAGAGTGGACCATATAGCTGATCCCACTATGAGACACGCCGTCCCTCGCTGACCCAGGGCCCTATGGGGGACAACACTGGAGACTCAGTGTCGGGACTGGCCCGGACTGACCCCACGACACCAAGGCAAAACACTAAAAGTGTGCAGCAGAGCAATGGTGGGGGAGCAGAGCAGGGAGCTCCCGAGGGAGTGCAAAGGATAGACTCTGGGG
>NW_022103902.1:316390-320551 GCF_000313985.2 Echinops telfairi | reverse complement strand
AATGGATGGATGGATGGATGGATGGATTGTGATAAGAATTGTATGAGCCCCCAATAAAATTTTTTTTTTTAAAGAGTCCATTGAGCATAGAATGACTGATGGGGGTCGATCAAGTGCAATGTAGCTGAGAGGAAGTACAAAACACCGAAAAAAGGTTGAACATGAGGAAAGCAAAAGGAAAGAACAGGGAGTCTAAAGACATTATAGCGGTATAAACCTAGGCATGTACATATGTAAATATATTAATATATAAAGATAGGGATATAGGTATATGTATGTATATTAATAGGTTAGGTATTAAGGTATCAGGCAGACATTGGGCCTCTACTCAAATCCTCCCTGTGGCAATTACATAATCTCCCATCAACTTGAAAAGAGGTGGAATCTAGCCTGTCAATCAGGTGGCAGCTTGATGACCTCATTTGAAGGTGTGAAAGAGATAAATAGCTCACTGGAGGCCAGATACACTCTCTCCCTGCGAGACATTCCTATTAACAAGTCACAAGGAGCTACACTGAGAGAGCCAGAGCCCTGGAGCTGGAGGAGACATGTAGAGACCCACACCAGTGCTGAGATGCTTCCACCACCGCTGGATCCACAGGACTTTCCACCTACTGGCCTGTGATCTTCCTGCATTCAGTGTCATTGCATGACTGCATGAGTCTAAAAAGGAATCTATGGACTAGTATCGCCATATGGAGTAATATCGGACTTGTGGACTTGATCTGGACTGGGCTGGGATGTTTTCTTAATGTACAATTGCTTCTTGATATAAAGCTTTCTCTTACAAACATATGAGTGTCTATGAATTTATTTCTCTAGTCAATCTGCCCTAACACACTGCCTCAATGCAAGAACACTTTGTTCTAATAAACTAGCATTCTGTGGTGCTCATCATCCTGACATGATTGCTGAAGGCAAAATGTGTGCATAAGTTAATGTTGTGAAGAAAGCTGGTGGTGCCCAGCTATTACAAGATACAGTGTCTAGGGGTTTTAAAGGCTTGAAAATAAACAAGCAGCCATCTAGCAGGGAAGCAAAAAGCCCACATGGAAGAAACACACCAACCTCTGTGATCAGGAGCTGTTACAGGATCAGGTATCAGGCATCAGAAGACACAAAACAAACAACCATTTCGATGCAAACGAGGGGGATCAGAATGGAGACCCAAAGCCCATTTGGAGACAATTGAACATCCCTTTACAAAAGGGTCATAAGAAAGGGATGAGCCAGCCGTGGTGCAGCATAGCACCAATGAAACACACATTCCTCTGGTTCTTTAATGCTTCCTCCTCCCCACTATCATGACCTTACAAATCTAGCTAGACTAGAGCATGTCCACTAGTACAAATAAGAGCTCTCAATACACGGAATCCAAGATAGAGAAACACCTCAGAACCAATAATAAGAGTAGCAATAACACGAAGGCATGGGGAAGGTGGGGAAATAAGGAGGGGAAAGGAGGAACCGATTGCAATGATCAAAGTATAATCTGCCACACACACACACACACACACACCGAGGGATGAACAACAGAAATGAGAGTGAAGGAAGACAACAAATGATGTGAAATATGAAAATAAAAATAATTTATAAATTATCAAGGGTTCACGGGGTGGGGGTGAGCGGGAAGGAATGGGGAAAAGAGGAGCTGATACCAAGGGCTCAAGTAGAAATAAAATGTTTTGAAAATGATGATGGCAACATATGTACAAATGTGCTTGATACAATTGATGTATGGATTGTTATAAGAGCTGTTAGCACCCCCAATAAAATGATTTATTAACAACAACAACAACAAAAAAAGAACCCATTCTGGGAAATTTACCTTAATTTGTCTTGTAGTATGTTCAAAAAAATGTTCCCCTATGTAAGTTGATGAAATTATGTGAATAAATTAAGATGATACCAAGGGTTCAAGTAGAAAGAAAATGTTTTGAAAATGATGATGGCCACAAATGTACAAATATGCTTGCCACAATGGATGTATGTATGGATTGTGATAAGAGTTGTGTGAGCCCCCAATAAATGTTTTTTTTAATAATATTTTTTAAAGGGAGAGAAAGAAATGTTCCCTATGTTAAGTTGCTGTTGTTAGGTACCATCAAGTCAGTTCTGACTCATAGCAATCCTTTGTACAGCAGAACAGAACACCACACAGTCCTTTGCCATCCTCACAATTGTTCTTATGCTTGAACCCATTGTTGGAGCCACTGTGTCAATCCATCGTTTTGAGTCCTTTCTTCTTTTTCACTGCCCCAAGCATGACGGCCTCCAGGAACTGGCCTCACCTGACAACATGTCCAAGTATGTGAGACAAAGTCTCTCCATCTGAGAGAGTGGACTTCATCATGGCCCACCAAGCCCCAGGGATGACATCTCTGCTCAGAGCAGCCAATGCACAGAGAGAACCATAGGACTGGCCCCACCATGAGGCATGATGTTCCCTCACTGACAGATAGTGCTATGGAGGACAGCACTGAAGACACTGTGCAGAGAGTGTGCCCGGTCTGCCCCATGCAGAGTGCGGTGAAATGCAAAGGGAGTGCAACAGGGCAGCAAGGAGAGCAAAGTAACCAAGTCCCCAAGGAATCCTGAAAATAGACTTCTGACTGGGGTGTAGGGCTTGGCACCAGACTTGATCAGAAAACACACATAAAGTTCAGCAGACAGACCTGGAATTATCTATTGGATTTTGGTTTTGTTTGCTTGATTTGTTTTTGTTTGTTTGCTTGTTTTTGCTTTCGTTTTTCTTCCGCCCTATGTCTATCTATATAAGATAGGCAGAACAAACAATCCCAAGGAGAAAACAACAGGATCTGCGGTTCCAGGGGGACATGGGAGAGGAAGGGGGTGAGAAGGGCGAGTGGGGAGCCAACAAACTCAGAGATAAGGGAACAACAAGAGATCTAAAATCATGGTAAGGAGGGCGTATAATGCCTGGTGGGGTTTAATCAAGGGCAATGGGGGGAAAGGAGAAAGGTGAAAGGAAACAGAGGAAAGGAATAGGAGGCAAAAGCTACTTATAGAGGTATAGCTATAGGCATGTATACATGTAAATATACTAATTTATAATGAAGGGGATAGCGATCAATTTACATATATTTATATGTTAAGTATTAAGATAGCAGACAAACTTTGGGCCTCTACTCAAGGTCTACCTTAACATGAGAACACTTTGTTCAAATACCCTTGCTCTCTTTGATACTCACCTTCCTGACATGATTGCTGAAGACAAAATGGGTGCGTAAGCAAATAAGGTGAAGAGAGCAGATAGTGCCCGCCTATCAAAAGAAATAGTGTCTAGGGTTTTAAAGGCTTGAAGTTAAACAAGCAGCCATCCAGCAGGTAAGTAAATAAGCCTACATGGAAGAAGCACACCAGCCTGTGAGATCATGAGGTTTGGGCCGGATCAAGTACCAGGTATCAAAAGATCCAAAACAAACAACTATATTGATGCAAATGAGGGGTTTTGGAGTGGAGACCCAAAGGTTACCTTTAGACAACTGGATATCCCCCACAGAAGGATTATAAGAAGGGATGATTCAACCAAGGTGCAGTAAGTATAGCACCAAGGCAACACACATCATTCCTCTAGTTCCTGAATGCTTCTTCCCCCCCACCCACCCCCACTACCATTACCCAGTTCTACCTTACAAATCTGGTACACATTGGTACAGAGGAGAGCTCTCGACACATGGAATTCAGGACAGATAAACCCCTCAGGAACAGTAGTGGGAGTAGCGATATAATGAGGGTAGAGGGATGGTCAAGCGGTAGTGGAGAGAAAGGGGGAACCCATCACGGGACTGGATATGGACCTTCACCAAAGGGGATGGATAACAGAAATGTGGGTGAAGAAAGACAACAGACAGTGTAAGATACAAAATAATAACAATATATAATTGATCCAGTAACACGCGGTCTGGGGGAAGAGGAGTCTATACCAAGGGTTCGAGTAGAAAATGTTTTGGAAATGATGATGGCAACATATGTACAAATATGTTTGATACAATTGATGTATGGGATGTTATAAGAGCTGTAAGAGACCAGAGGGACTCCGCATAACCCAGCCCAGGAGAGCTGCTTAGAGGGAACTTTAACACAACTAGAACACAGGAGGAGCATCATAAAGATAAGTAGGCACAGACCCACGGGGTT
>NW_022103902.1:301281-307251 GCF_000313985.2 Echinops telfairi | reverse complement strand
GCCCGTCCCCAGGAGGCTGGCTCAAGCTGCCTTCTTGTTTTCACAGTGGGCTTTATCCCAAGTCCCAGCAAAATGGAAGTGAGGAAAGACAGCTAATTGCAACACCTTAAGTCTGTGTGTGAATTTAACCCACATACCTATCATAGGTTATGTCTATCATCTATCATCTGTTTAATAATATCTATAACTATAGCTATAGCTATCATATGTGTAATGCTATGGAGGCCTTATGAAGGAGGACTAGGTACATCTGACAAAGGAAGAGGTGAAGCAGTTAGTCTTCTGAAACTTCACAGTTGAGGACCGGCTAGATTCCCTTCCCTCATACCCTCATCTCATGTCTTCCTTTACTGTTCCTCGTCGACCAATCAAAAGTTGAAAAGACATTTATTAAGGGTAATAAAAGCAAGTGAGAAATCAGCAGCAATATGAATTTGTGTGTCTGGGGGAGAGGAGGCCATTAAAGACTGCTGTGCAAAAAAGATAACAGGCCCCTTCAGCACTGACCGGTCCCTCTCATTGGCTCCTCTGGGTCAACACTGACCACTTTGAAGGGCCTCTGGAACCTTCACTGCGTGGTCTCGTGAGGTCCCTTCCAGGCCCATGACACAGCAACCCCAGTTCTCGCCCAGTGTTCCTGTCCACACTACCGCGAAGCACAGCCCATTGGCAGATACACGGGGACGGCACCCTGGCCACAGCGATGCACATGAAACCAGGCTAAAAGTCCCTCCAGCTCTAAAGGAATATGCATTTGGTTTACCATTTACTTAAGCAGAGGCCATTGAGGATTCATTACAGGCTATTCACCTCTGAAATGCTTCACACTCAAGGTCCCATTTTATCTACTGAAACCGAGAGGTGCAAATTCCTATGCCAAGCCATTGCCGTCGAGTCAGTTCTGACTTGGTGTGACCCCACGTGTGTCCCAGTGAGCTGTGTTCCGCATGGTCTTAAATGATGAATCTATAGAACCAATAACTGGATCAATGGTTCCTTGGGGGAACGGGGGTGAGCAGGGGGTGATGGGCAGCTAATAACAAGGAGGCCAGGGAAGGAGAAAGGACACTGAACTTGATTGTGGTGACGGTTGTACAGCTTTTCTTGATATGTCTGAACTATGGATTTATATGACATTTGTATTATGTCCAAATAAACTGTCTTGTTGTCTTTGGTGTTTGATTTTTTTTTAAAAGATTTTCAATGACTGGAAATAAATGGCCAGGCCTTTCTTTCAAAATGACTTTGGGTGAACTTGAATCTCCAACCTTTCAGTTAGCAAGGAACATATTGAACCATTTTCGGTACCAAGGGACTCCAAATGACCCTGGGCCTCCCTGTTTTTACAGATGCGGAAACCGAGACTCGGAAAAGTAACTAACTTACCGAATGAGTTCTTATGCTAGTTCAAAGGCTGGGGTGGACTTCTGTTGACATGTTCTCCCCACCCTTCCGTGGGCAGGAGTACAACAAGGTATGGGAAGAAGTACGTGAGCGCTCCAGCATCCCTGACTCAGCTGGCAATGCAGGGCAGGGTGGAAACATGTGAGCAGAAGTGAGGCTTTAAATGTTCTCCCACGTCAGCTGGAGCAAGTGCCATCAGGGATGCAGGACCTGCGTCGTTATCCATATAAGGGAAAGGTGCGCACACACACCACACACACACACACACACACACACACACACACACCATGCTGACTCGACAGTGAACCCCACTGGGGGTTTCCGAGACTGCAACTGTTTCCTGGATTCGAAAGCCCAGTCTTTCTCCAAAGGAGATGCTGGTAAGCAGTGAAAAATGAGTCCCAGGAGGTCCCCGCAAACTGCTCCTGTACAAGCACTTGGGAGGTAGTAGACGTTTGGGAGCAAGGAATTTACTCAGCCCAAATGATATTTTGGAATCGGTGAATGAAATGGCATTTCAGGATGATTGGTTTGGCAATTATGCACAAAGTACATTAAAAGGAAGAAGAGGCTGAAGGCAAAGAAACTGGGTGAGCAGCTATTAGCCAACGCTGGGTTCTGAGACAATGAGTCTGAGTCAGAGTAGAAATGGGAGTCAGGACAAATGTGGTGCAATCACTTCAGTGAATGTGACTGCCAGCCAAAATGCCTCAAGGCAGCCACCTTCCTTCTCTTTCTGCCCTTGATGAAGTTGCATGGTATGGTGTCTACCAGATTTCTCCGGAGCTTCCAGAGTAAGAAGCAAGGCCAGGTCTCCTGCATGGAAGGCAAGGCCTCTACCGGTGAACCACCACTGTTGACGGATCCATGTTTAAGGTCTCTCTGGGGTGTGATGGTGATTAACCTTTTCATCTTGCCCCATCAGATCACAGCCTTCAAAGAGTCCGTTTCCTTTGCACCACTGAATCCAGCACCACAAACAAGCAGAAAGTAAACGAAGGGCCCAGCAGTAACACTGTGGTTCTCAGCCACAGCCAGCATCTCTAACACCTTCTCCATCCCCACCTGGCCATAAGGTGCCACCCCACCTTCTCACAGAAACCTTCCCCTCCCCTCCCCACCCCCCCACCCCCGCCACAGCCAGTGGTGGGAAGCAAGGGCTCCTTTTAGACATAATCATTTATTCCTGTCCCAAAAGTTTATTGACACGGGATTCCTTTGTTCGTGTGCTCTCGGACTTCCTTCACTTTCTCGTGTGGCCGCACCTCAGCGGATCCCTCTGTCTCTACCTTGCTCTCTAGCTCTGCCTTTCTTACTTTCAGCTATTCTCTCTTTACTCTGTCTTCCAATCTCCCCTCCTCCTGTCCCCTTTACTCCCATTCCAATCTCAACACCCCGGCAGGTGTTAATGCTAAGAAAACCTATTCATTGAAACCCACTCTCTGGATCCGATGTCCTTCTATTCCCGTTTTAACAAAATGATGCCTGAACCCGGGCGAGGTATGTGTGGCCAGCACTGTCGCGGCATTGACCTCTCTTAAGCTGCTCCCCTGGCCGCCTCTCCGGGTACCCATAGGAACGACCTTCCTGTACATCTGCGGTTAGAGACCTTCCAATTCGAAAGGATCAGGATTGGTAAGTGTAAAATCCAAAGCTCCCCACAGGGGCTCCTCTTGGAAGCTCAAATTTTCACTTACTCAGCCTTAGATAGTGGGATGTCCGCTGGCTGCAACCTAGAACCTGGAGCGGGTCATCCAATCAATCACAGAAAATCTAGACAGACTACAAATTAAACCTCTGCAAAAAGTTGGGTGAGTATGAATATTTAAGTTTTATATCTCGGAGTCGTTTTCTCTTCTCGGCCGTAAATGGCCCTCCTCTCAGAAATCCTAAGCGCTAGATCTTACAGCTCTCTCGCCTTTGGGCTTGGGGGACAATCAGAAAGGGACCCCTTACTGTTTTTGCTACCCTCCCATCTCCCTTCATGGGATACGGGGTTAACGAATTTAAAGGGGACAATCTTTGAAGTAAGTTATCCCCTTGGGAACTTAAATACTCACTCACTCCCTTTATCAAGGACTGTATTCTGTCTTAGCCCCAACAAAATGTCCCCCTGCCATGTGTCCGCTTTGCACATCCTCACCTCTGTCAAGATTACCCCATCTCTCCTCCATTCCTGCTAGCCCAGGACAAAATTCCCACAGAACAATAAAATTCCTTTGATCTTTCAGACAATGCTAAACAGATGACAGCCTCTATGCCGGTGGGCTCCTCCCAAATTCCTTCGGTGCTGTTTTTACCCCTCCTCCTTACAAAGGTCTTCATCCTTTGTTCCAAAACCCTCTCACCCCTGCCTTGTCTTCATCTCCTCCCATCACCTTCAAGCTGTAATCCGATTCCCCCCTACCCTGTTATCTCATACAACTTCTACAGTAACTTCTAGGTCCCCTATGCCAGTAGTGTCTCCCCTCACTCCTCCTTCTAAGTCACAGAATCCTCCCTTCAGCGCCATCTTCCACAAAATCTGATCCTGTCCCTGCTGCTGGCACCCTCTCTGCCTATCAGTTTGCATTCAACTCTTCCCTGCATGGAAGCAGCTTTGAATCTGAAGACTAATCCTCAGATTAGTCTTCTTCTCCGGAAAGTCGTGGAAGCAGAGGGGCCGGTAAAAATGTGTACTCCTTTCTTAATTTATGATGTAGCTGTTCTAGGAAGACATCTGGAACCTTTTGCCTCCGACTTAAGCACTTAACGTTAAAAGTTTGAAAATCTCACTCAGTCTTACAATCTTAGCTGGCAAAATATTTATGTAGTTCTTATAACTATTCTGTCTCCCAGAGACAGGGAGAGCGTCTGGGTAGTGGCATTACGGAGAAGCAATAAAATTCATGCCTAGAACCCCAAAGAAAATTCAGCACAGTTTTTACATAGCCTCTCAAAGACTTTCCATGAATTCATCATAGTTAGTCCTCCACATGAGGCCGTACTACATTACCTCATCCACACCTTATCTCACAGCTCCCAACATGAGGAAAGAGCTTAAAAATGTGCTGTTACTCTTCAAAGTGCATGGATATATCTGAACCAGGTAATGCTGGGTCACAAGTGGGTGCACCACACGGACCCTGCTCTCTGCCAGAGCTTGGTCCAGAATGCCATCAAAGAGGGACTCTCGGAAGCGGATGGCCTTTTCTGCCAGAAAGCGGGAAGGATCATCTCTTCTATAACGTCTCCCGAGCGACCTGCTCAAAACACTGCGCTGTCGGAGCTCCTAGGCTCAGCAATCAAGAACAGGCCATGCAGTCCAGTGTCTGAGGCCCATGGAGACCACCCATTTTGTGCCCAGGATAACTATTGCCATCTCAGGTAGAACCCATTTTTTTTCCTTCCCACATATTTTACATTACTTACACATGTATGACAAACTTCCTTAGCACCCACCACTATTACAGGAGTCACAGATGGAAACACTGTCATATAGCCTGTATTATGTACATTTCTCACACCAGCTTCTAATCGTTCCATATTGTCTCACCTCCTTATTGGGCAGAGATAGTCTTACTAAACTCAAAACAGGAATAGCTATGCGTTTAACAGACACCTCCCAGGCTCCAAACCTATTTCTTCTCTTAGAAGCAGACACTGTCCCTGCCTTTACTTCCTCCCAGAATAGCTCTAATGTCCTGACACCCCCACCAATGTCCCTCCTTTCCTGCCTGCTCAGGTCCACCCACGTGTGTGGGACATCACTCAACCTTTGGTTATTTTGCATCATCAGCATATTTATATCACATTAAAAGGTCCTTTGAAATTTCCTAACGTGCCCTAGTACCCAATTACCCTCCCATACTTAACAAGCCTTAAACCTATAACCCAATCCAATAGGACACCGTGACCCAATAGGACAGTATAAATTGCCCCTCTGAGTTTCTAAGACTTTAAGTTTTCCCCAAAACCAAAAGACACATAGATTTATGAACTGTTAACCTCTTGATGTGGAAGCATAAAACTAGTGAAGAAACCCAGTCTGTCAGTCCATGTTCAGTTGTTCAGATGGAGGCAAAGCCTTACATTCAGTCTGACAGATGTTAGTGAGCCCGGGTGAATGAACGCTGGGGGTCATCACGTGGCTGCTGAGCACTAGGAATGTAGCTTGTTCCCTCTGAGATGATATAAGTGGAAAACACAAAGATTTAATACCACAAACCAAATGTAAATGATCTCAGTAAGTTTTCAATCAATCATACATTTAAAGGTAATACTTTAGAAATATTTGATTCCATAAAAAATAGTATTACAAAGGAAATAGAGGAAAGAGCAGGGAGGCTGAGGCAGTTAGTTTATTGTGCCAACCTGGCCAATAAACATATGCGGGATTAATTGAAGGGCGGAGATATAAATGGCTTGGTGAGCCTCGCTTTTCATGTCTCTTGCTCTTTGATCATCGGAACGAGTGTGCGGCTGCCTTGCTTGTTCTTTGCCTCAATTTGCAAGCTACACTACCTGTGGGACACCTAACCCATGGACTGTGTCACTGTAATTTGAGGTTCCTTCAAGACCTGCTTC
>NW_022103902.1:298485-299489 GCF_000313985.2 Echinops telfairi | reverse complement strand
ACAAGCTTTGCATTCCCACGAAGAGTTACAGTTTCGGCAACCCACAAGGACAGCTCTACTCTGTCTTGCAGGGTGACCGTGAGGCAGAATGGGCCCAATGGCAGTGAGGTTTATGTTAGAATGGGAATAACAGGAAAGCAGACCCAGGCGTGGATTTTATTTAACAGGTTTTATTAGAGTTAATGACCTGACATGGTGTTTAGATTGGAATGAGAGTAAAGGGGGCAAAGGAGTTATTCCAAAGTGCCTGTAAGTGGACTGGATCCTCCCACCTTTTCTCTTAGCAGCTGAGCACAGTAACTGAGGCACCACTCAGCACTGCCACCAGGGAGTTAAGACTTTTAAAAGTAATTTGGTTTCTGCCAGAACAAGAGGGAGAGGGTAGTAGACAGGAAGCAGAACTGAGAGCTCTCACCGGAAAGCACCACACCTGCTGGTGTCAGTCAGCGGGAAGATGTGCAGCAGGGCCTCCTACCATACATACATACATGCATGCATCATACATACGCACACACATACATGTGCACATGCATGCACATGTACATACATATACACAAACACACACGTGCACACACATACATCATGCACGCGCACATACGCATACATATACATGCATATACACACATACATGTACATACATATACACATACATACATACAATCACACAGACAGACACAATACATACCAATAACCCACAAGACTGAGGGATCACGCACTCACTCACTGTGAGAGAGCCTATTTCAGCTGAAAGTGACCCACAGGACAGAGGAGAACTGCCCCTGTGGGTTTCCAAGACTAAGCCTTTATGGGACTAGAAAGCCTCCTCTTTCTCCCTCAGAACGGCTGGTGGTTTCAAACTGCTGACTTAGTAGTTAACATCCCACTAAGGCAACGATGCACTCCTAAAAAGCAAACAAATCAAGCCAACAACACTGAATCCACCAAACTGTGAAAAGCTTGTCAGGATCCAAAGTCAGGCCCTCTCCTCTTCCTAATGGCCTAGG
>NW_022103902.1:289942-296630 GCF_000313985.2 Echinops telfairi | reverse complement strand
GCAATAGAGGAGGCTCTCTCGGGCTCCCCTCTTGGCCTCTCATCAGCTCCCCCTCTCCTCTCCTGTCCTCACTCCCCTGTTCCCTTTCCCCTTGTCCTCCTTGCCTTGCCCCCTCTCTCTCTCCGGGGACCACCAAGTGGGGCTGAGGTGAGCATGCTACCATGAAATGTGTCTAATTCCATTATTTCAGTCTCTCTTTTATCTCTCATGCTCCTTATGACTTTAATATTATATATATATAATCAACCGTACAATTGTGCCTATCGAACCGGTGATTAGTGGTGGGGGGCTGGCACCCCTCCAACCACTAACATCCTTATCCTTAATCAAGGAGATGCAATCAGGGATCCAAATAAGCACAGCCAAGGTGAGGCAGAGTCTGCAACAGGAAACTACTCCTAATTTCCGCCAGTAATGCAGATGACCTTCCTCAAAGCTAATGGACATTCCTCCACTCATTACCATCAATAGCAGTTAAGACCAGACATCTCCATATGCAAAATTCCTTCCAGGTCTCAGATACAGCCTCATGGTGACACCAGGATGACTTGGCCTTATTAGCTTCTCTTTACCAAGACAAGGAAGTGAGAGACTTTTTGGTGGTGAGGTAGCTTGCTCCCCCAAGTCTAAGATAGGGATTAAAAACTGAGCCCACCATTGTCCACAGCAGCAAAGCACCGTGAGTCAGAATCATCAGCACCTGACCACAGCTAGCACTATCTAAACACAGTTCTAAAGGAAAACGCAAACGTTATAATCCGTGCCTCCACAGCACGACTGTTTTCAGAAGCAAAAACAGGTGAGGACTCAATGAATAAACGGGAAGGAAGAGGAGGAGGCAGCAGGCACTGCGGACTGGCAATAACAAAAAGGCAGACTACACACTGTATCCAGGACCCTGCCAAGAGAGCTTTCTCTCTGCTCCCCTGGAAGCCGGCTATCTCCAAGTTGACATGCCTACTGGTCCCAGGAAAGAGCCTTCCAGAATACCCGCCAAATCCCACAATCATTTCTGAAATGCAGATCAAACACCCCACACCAATATAACCCCCCAAGCCTTCAGACATTAGCATAATCGGACACAGTGACAAAGAGGCCTCATAGCACTGTCCTGTAGGCAAGGTTGGTGGTTCAAACCCACCAGTCGTTCTGAGGGAGAAAGATGAAGCTATCTGTTCTCAATAAATTTTAGAGCGGGGGCTGATACCAGAGGCTCAAGTAGAAAGAAAATGTTTTGAAAATGATGATGGCAGCATATGTACAAATGTGCTTGATAAAATTGATGTATAGATTGTTATAAGAGCTGTACAAGCCCCCAATAAAATGATTTTTTTTTTAATTGGAGCCTGGGATACCTTATATAGGGGGGCTATGAGTCAGAATCTAATCAATGGCACTGAGTTAGTTTGGGGTTTTGGTTTTGTAAATGGTGACAGGCATACCGAGGAGGCTCCCTTTTTTGTCTGTTTTTTGGGGGGTGGGGGTTTCAATAGCACACTGAGCACTCTATTGTCTCATTATTCTAACCAGCTTCCATTTCAAGAGCTACATTTGCCCTCTTCTGTTCTTTACACGGCAGAAGAAAGATGAGACTCTCTATTTCCTTAAAGGTCTCGTCCCCCACCCGGACCTCTCCTGCCCCAGCTGAGGCAAACCAGCACTGGACAAAGAAACGCCATTGTGTCAAATGCTAGATGACCTGCGTGCCTCCCCCTCCCATCTTGGATGACTGCAAGATCACCTGCCCTCTTCCCCTCCCCCTCTTAAAAGTCGCGCTAACGCTTGATTTTAGAATGTACTCTTATATTCCCGAGATCAGGACTTTGTAATCAATCTCGTTATTCTTCAATATTGTTCCTTTTGATGTTGGAATCTGAATGTTGTGATTAATTTTGTTATTCTTTAAGATTGTTCCTTTTTGATGTTATAATCAATCCTGCACCCTGCAATGCTCACTCATTATAAAGAATGGTAGCATTAATTTTGCTTTCTGCTTTTGTCATACCTGCTCGCTCTGTAGGAACGTTCCTGATAAATGGGTCTTTGCCTGTATATGCTGGCTATTTTCCCCAATCGACACTGCAATAGAAAGAATCACTTTAGATTCTTTCAGTCTGGTTAACGGAATACAGACTCTTCTTAATTTGGAGATATTAGAGTGGCTGTCATTTATTTGAACCCACAACACAGCCAGAAACCAACAGGTAGGGATATGAATTCTGGGGAACCAGACGTGCAACCTGGACTCTCGGTACTCCCGGGATATTTGGAGGACAACAGTAGGAGGATAAGGAAAGACTGAGGAAAGCAGGGACGAAGTGGGAACAGCGACAGTAGATTGAGGGGATGGCAGAGGATGAGTTGTGGAGACAAAATGTGTATGAATTCTTAAGTGTAAAACTGATGGTCTGCTCTGTAAATCTTCACCTAATTCACCTTAAAGAGTTTTTGTTGTTGTTTTAGCAAAAAAGGTGAAGGAGAATGTTGGCAGGTCAGCCTAAAATGATGTCTAGGACAGGCATCACCTGCTTGCAGCCAAAAAGGTGTGCTTCCTAGAAACCATGACTCTCTGGGGTAAAGCTACCATTTTGGATCTAACTACCTCCTTCTCATTCCTTACAATGTTGGTGTGCCATCTGGAGACTAGAAAGCTGTGATGAGATGGAGAGAGAATCCTGGCTACCTCCATACAAGAGACCCAAAACTAAACCAACCAGAAAACTGTGTGTTTGGTCCACATGCTCATTTCCCCCTCAGCTCATGAAATAATTAACACAACAATCGTTTTTATGCTCTCTACCCAAGAATCTGGATACTCTTCTCCAGTCCTTCCACAAGGACATCATGCTTGGTACAGGAGAAGTGCAGCGAAAGCGATGCATTGACACAGTGGTTTCAACAATGAATTCAAGCATAGGAACAAATGAGGATGCTGGAGTACCGGGCAGTGTTTCCTTCCGTGGGGCATTGGGTCACTATGGGTCGGAACCTACTCCAGAGCACCTAACAATTACAACACCTGAAGATTTTTGTCAACAGTAATAATAATCATAATAAATAAGAATGCAAACCAGTGACTATTGAGTCTCCTATGAACCATGTATTGCAGCATAGAAGTTTACTCTATAGCAGTGGTTCTCAGCCTTCCTAATGCCGTGGTCCTTTAATACAGTTCCTCATGTTGTGGTGACCCCAACCATAAAATTATTTTCGTTGCTACTTCATAACTGTAATTTTGATACTGTTATGAACCTGGTGACCCTGTGAAAGGGTCGTTCGACCCCCAAAGGGGTCGCGACCCACAGGTTGAAAACCACTGCTCTATAGGGTCTTCTAGGCTGTGATCTTTCAGAAGCACATGGTCAGGGTTTTCTTCCAATGGGGCTGTGGATGAGTTAGAATCCCGCACCTTCCATTAGTGGTTGAGCAGTCAACACTTTGCACCACTCAGGGACCCCACAACCAACTACGAACGTTTTATTCACAATCTTAAGAGGAATTAAGATAGCCCCACTCCATATCCCCTCACAACAGGCCCAGATTCTGGGAATAAAACTGTCTAAAAGGCACACATAAACTCACTGTAATCAAGTCCTGGAGATCCTATAGGATAGAGTAGAACTAACCCCATGGATTTCCAAGACTAAAAATATTTATGGGTGCAAAATGTCTCATCTTTATCCTGAGGGGGGGGAAAGTACATGTACAAAATATGAGCATCTTTAGGCTGAGCTAACAAGCAAAGCTGTTCATGAATCTTTTCTGGGTTTCAGTTTTGACGGTCATAGTAGTCATGTAAACACTTGTCCAGTGTTTGAAGTGTATCTCACACTCCAAATTGTTAAGTGTGCTCTATTTGAACATCCTTCTTTTACTCTATTATGGCACTAACTGCTCCCCCCACAGCACTCTACTTCTCTGCTGGGTTTGATAACCCATTGCAATGACTACACAAAACTCACAGATAATGCTCACGATCATAGGGATGTGTTAGGGAGGTTAACAAGTATCCTACCACATGCCAGAGTCAGAAAACACTAAGGGTACAATCACTGGTCCACAGCAGGGCCTCTTCTCTGCCAGCTGCCAAGTCTCTTTCTGGTCCTCAGCAATGGCTAGACGAGCCATATTTTAAATTTTTCAGTTTATCACATGTCAATCATTTCCCTGAGTATCATGATGTTAACTATTGGTCTAACTGTGAGAATTTTGGTTTCCTTTACACTGAAGTATAATCTACACTGAAGGTTGTAGCTTTTGAACTTCATCATTAAGTGCTTCAGGTCTTCGTTTTCAACAAAGTTACAAATTCTGAATATCACAGGTTGTTAATGAACCTTCTTCCAATCCTGATGCCATATTCTTCTTCGTATAGTTTAACCTCTCAGATTATTTGCTCAGCATTCAGAGTTAATAAGTATGGTAAAAGGATACAACCCTGACATACACATTTCCTGATACTAAACCATTCAGTATTCCCTTATTCTGTTAGAACAACTGCCTTTTGATCTGTGTTGAGAATGAGAACATTTAATGCTTGGGCATACCTCCAAGCACAGCTGATAAGAGGTTTTCCTGACTGAAGAACTCTACCCTAAGCATTTCTGATGCAGAATTATAACTTGTTAATTTCTCAAATAAACCCCATCATTGTGCATATGGTCTGTGAGTTCTGTATGGCCATTTCTATAGAATATTAAATTCAGTAGAGATGTAGACAATGCTGTGAAAGGGATAGGTGGTATTAGCATTGGTAAAACAAAAAACAAAAAAAAACTGGAGGGTGGAGGCATGGGAGGCATGCTTCACTTTTACCTCAGAGGAGGTTAGACACCACCGATGCCATTGTTCAGATTGGTGTCATCAGTGGTATTCATGGCAATGGGTGCAGGCTCATATAGGCATAGGACTTTGTAAGACAATGAATTAGGGAAGTGAAACATTATATTGTGAAATGGTTATTTTGATTCTTGATACCTGTATTGACTGAAAGAATAATAAGAGATGATATGCTGGAAATCGATTTGGTGATATCTAAAACAGATGGAAATTGAGTTACCATATGACCCAGCAATCCCCCTACTGGGAATATACCCAGAAGAGGCAAGAAACAAACCAAGGCCAGACATCTGTGCTCCAATGTTCATCATGGCACAGTTCACAATTGCAAGGAATTGGAACCAACTCAAATTTCCATCAATGGACAAATGGATCAAAAAACGGTGGTACATACATACAATGGATTTCTACGCATCTCTAAAAAGCAGTGATGAACTCATGAAGCACATCACCGCATGGGAAGAACTGGAAGAAATCATGCTAAGTGAAGTAATCCAAGCACAAAAGGACAAGTACAACATGAGTCCACTGAGATAAACTTTAAAAATGGGGCATAGGGGAAAAGCCACTATCTACATTCATTCCTGGGGTGAGGTCCAGTTACTATGGCAGGGGCCAAACCCAATCCAGGGATACATATGGACACCAACTAAATAGGAGGGGCAAAGAAAGAGGGGAAAAAGACATGGTTGGGGGGAGCAGGGCACTAATTTACCCAAGAGAAGGTATTGTTTACTATCTCTCCACAGGAGAGAGAGAGACCAGGCTTCAACCTGATACACCAAGATGTGACTACAACATACCGGCATGTACCAGGGAACCAATAGAGAGGTTTGCGGGGTTGGCCCTATCCCAACTATGTGGACACCGCCCCCCCTCAGAAGAATGCACTTCAGAGGACAGCATTGAAGCTACAGCTTGGGGAGAGGGGCACGTCTGATTAGAGCACACAGGAGAAAGGAAGCGGGATGGAGAGGGAGATGAGCACATCCTGGCCCACCAAGCCCAAGGACGATATTCCTCCTTAGAGCAAACAATGCACAGAGAGGACCATAGGGCCAGCCCCATCATGAGACACGACATCCCTCACTAAACCATAGCGCTACTGGGGACAACACTGGAGACACAGTATGGGAATTGTGCCCAATCTGGTCCCATCACACTAGGGTGAAACACTAAGGGTATGCAACAGAACAGCGTGGGGAGCAAAGTGATGAAATCCCTAAGGAATACCAAAAATAGACTTTGGAGACAGAGTGTGGCACCCTATCAGACTCGACTGGAAAACAGACAGTGAACTATTTATAGACTTTTCCATTTTTGTCAGTGGCTTTCTTTTTGTTGTTGTTGCTTTGTTGTTTTATTGTTGTTGTTGTGGCTCTGTTGGTCTTGACTTCCCTTGTTGTTTTATTTGGCTTTGCCTGGTTTTTGCGTTTATGAATGTATCTGCATGTCTATCTAGACAAGATAGGCGAGATAAATCATTCAGAGATGAAAATAATGGGACCAATGGTTCCAGGGGGATACGGGAGAAAGGTTGGTGGGAGAAAGGAAGGGGGGAGGGGAACCAACCTAGGGACAAGTGAACAACAAGTGAACTATAATCAATGGAAGGAAGGTCATAGGATGCCTAGTCGGGCTTAATCAAGGGCAATGTAGCAGCGAGGAATTACTAAATCCGAATGAAGGCCGAACATGATGGTGGGACAAGAGGAAAGTAATAGGAAATAGAGGAAAGAACCAGGAGGCAAAAGACATTTATAGAGGCCTAAATATAGGCATGTACATAAGTGAATATATATATATAATGAGAGGGAATAGAACTATGTTATATGTTAAGAATTAAGGT
>NW_022103902.1:286845-289842 GCF_000313985.2 Echinops telfairi | reverse complement strand
GAACATGATGGTGGGACAAGAGGAAAGTAAAAGGAAATAGAGGAAAGAACCAGGAGTCAAAGGATAATTTATAGAGGCCTAAATACAGGCACGTCCATAGGTAAGTATATTTATATATAACAAGAGGGGAATAGATCCATGTACTTATATCTATTTGTTAAGAATCAGGGTTGCAGATGGACATTTGGCCTCAAGTGCTCCCTCAACACAAGAACACTTTGATCTAATAATCCGGCATTCTATGATGCTCACCTTCCCGACACGATCACTGAAGGCAAAATGGGTGCATAAGCAAATGCAAAGAAAGCTGATGGTGCCCAGCTATCAAAAAATATAGCATCTGGGGTCTTAAGATAAAGCATCCATCTAACTCAGAAGTAACAAAGCCCACATGGAAGAAGCACACCAGCCTGTGTGATCATGAGATGTCAATGGGATCAGGTATCAGGCATCTAAGACCCAGAACAAAACCATACTCAAGGTGAACTGGGGAGCGGGGCAGAGGGTGGTGGGGTGGGCAGGTGGGGAGTGGAGACCCAAAGCCTATCTGTAGACAATGGGACATCCCCTCACAGAAGGGTCACAAGGAGAGATGAGCCAGTCAGGGTGCAGTATAGCACCGATGACACACAGAACTATCCTCTAGTGCAGTGGTTCTCAACCTTCCTAATACGGCCACCCTTTAATACAGTTCCTCATGTTTTTGGTGACCCCAACCATGACGCTATTTTTGTTGCTACTTCATAACTAATTTTGCTACTGTTATGAATCATAATGTAAAGATCTGATATGCAGGATGTATTTTCATTGTTACAAATTGAACATAATTAAAGCATAGTGATTAATCCCCAAAACAACATAATTATATATTGTGAAATATTTATTTTTAATTACAAATAAATGAAATTTTGTCTTGAAGCATGGTGTACTTGGGTAACAGTCTTTATGCCGGGTACTTGTATGAGGGCATATCTGCATGTGGGTGGACCTGCCTGGAGATGGATAGAGGAGTGGTGTCTCGGTTCCTAAGACCATTAGAAATATGTATTTTCTGATGGTCTTAGCCCCTGTAAAAGGGTCTCTCAACCCCTAGGTTGAGACCCACTGTTCTAGTTCTTTAATGCTTCCTCCCCACACTATCATGATCTCAATACTTCCTTACAAATTGGATTAGACCAGAACAAACACATTACTAGAGATAAGAGCCTGCAACATAGCGGAATCCGGGATAGATAAACCCCTCAGGGCCAACAATGAGAAAGAGATACCAGGAGGATAAGGGGAAGGTGGGGGAAGAAAAGGGGAATCTATCATAAGGATCAATATATAACCCCCTCCCAGGGGGACGAACAACAGAAAAGTGGCTGAAGGGTGACAGAGGACAATGTAAGATCTGAAAATAATATTCTATAACTTATCAAGGGCTCATGAGGGAGGGTGAGCTTGGGAGGGGGGTGGTAAATGACGAGCTGATACCAAGGGCTCAAGTAGAAAGAAAATGCTTTGAAAATGATGATGGCAGCATATACACAAATGTGTTTAACACAATGAATGAATGTATGGATTGTGATAAGAGATGTAAGAGCCCGCAATAAAAGTTGTTTTTTTTAAAAAAGAGAGAGATGATATGCTGCATTCAAGGGAGAAAAGTAAATTCTATGGTAACTTGGATCAACCTAGATAAACAAGATGATTGACAGGAGAGCCAGTTCTAATGGATCCACAAGCCAGAGGCTCAAGGCCTTCATTATGAGTATGATTAGGAAGATAGTCAAAGTATAGAAAAGAGAAAATTCAATTGAAAGGATTTACAAGGGTTTTGTGTTTATGGGTATATGTGTGGTTAAATGTACAATGGATATTTAATGTATCTTCTAACTATTGTTGCAATGGACCTAAATGTAAGGTAGAAATAATTATTGGGTATAGTGGATTGAAGAAATCATATAAGTCGTTCTTCAGTGAATATTTAATTGGATATGCTAAAAGGAGAAGCATGGTCTTTTTGGAAGAAACAGACTTTTTATGTCAAGCCAGTAGCCTGTCTAGAGAGCCTGTAAACAGAGAGCTTAGGTCAACAAACTGAACCCCACCTAGAACCTGTAAAGTCAGAGAACGTTCCCTGGAAAAGGTGCACAAACCCACTCAGGACTGCTTAGACAGTAAGAGATTCGCATTTGAAGGAAAGACCTGGAAAAAGTAAAAAGTTACTAATCTGGTTTTTTAAATTCATAGCAACCAGTTTGCATTTGAAATACTCCCTACTAGGACTGAAAGTTAGAGAGAAGCAGTGAGCAGTGAGTGTGTTCAGTGTTGACCACCTGAGTCCATTTAACAAAGGGAAGTGATACAGCAATGAAAAGACAGGTTGGTGGGGAAAGGGAACCAAAAAAAAATTATGAAAATAAGGAAGAAATGGGTAGAGGGGGCACAGGGCACGAACCCACCCAAGGGGAGGGTATTGTTTATATCTCCACAGGAAAAGAGGGACCAGATGTCAACCCAGTGCTCAAGGTGTGAATGCAACATGCCGGCGCGGAGTAGGGAGCCAGTAGAGAGGTCTGAGGGGCTGGCCACAGTCCCAAATACTAAGTGAGTATCTGCCCCTCCCCTGAGAAGAACTTATTTCAAAGGATGGCACTGAATCTGCAGCTCCAGGAGAGAGATGTATTTGATCTGAGCACACAGGAGCAGATGACAGGGGAGGAGGAGAGACTGGAGCACATCCTGGCCCCCAGGCCTTGAGGATGATGACCCCAATTAGAGCAGCCAGTAAAAGAGAGGACCACATGGCCAGCCCCACTATGAGACATGATGGCCCTCACTGACCCATGGCCCTGCAAGGGACAACACCAGAGACACAGTGTGGGAATTGCACCCAATCTGATCCCACCACACTGAGGCAAAGCACTGGGGGAGTGAAGCGGAACAGCAAGGGAATGGAGCAGCAAGGTCCCCAGTGAATGCTAAAGGTGGACTTTGGGGCCAGGGCATGGT
>NW_022103902.1:279939-285147 GCF_000313985.2 Echinops telfairi | reverse complement strand
GAGGGCAATGAATGTACAAATGCGCTTTACACAATTGATGTGTGTGTATGGATTGTGATAAGAGTTGTATGAGCCCCTAATAAAATGTTTAAAATAAATAAATATAAATAAAGTAAAAGAAAAACATTTTCTTTTCAGCCAACACCAGAGGGTGCTGTAAGATATACTTAGATAAGTATTCACTGTGTACTATGTATGTTTATTTATACATAATATATTTTAAGGCAAAGTTAAAAAAAAAGAAAAAGAAGACAGGTTGAGTCTTTTTTTTTAGTAATTTTATTGGGGGCTCATACAACTCTTATCAAAATCCATACATACATCAACTGTGTACAGCACATTTGTACATTCGTTAACCTCATCATTCTCTAAACATATGCTCTCCACGTAAGCCCCTGGCATCACCTCCTCGTTTTTTCCCCCTCCATCCCCGTTGAGTTTCTACACAGTTCATTAGCATCTGTTGATTTGGCCCATTGAGGAGAGGGATGAAAGAGAAAAAGGACTGGTCAGAATTGCAAGGAGTTTGTGGAACCCGGGTGGCATAGTGTTTATGGGTTGGGTTGCAAAACATGAGATGGCAGTTTGAAATCACCGGGCACTCCTTAGGGGAAAGATGAAGCTTTCTACTCTTATAAAGAGTTGTGTAAATGTGAAACTGAGGAACAGGGAGACAGACATACATAACTGACAGGACAAGAGAAAGCAGAAACAGAAATAGCTTTATTGTGGGGGGGGCTCCCGGACAAGGTTCTGTGACCTAGGCCAACAGGTCAGGGAAGTCCTGCTCAGCAGCTGGCAGCACGGGTTTTTAAAGGGATGGTGAGGAATGTATGGCAATTATAGCAAAGCATATGGGGTCTGAGAATTGCTTGTGGACTCCTTGAGGCTTTCTTTGAACCCATGGCATCTGGTTTCACCAGTTATCTTATCAGGCAGTTATCTTATCTGGCACCAAATACTGCTGACCTTCAGGATGTGCAGGGAAGCACTTGCAGGGCCCTGACCTGCTTCAGCTCAGCCCAAACAAGTTTCAGTCTTGGAAACACCACAAGAACAGTTCTACCCAGTCCTATGTGGTTGCCATGAGTCAGAATTGACTCAATTGCAGTGAGTTTGGCTTGGGTTTTTTTGGTGTAGATGTCTGAACCTGCAGACACTGACTTAGTCCATGCAAGCTATGAATGAGAGAGAAACAAATAAAGGGGTTGATTGGTGAAAAGTGAAAGGAGATGTGTGGCGTCCCAGGCTTGCAGCTGGTACACATTTGACCTAGTTTAGATGGGTAGGGAACAGCTGAAGAGAACTCAGTCAAAAGAAAGACATGTTTGACACTGTTCACTCAACCACTGCTGTCAATTGAATTGCAACTTACAGTGACCCTATGTGGCAGAGTGGAATTGCCTCGGTGGGTTTCTGCGAATGTAAATCTTTATGGGAAAGGAAAACCTCATCTTTCTCCCAAGGAGTGACTGGTGGTTTCAGAAGGTTATTAGCCCAATGTCTGGGTGGGAACGGGAAGGCAAGGGCTGACCAAAGCACAAGACCAAAAGCAAGCCTTAACAGCCAGTACCAGATAAGATAACCGGTATCAGGATGTAAAACCAGATGTTCCAGGTTCAAAGAAAGCCACAAGGAGTAGACAAGCAACCAAACCCTATCCATAAATGCCGGCCATTCCTTACCAACCGCACCCCCGACTGCTGGGTACGACTTCCCTGACCTAGGCCTAGGTCACAGAACTTTGTCCATCTGGGAGCTCCCCCAAATAAAGCTATTTCTGTTTCTGCTCTCCTTGGTCCTGTACTTTGTCTCCCCGTGCCTCAGCTTCGCCTTTAAACGCAACACATAACCCACTCTGCCTCCTTTGACACCATGAACTAATGTAAATTGTGGCAATTTGCTGGCATGCTTTGGCCTGTGCTCTGCTTATGGATGCAGATGATCCAAGTGCCAACTAAATAGAACATTCTTCAGATCAAGAAACATCCTTGTTTCCTCACAGTACTGGCTTGATAGGAATGGGCAAATTTAGAAATTGGATCTCTGAAACAAAGAGAGATAAAGACATGTAGTGGGTGGCTTACATGCTTTCATGAGTGTTCTTAAAATGATTGGGAAGGGAAAGTTAATCCTTCATATATGAAAGGGACAGGGGGTAGAAGAGCCAAGGGATTGCCTATGGTTCCGTGAATTACTTGACATTTCTCTTCTAGGTCTTGTAATTCTTACCAAACAACAGGGCTATTGCTATTAGGTGCCATTGAAGTGACTTAAACTCATAATATTCCTGTGTACAACAGGACAAAACACTACCCAGGGTTGTACCAGCCTCACAATCATTGTTATGTTGGAGCAGGTGTTGTAGCCACTTTGTCAATTCATCAATTTTACTGAACCTCTATAAAGCATGATGCCATTTTCCAGGAAATGGTTCCATCTGATACATGTCCAAAACACATGAGGTAGCACCTTGCTATCCTCACTCATAAGAGGCATTCTAGCAGATTTGCCTCATGTAATAGGATGTCATTTGCTTTCTGGACTGTTGCTTCTCTGAGCATTGATGTGGCTCCAAGTTAAATTAAACCCTTGACAACTTTGAGCTTTCCTCCTCTTATCACGTGACTGTATTGGTCCGGTGGTGAGAATTTGGGTTTACTTTACACTGAGGTGGAGCCCAGACTGAAGGTCATTGTCTTTGACATTCATCTCTAAGTGCTTAAGTCTTCACTTTCAGCAAGCCAAATTGTGTCATCTGCATATTGTAGGCTGTTTATAAGCCTTTCTCCAATACTAATGTACAGTCTTCTTCATATAGGCCAGCTTCTCAGATTATTTGTTTAGCAAACAGATTGAATAAGTATTATGAACTAATAAACTCTGACAAATGCAGCTTTTATAAACAAACACTAATCTCTCTAGCCACTGCTGTTAACTCTGGTTAGAAAACGGAATGATTGCATATGCAAGTCATTAAGAAGGATTCAGAAGCCTACTAAACACCTAAATTACATACAGAAAACAACTGTACTACTGAGGACACCTAGGCGCTGAGAAAAACCATACATATATTAGTAAGAAAGAGCATTTTTCAGCTAAAAGAAATACATTTTCATAAGAATGAAACTGCAGGATGAAAACGATCTCTCCATAAACAGCTCCTAGGAAAATGAGGTTCCAATATGATTTATTTGTATTGTTTTAAATTTTGCCCAACTGTGATCACTTAGAGCCAGTTCTGAGCATTGAGAATGAAGGATACCAGCCTACCTCTGGACCTGTGACTGGGAGACTACTCCCATTAGGCAGTGATTCTCAAACTAGGCCAAACATTCGTTCACCAGGGAGTTTTCACAGATGCCTGGCCTCCCTTCACCTATTTGTTCTATTAGACAAGAGCAGACATATTTTTAATAGCTCCATAAGTGATTTAGATGCATGCTTGGGTAAGTCCCATACTGTTACTCTATAAGACTCGCAATGGGAGTGTCATAATTTGGAGGAAGCAGTGTTTAATGAAAAGAACACTAAGGGGAATTTTCATAACCCTAACTTACTAAATAAGTACGACAAGTTACCTGTCTTGAACATCAATTTCCTTTGTAATGTCACACTAAAAAGTAAACAAAACAAAGAAATACCCAAACCAGCTACCGCTGGATAGATTCAAATCCATGGCAAAGATTTGTGTGTTAGAGTAGAACTATACTTCATGTGATTTTCATTGGCTGAATTTCACAGTTAGATTGGTAGGACTTTCTTGCTAATCCATCTTAGTGTGAACGTCCCCTTGCATCCTATTCAGCAAAATAGGGACATAAAATATGTATGAAGTACATTGACTGGGAATAAAAATGAACCCAGGTATCACACAGGAAGGGTCAAAAAAGCAGACCTTGAGCAACCTCGGATAGAAATCTTCAGCTTGCTGCTTAGAGTGATACAGGATATGAAGGAATCAATTCAGAAAAGAATGTAAAAATAGAGAGGATAGAGTCCACATACCAAAGGGAAATACAAAAGTTAAGGAACAATGTAGCAGAACCAAAGAAAATGGTAAAAGAAGGTTGGAAGAAGCAGAAAACCCAATCAATGACCTCAAACATATCCAAGCAGAATACAACAAACGTGAAAGAAAATCAAACAAGATAGCTAAAGAAGCTGAAGAAATCCTGAGAACAATGAGCTATGCAATAAAGAAAAACAATATCCAAATAAGTGCCATACCAGAGCAAGATGTAATGAAGAAATCAACAGCCAAAATAGCTAAAGAATTCCTCGATAAAAACTTGCCCGATATAATAAAGGAGGATCTGACAATCATCCAGGAAGCCGAGAGGACATCAATTAGACTGAATCTCCAAAAGAGGACACCAAGATATATAGTACTGAAATTATCCAAATTTGAGAAAAAGGAGAAAATTCTAAGAGGAGTTAGAGGAAAAAATGCAGTCACCTATAAGGGAAATCAGATAAGATTATGCTCAGACTTCCCAGCAGACACCATGAAGAAGAGGAGAGAATGGATTAGCATCTTCTAAAAGTTGAAAGAGAATAACTGTATCCTGAGAGTCTTCTATGCCACCAAAATCTCAATCAAAATAGAAGGTGAGATAAAAGTTTTCTCAGCTAAGGAAAAATTTAGAGTAGGTTAAAAATCAATTTCCAACTCACTTTGGATAGCAGACCAACATCCACAGAACGCAACATGAGACCACTGCATAGTGTAACACTATCCGGAAGGCATTTCACTGAAAGCAACGCTAAATACTGCTTTGACCGAATGGAGAAAGGAAGGCAAAAATGAATTCCCCACATGTGCACTACAAACAATTAATCTAATTTTTATAAAGACTGGGTATTGGCCAAAATCATAGACAAAATTAGGAATTCTTAGAAACTAATGAGAATGAGAATACAACATACCAAAACCTATTGGATACAATAAAGGCTTGATTTCTGATCAGCAGATGCTTGATTGCAATAAATGAACATATGAAGAAGAGAGACTTATGGTCAATACCTTGTCATAAAGCCTTCAGCAGTTTGAACAGGGTCAACAGAGTAATCCTTCTAATAGCAAAAGAAATTATAAAAAACAGGGCAGATAGCTATCAAAAGATATAGCATCTGGGGTCTTAAAGGCTTGAAGGCAAACAAGCAGCCATCTAGCTGAGAAGCAACAAAGCCCACATGGAAGAAGCA
>NW_022103902.1:267293-279147 GCF_000313985.2 Echinops telfairi | reverse complement strand
AAATGAGGAGCTGATACCATGGGCTCAAGTAGAAAGCAAATGTTTTGAGAATGATGATGGCAACAAATGTACAAATGTGCTTGACACAATGAATGAATGTATAGATTTTTATAAGAGTTGTACCAACCCCCAATAAAATGATTAATAAAAAACATAAATTAAATTATTTAAAAGCAGGACAGAGATAAATGAGGGAGGAAACCAAAAAAAAAAGTGGAGGGGTTTCAACTCAGTAAAAAGCTTGTTCTTTGAAAGGAAAAGAGGATTGACACACTGCTAGCAAACCTAACGAAAGATGGGAAGGGGCAGACATCAATATCCAGTATGAGGGATGAAACAGGAAATTACGACAGACATCAATGAAATTAAAAAACAAATTACACAGTACATGAAGGATGTATTCCAATGAATTAAAAAAACTGGAGGACATGGACAAATACCTGGAAAAACAATCCTTCCCCAAATTATCTCACGTGGATGTCAAGAACTTGAAAAGACTCAACACAAAAGAAGAAATAGATAATTATCAAGGAACTGCCAACTGAAAAAAAGCCCTGGACCAGCTGGCTTCACAGGAGAATTCTACCAAGCATTCAGAGAAGAGCTGACAACAATCATACACAAGCTCTTCCAGACCATAGAAAAGTATGGTATACTCCCAAACACATTCTATGAAGCTAGTAAAACACTGATATGAAAGCGGGGCAAGAATCCCACAAGAATAGAGAACTGCAGGCCAATATCTCTAATGACATAGATGCAAAAGTCCTTAGTAAAATCTTGGCCAATAGAATACAAAATTATACCAAAAAATAATTCATCTGACCAAGTGTGATTCATACCAGGAATACAAGTATGGTTCAACATCTGAAAAGCTATCAACATTATCTATCACATCAATAAGCAAAAAGACAAGAACCATATGACAATATCAATAAAGGGAGAAAAAGCATTTGAAAACATTCAACACCCATTACTCATTAAGACACTCAAGAAGATAGGGTTAGAAGAAAATTACCTCAATATAATAAAAGCAATTTATGAAAAACCTACATCCAGTGTTACAATCAATGGAGAAAAGACAAAAACATTTCAAATGAAAAAGGGGACCCAACAAGGATGCCCTTCGTCCCCACTTCTATTCAACATCATCCTGCTAATAATACAAGGCAACAGAATGGTATCAAAGATATATGTTTGGGCAAAGGAGTGAAATTAATGTTATTTGCAAATGATATGATTTTATATCTTGAGAACCCCAAAAGGTCCACAACAAGATTGTTGTCAACAATAGAGCAATATGGTAGAGTGGCAGGACGTAACGGAAAATACAGGGAATCCAGGGTGGATGAGCCCTACAGGACCAGTGGTGTGAGTAGCGAAACAGGGAGGGTAAAGGGAGAATGGGTAGGAAAGAGGGAACCGATTACAAGGAACTATATGTGACCTCCTCCCTGGGGGACAGACAACCGAAAAGTGGGTGAAGAGAGATGTTGGACAGGGCAAGATATGACAAAATACCAATTTATAAACTATCAAGGGCTCATGAGGGAGGGGGAGCGGAGAGGGAGGGGGAAAATGAGGACCTAATGTCGGGGGTTTAAGTGGAGAGAAAATGTTTTGAGAATGATATACAAATGCGCTTTACACAATTGATGTGTGTATGGATTGCAATAACAGTTGTATGAGCCCCTAATAAAATGTTTTAAAAAAAATCCTGCTTCAGTACAAGAACAGTTTGTTCTAATAACATAGCATTGTATGATATCTATCTTCCTGACATATGATATCCATCTTCCTGACACTGAAGACAAATGGGTGTATAAGCAAGTGTGGTAATGAAAGAGGATGGTGCCCGGCTATTAAAAGATATAGCATCAGGGATCTTAAAGGCTTGAAGTTAAACAAGTGACCATCTAGCAGAAAGACAACAAAACCCAGATGGAAGAAACACACCAACCTGTGTGATCATGAGGCGTCAACAGGAAGAGGTATCAGAAAATCAAAATCATGCAACCAACTTGATGTGAAGGGGCGTGGATGTGATGGAGATCCAAAATCCACCTGCAAGATAATTGGACAGTCCCCTCAGAAAGGCCACACAGAATGGAGGATAAATCCAGGGTGTGGTATGGCACTAATAAACCACATAACTATCATCTAGTTCTTTTTTTCCCCCCTCTAGTTCTTTAAAATTTCCTCCCCTTATTATTAAGGTTCTTATGTTTTACCTCATTAATCATGTTAGCTTTGGGCATGTTCATTTATATATTCAAGATCCCTCGATACATAAAAGTCAAGATAGATGGGTGAAGGGAGACATCAGTCAGTGTAAGACATGAAAAAATAATAATAATTTATAAATTATCAAGGGTTCATGAGGGAGGGAGGGTAGGAGAGGGAGGGGAAAAATAAGCTGATACTAAGGGCTCAAATAGTGAGAAAGTATTTTGAAAGTGATGAGGGCAACAAATGTACAAATGCGCTTGACACAATGAATGGATGTATACATTGTGGTAAGAGTTGTAGGAGCCCCCAATAAAATGATTTGTTTTTTAAGTCAGAGACAGTGACAGGAAAAGGGTACAGGAAAAGAGATGGGAGCGGGGAGGGGAGGAAAGAGGAGCTGACAGCATTGATGACTACATAACTCCACAGGTGGGATTGAACAACAGAGTTTTATGTGAAGGATATATTAGAATGTGTATGATATGTCAATAAAACGTTTTTTTAAGTGCTGCCTGGATTTTGCTAGTCCACTTTACCAGTGAGAACTAAATCACGACATGTAGCAATTTTGATGAGGACATTAAGAAAGGAAGCTTCTAAACCTTTAACCACTTAAGACAGTTCATGGTACCTGAGGGGCAAAGTCTACTCAGAAATCATGGCAGGTGGCATGAGGGAGAGATCTTACTGTCTTCTAAGGTGTCACTGATGAAGCCCTGGTGGTGTAGTGTTTACACATTGCACTGCAATTCTCCTGGTCGGTAGTTCAAATACACCAGCAGTTCTGAGGGAGAAAGATGAAGCCTTCCACTCCTGTAAACAGTTACTGTCTCAGAAACGCACAGGGGGTCCCTCTGAGTCAGTATTGACCCTATGTCAGCCAGTGAGTGAGTGAAGAAGTCACTGAATTGGCACAGCCTAACACCCTAATTTGGACTTCTAACCTCCAGAAACCGAGAATGAATTTTTGTTCTGTAAAGCCATTCACTTTTTGTATTTTGTTATGATAGCCTTACCTACCACACCCAGACAATGCATACTTTTCATCCTAAAAGTTAAAAAAAGATAAGAATAAGAGAAGGGTGAATAGAAAGGCTCTATCAGCCGCCAATGATCTTTCACTACAGTCATAATTTTCCTTTCATGGAAGGACCAGACACTACAAAGAGTAGAAGTTTTTACTAATTATATCGGTGGAGGGTGGGAATTAGCACCTTGGGCAAAATTTTTAAAATAAGTCAAGGGTGAATTAATATTTTCTATTATAATGTTTATAAAGTTTATACAGAGCATAGTTATGGAATATTCATAGACATAGTCAAACACTTTGGGAGACTAAAAAACTGAACTTCAAGGATAGAAACCATAGTCTTGGGGGACATCTAGGTCAGCTGACATATTGTTTATAAAGATAATGTTCTCCTTCCTAGTTTAGTGAGTAGAATCTGAGGTTTTAAAGCTGTAAGTGACCATCTAAGATACAACTATTGATCTGTCTCACCTCGAGCAAAAGAGAGCAAAAAAACAAAAATATTCAAGGAAGTAATTAGTCCACAGGACTAATGGCCCACATAAATGACAGCCTGCTCTAGCCTAAGGCCAGAAGAATTAGATAGTGTCCAGCTACCACAACCATTCACTTTGACCAGACACACAACAGAAGGTACTGGACAGAATGAGAGAAAGGTGCAGAACAAAACTCAAAAATTCTTTTTTTTTAATTTAAATTTAATTTTTTTCATTTTAAGACTTTTTGGACTGATACAGACTGGACGAATTCCTAAGACTACTGCTGCATGGCGTCCTCTTAAGCTGGAATTGAAACAACTCCTAGAGGTGATCTTTGAATCAAATAATAGATTGGCCTATGAAGCAAACAATTACACCTGTGAGGAATGTACTTCTTACAACAATAAACTATACGAAACCAAATAAGTAACATCCAGAAACCAAGATGAGACGGCAGGAGGGGAAGAGAAGCTGGAGGGATGGAGACAGGAAAGGTAAGACTACAAATGAGGCGAGTACTGGCACATTGGAGGGATAGCAACCAATTATTATTATTATATTATAATATTATCATTATATATAACCAATTATTCACAGAACAATTTGTGAGTAAATCACTCAATAGGGAAAAAGTTAATTTGCTTTGTAAAATTTCACCTAAAACAAATTTGTTTTCAAGACAAAGAGAATAAACCAATGATTTTGTACAATGGCTGCATATACTATTATGTTAATGTCATATAGAAGGAATTATAATGGTTGATAAAAATTAATTCCTTATATGAATAGATTTTACTATGAGATGGGCACTAAGCTAAATGTTTTACATTAATTTTCTAGCTATATATTATCATTTGACAGACAATAAGCTCTCCTAGAGAAAATTGCTTGCTTCAGGTGTGGCTGGTAAGCAATCCACACTTGTCTTCGAGTTTGTAGTGACTTGGGTTACTATGATGCTGGAGGCACTGCCATTGTTATTTCAGGTTTCTAAAGAGCATCCAGACAAGAACAAGCTACAAAGAAGGAATTAACAGGCTGTCCCCTTCTAAAGGATTAGCCAGTAAAAACCTTAAGAGTAGTAGCAGAACCCTTCAGAGATGAAGTGGGAAATGAGCCCCCAAGGTAAAAAAAAAAAGGCACTCAAATATGTCTGAAGAAGAGTTGCCTTCTCAGAGCAAACTTTATCATAATGACATGAATGAGTAAAACTGTCAGAATCTTCTTGTGCTGATGGGGCACGACTCAAATCAGAAGAAAAAACTGCAAACCTCTACTTAAAATCAGAATGTGCAATATACACCTAGGAAAATTGGAAGTAATCAAATATGAAATGGAATATATTAAGATAGTTATTTTAGGCATTAGTGAGTTGAAATGGTATTGGCCATTTTGAATCAGTCATATGGTTTGCTATGCTGGGAATAACATCATGCAAAAATTTTTAAACATTTTGATGTTGATCAATTCATGATCTATTTTGAATTACAATGCTGTCTGTTTTAGGATAATATCTGTGTTAGTCTGGATACAATAGAGAAACAAATCCACAGACACTCATGTATAAGAGAGAGTTTTATATAAAGGGTAAGTGCACATCAAGAAAGCATCCCAACCCAGTGCTGCTCAAGCCCACAAATCCAACATTAGCCCCTATGTCCGACACCAATCCACAAAGTCCTCCTCCATCTCACAAAACACACACAATGATGCCGACTGCAGGAGGAAAGCCGAATCAGTGAACATGTAAGCATCTCAGCACTGGCAGGGGTCTCCACACGGCTGCTCCAGCACCCAGGGCTGCATCAGGGCAGGTCCATGCTGCTTTTCCTTGGGGATGTCTTGCAGGAAGTGAGCCTTGCCAGCAGAAGCAGAGAACTGGCTAAGGCAGCTGCACCCTGGTCTGACCATCACAAAGCAAGAGACTCAACTCAAGAGGCAAGGCTCACTGAGCCATTTATCTCTCTGCCCTTTAATTAACCCCACATCTGTTTATCAACCAGGTTGGCACAATAAACTTTAACAAACTCAATCCACCCCTTGCTAACTTGGCACCTGTACATCATTCTTTTTTTTTTCATTCTTTAGCCTCATAATTGCAATTAAATAACACCTACACCTTAATCCTATAATCCTGTGAATACGTTCCTCCACCTATGAAAGTTTGTAAGCCAACCACTATAAACATACAAGGAAGTCCAGTTAGTACAATTATTATTCAAATGTGTGCACCTACCACTAAAGCCAGTAGTGAATAAATTGAAGAATTCTACTAGCTTTTTCAATTTGATATTGATCAAATATGCAATCAAGATACATTGATAAGTATTGGTGATTGGAATGCAAAAGTTAGAAATGAAGAGGAAGGAATACTAGTTGGAAAATATTGTCTTGGTGATAAAAATGAAGTTAGAGATTACACGATAGAATTTTGCAATGACTTCTTTTTTTTCAAACACCATTTTTTTCTACAACATAAATGTCCTCTACACATAAATTTCTCCAGTAGAATACACAGGAATCATTGACTATGTATATGGGAATACATCATGAAGAAGCTCAATATTAGCAGCCAAAAGGAGGCTAGAAGCTGTGAAATAGGCCTTCAGTTGCTTGTTTGAAAATTCAGGTTAAAGCTGAAGAAAACAAAAATAAGTTCACATAAGCCAAAATATGACCTTGAGTATATCCCACCTGAATTTAGAGAACATTTTTTAAAAGTATTTGGCTCACTGAACACTAATGACAGAAGACATGATGAGCTATGGGATGTCATCAAGAAAGCCATACATGAAGAAAGCAAAGCATTGTTAAAAATGACAAGAAAGAAAAGTCACAAATGGATATCAGAAGATACTCTGAAATTTGCCCTTGAACACAGAATAGCTAAAGCAAATGGAATAAATGATGTGTTACGCTGGATTTCTAGAGAACTAATACCAGTGACAGTCATACGTGTTTAAGAAGGAACTTTATTTTTAAAAAAGAGGAACTTTACATCAAGAAGTAATTTTATATTAAGAAGGCATTTCAGGCCACCCACGCCAGCTCAAGTCCAATGCTAGCTGGAGCCCCCTTCAGACTCACATAGCAGCAGGCCAATGACGCAGAAAGGTGATGTGGGAAGCAGGGAGGTCATAGGCTGATGGGTGCAGGGTCTCACGGATCCAAGGTCAGTGGGAACAGAGTGCCGATAGCTCTCATGGTTGGCAGTCCACAGACACTGGAGTCCCAGTGAGGGAAGAAGGTGAAGGGACAGAGAGAAAGACTCTCTCACTGTCACATATACATAGACCACGCCATCAAGAAGGCACTATCAGGCTGTGGTCTTATTGATAAGTTGGCCTCCACCCCTACGTTTTCACACAGGTTCAAGTTGACATAAAATCTAACCACAACAAATGACGAAGTCATATGAACAGAAAATGTCAAAGGACAGCTTGAGAAGGCAAAGTAAAATGTGCAGACATTGGAGTTAGAATGCCAAAAAAAGAAGAACATGTTTGGCATATCAAAAGAAGAAAGAACTAAAGAAAAATTGCAAGCCTTGAGTTGTAATATTGAAATATTCTATGTGCAATATAGTTAATGACACAAAAAGCATCCAAAGAAGTTGGGACGAATACAGAGTCACTGTATCAAAAAGAATTGATCAATGTTCAACCATTTCAATAATCCAAGCTGCACTTAAGGCATTAGTGAAAAACAAAGCTACAGAAATTCACAGAATATCAAATGAAAAGTTTCAGCAAGCTGCAGAAGCACTGGCAGCACTCAATGCCAAGAAATTTGGAGGACAGCTACCTGGTCAGATGACTGGAAGAGATCCCTATTTGTGTCATCAAAAAGAAAGGTGACCCAACAGAACAGAAAAATTATCAAACAATATCATTAATACCATGTACAAGTAAAATTTGACTGAAGATTATTCAAAAATGGTTGCAGCAGTACATTGACATGGAACTGAGAGAGATTCAAGCCAGATTCAGAGGAGAATGTGGAATGAGGGAAATAACTGCTGGCGTCAGCTGGATCTTGACGGAAAGAAAAGTAGACCGGAAAGATGATTTTAACCATGCAAAGCCAGTTGACTGCGTGGATCATCACAAACTGTGGATAACATAGAGAAGAATGAGAATTTCAGAACACTTCGTTGTACTCAGGAGGAGCCTGAACACAGATCTAGAGGAACCAACAGAACAAGGGAACACTGCATGGTTTAACATCAGGAAAAGTGTTTATCAGCATTGCATCCTTTCACCATACTTATTCAATCTCTATCCTGTGTAAATAACCTGAGAAGCTGGACTACATGAAGAAGAATGCGTATCAGGGTTAGAGGAGGCTCGTTAACAACCTGTGATATGCAGTTGACACAACCTGGCTTACTGAAGGTTAAGCTGACTTGAAGCATGTGCTGATGAAAATCAGAGTTCAGCCTTTGGTATGGATTGCAACTCAATGTAAAGAAAACCAAAATACTCACAACTAAGCCAACAGAGAACTCCATGGTAAACAGAGAAAAGACTGAAGTTGTCAAGGATTTCGTTTCACTTGTATCAATAATCAGTGCTCATGGTAATAGTAGTTACCATCTCTGTTACAGGAGATTTCCTGAAAGTGTTGAAGAGGAAAGGTGTCACTTTAAGGACATCTGATCCAAGGTGTGTTTAATCACCTCATATGCATATGAAAGTTGGATAATGGATAAGAAAGACTAAAGAACCATTGGCAAAATTACACTGTGGTGTTGGTGAGGAATATTGTAGGTACTATGGCCTGCCAAAGGAACAAAGGCATCTATTTCGGAGGAAGCACAGACAGAATGCTCCTTAAAAGCAAAGATAGCTACACTTGGTCTCCCTTACTTTGGACATGTCAGCAGGAGAGACTAGTCCCTGGAAAAGGATATCATTTTGCTTGAGAAAGTAGAGGGGCAGCAAGAAAAAGAGGAAGCCCCTCACCAAGATGTACCGATCATGGGCCCAATAGAACAAGTTAGGATGATGCAGGACCAGGTAATGTTCTGTGCTGCTGTACAGCAGTCACTTGGCGTGGGAACTGGCTCCATAGCACCGACCAACAGCAACAATGGTATGAAAATGATTTATTCCTTCAGCGTTGCTCGAAAGCCTATGTGCTATCCTGAGAAGAGTGAGTACATTCAGGTGATTGGGATAAATAGCAAATTGGAGTAGTTTTCAAAGATGTAAAATCTAGACCAGGTTATCACTAAAAATGGGACACCTAAAATAGAGCTTCATAGGCCTTCACCATGAAGAGTTCTTATCCCCAAAGCACAGCATCTCCAGAAAGAGCTTGAAAAGTCAGGATGACTAAGAAACAAGAGTGGAATGCTTACCTGGCATCTGTCCCAGTTTTCCACAAGCCTTTGACTATTTCATAATTTGTCTATTTTTAAGATGCGAAAAAAAATCTGTGGCTAAAAATTCCTTTTTCAAAAGGGAAAACTATTCAGTTGCTATTTTTGCATGTCTACAATGTCTGAAGTCCCTGGTTGGTATAAATAGTTAACATGTTTAGTCGCTAATCGAAAGGTTAGAGTTTCAAGTTTACCCAAAGCAGATCAGAAGAAAGGCCTGATTGTGCAATTCTGAAAAATGAACCATGAACATTCTGCAGAGCACAGTTGTACTCTGACACACCTGGGGTCCCATGAGTCAACATCAACTGGATGGCAGCCGTGTGGTTTTCTTTGTTGTTTTTGGTTTTTCTATGACATGCGAGGTTCTGATCCAACAAGATAACAAGACAGAGTACTCAATCCACAATGAATCCATCTAATAAATAAGTAAAATGTCTGCAGTTTCTGGAAAGGCTGATGTTGACATTCTCTAAGCCCCCACTCCAGGCAAACTCACCTTCTCCAAATGTGCCCAAGCTGAGCTTCCTTCCACGCAACTCTTTGTTTAAAGGCTACAATTAACACATCATACAATACAATCGTTCAATCACATCAGGAAGGTTTGTGCAATCATCACCACATCAGCTTTGGAAGATTTTCTCCTTGTACCCAGTGGTGTTGACCCCTAGTCCCCCCACCCTGCCTTTTCCTCCCCTCAGGCAATGATTAATCCAGCTAGTCTTCATAAATCCACCCGTCTTGGTTTCTCTATACAAATAAACATACAGACAGGCATGGGGTGGGTGGTGGTAAAGGATCCAGTAACAATAATCAGATGAGACAGAGAGACTTCAATCTAAGAGAAAACAGAGAATATTAAAATTTTAGAATAAATTCACAACGGGTCCAAAGAGAGATCGAATGACAAGGTGTTACATTCCAGCCTAAGTACAACTGCTAAAATCCGCTTTATAATACTCTTTGTTTGTTATTACAGCTGTTCACTTTCTTTTTCTATGAATATTACAGATTCACCAGGAATTCAATTCACATAGACACCCAGCAAATGCATTTTGAGTTTCTACTCTCCTCCATAGCATTCTGCAAACTGGGTGTTTAGAACTTAGGCACCACTAAATTTAGGTATTTAGTCCTACCAGCACTACACCTTGTGCACATCACCTTGTGGTAAAGGTTTAGGCTCTAGCATTACATAGACTGGTTCTACTTCCAATATTTGTTCTCTGTGGACATTGGGCAAGTTTCTTACCCTAACATGGCTCCAACTATAAAACACCCTAGGGCAATGAATGTACAAATGCGCTTTACCCGATTGATATGTGTATGGGTTGTGATAAGACTTGTATGAGCCCCTAATAAAATGATTTTTAAAAAAAACACCCTAGGTCCCTATGTTCAAAGGGCTGCTATGGGAATTAAATGAGCTAAAACATGTAAAGCACTCAGAACAATGTCTAGTATCTATTAGGTGGTCAGAAAATGTTAGTCACTGATGTATCAAATAGCCATTGGAGAGCAACAAACTGTTCCAGGGTTCAGCAAAATAATATAAGTTCATCCAAGGAAGAATAGACCTTCAAGACCATTTTACAGATGATATCACAGCGGACTGTCTCACTCAAGGCCATCCAGGTGGTCAGGCGCGGAGTCAGGACCTGAACTGGAGGTCTCTCTGCCTCAGCACAATGCCCTCAAGGAAGAGAAAGCAAGTGAAGTCCACACAGACATTCCACTTGGGTGTGTATTAGAGGTCTTATCTCCGTCAATAATGTTGAATTAGAAAATTGTAAGTATTATTATGCAAATAGATGAGCCAGTTTATACCCTGATGAGGCAGGCAACAATCACAGTCTTGTCAAACACTTCAGGGGCTGGCCTGTTTCTGAAAAGTAGTCTGGTTAGTGTCCCAGAGTGTCAAAGGCAGAGCTCAGAGGCAGAGCTTCCCAAGTCACCACTACAAAATGAAGCCCAAAAGCAGGACCCAGAGTCAATGCCCACCCCTTCTCCGCACGGCAGAGAAGGAAACAGGGGCACAAATGGATTGCATAACTTGCCCAAAGACACACAGCAGCATTATGAGTTGAACCCGAACGTTTGACTCTTTATGTTGCCCATTCAGCAGGCAGGCCTGGAAAACAGGTCATAGAGATAGTGGAATGGATGAGAAGAATCTATTGGACAAGAGTAGGAACCTGAACCACAGATGGGTGGCTCCAGAAACGACTTCTATCATAGCCAGTTCAACTCACAATTCCCTACCAATCTGCCTCACTTTGCATCCCCACTAAACTCTCCATGCAATCCTTTCCTACTTTTTCCAGCCTTTCTTCCCACTAGACTTCCACATATTACTCCATAGCACAACCCTATATGGTCAAGAATAACTCCATACTTTCCAACGCTGGGTCTTTACTCATACTTTCTCTTCCTGCTAGAATGACTGCCACCTAGGACTCTTTCTCTCCAACCAAGTTTTTGGACAAAATTCCCGGAAAGCCATCTTTCCCATGAAGCCAGCCTACAAAAAGATGGCCTTTTGATCTCCAGTCTCCCAGACCTTTTAGAGCTTCTTAAGGAACATAATAAAGTTCACTCCTGCCTAAGCGGCTCTCTTCTTACAGCCTCTCACAGTGCCCGGCTAGCAGGTAGCCAGCACTCAGCAAACACCAGTTGCTGGCAGAGATCAGAGTGGCAGCTGGGGACACTGATAAGCAGCAGGGGGAGCTAGGG
>NW_022103902.1:257500-266525 GCF_000313985.2 Echinops telfairi | reverse complement strand
GTGAAATGTATGTTCTGACACATAAAGATACGTGGACCTCCGACTATAGCTATGCGACTGTAGAAACAGTATACACGGGTTACAACCACATTTGAATTTGGGTGAAAAAATCCAGCAACTAGCTATACAATCAGGTTTTTAAGTAATGTAGTATTAACTATTCCATTAGTAGGAAACTTTTTGTTAATTCTGAATACATCAGGTAGTTTCTTCAATCCTCTATTTAAAAACGGCATGGGGGTGGTGGATGGTTAAAGATACCAACTTTACAAATATATGCGCCGCTCTTCGCACAGAGAGAAGAGAAAAACAAATTTGTCAGTAGACTTAACTTTGGAACTAGGAGAGGCTTAAACAGGAAATTCGTCAAACCTCTGTTCCCAGGAAATGTTATATTTCAAAGAGATGATCAAAAATAAACTTTGCTAACAAAGCAGAAGAGACAGAAGCCGAAGTTTTGTGTAGCTTATGGCAGGAATAAATATTTTTTCTATTTTGTCTTCCCTTCATTAAGGGGAGGGCTAGCCAAGAACCGAGAAGATGCAGGGTTAAAACAGTAGAGATCACAGCGGAGGAAACACGTTTTTCACTCGTATCCCAAACTTACCCAACTCGGTGTGTTTACTGAGCACTGTTTTCCTCTCTGCCAACTTAAAACCCGACAGCGACCGGGCTTCTGTTGTTGTCGTTTCTGTTCTTTTGACTCACAGCCCCGTGAAAGCTAAACGGTGTTGGATGGGATTTGGCCCCATCACGCAACAGAGGGAGGCAACAGTTTTAAACTTGAGTCTGGTGGCCTCTGTGGGAAAGTTAGTAAGTGGCTAGGAGGAGAGGACGTGGGGGACGTGCCCGGCTGACGTCCAGCCCGCAAAGGGGCCGCGCGGCTTCCCGGAGCAGCTGTCCAGATGTGCCTCATCTGGTTCCCTGCTGAGCACACGCTGCTGACAGAGACTTCATCCATAGGTGGCCACGGGTCCTCCTCTGCAGCCGATTGGCCCGCCGGCCCGCCACTCCCTCCAGCCTCCGGCCCGCCTCCCCCACGGGCTGCGGGCTGCATGCTCGCAGGAACCTGGAAGTGCAGCGCGGGCGCTGATGTGGCACTGGGAGGCGGCGACAGAGCTGGGGCCCAGAAACAGGGAGTGTCCCTAGGCACCAGGGACCGCCCTTGCCCTGGTGCTGTGTTGCCTGTTCATTTAAGCAATCAGTTTGGTTGGTTTAAGCTGATAGGTATCAATCTGTGCGCCAGGGCACTCAGTTTAAACCCTCTGCATTTGGGACTGGAAGGGGGTTGGTGCCCCCACTGCTCTGGCCACAGAAGAGCTTTCAGACTATGTCTTGGGACTGCTCTTCCCCATTGCTCCAGAGAATAAATAGCTTTAAAGGCCTGCTTCTTGGGGACAGGTATTCTGGAGTTTGGGGCCACATTTCATATGAATCCTTCCTGGCAGTCTTCATTAACCAGAAAGTGGTGATTTCTGTGGGAAAGCCCAGTATTTAGTAGGGGAGCATTTAGACAGATTCAGTTAGATTGAGTTGGGTGTTGAGGGCTAGTGGTAGCTGTGGGAAAACGAGAAATTTTGCTTTGATCCGTGATAGCTAAGACAGGACTGCATCACAGGATGCCCTGATCTTACAGATAAGGCTGTGGGTGGACCGGTTGTGGGGAGGGGAGATAGGCAGGGATGAGGCCTGAAAATCAAATGCCATTTTACTTCATAGGTGTTAGCAAGAAACATGATTTCAAGGACATATTACATGACAAAAGCCACATTCACTGGGCCACTTAACATGGCAGGTGCAGGTACTAAACACCTGTACCTGCATTGTCCTATGTCATACTTACAGCTCCTTTTGAAGTACATAGTATAATTACTTCTGTTGAATGAAGATACCCAACCCAGAGAAGCCTGTCTCAGCATGCCACAGAAGTCTCCAATCCTCATTTGCTGTATTGCTACATAAACTCTCGGGCCACTTGCCATCCATCAGGTTTAATGTGGGTGTCTCTACCTTCAGATGTCCAAAGCCTTCATTATAGATATGCTGCTTGCTGGTATATCTATTAATGTGTAATATTGTCACCCAACCATAGTGACTTAAAATGGTACCCATTTAGTATTCCATGGTTTCTGTGAGTCAAAAATTCAGACAAAAATTGGGTCCACTGCAGTCCAAGTATCGATTATGCTGTATTCTCATCTGGAGGCTCAATTAGGGAAGAATCTGTTTTCCAGCTCCTCAGCAGAATTCTTTTCTTTGTAACTGTTGCACTGAGGTCCCAAATTTTTCTAGCTGTCATTTAGAGGCCACTTTTAAAAACAAAACCTTTTTCCGTTGAATTGGCTATGACTCACAGCAACCATATTTGGGTTTCTGACACTGTAAATCTTTACAGGATTATACTCTCTGGTGTATAAGAACCATCAAGAGTGGGGTTAGCAGTCCAACAGTTAATAACTCTCAAAGCTCTATGAGAGTTTTTAGAGGTCTTTCTTAGCTTCTGGAATCTACTCTCAGGCTTCAACTAACTGTCTGCGGTTCCTAAAAGCTGGAAGGTGGAGCTACCTTAAGATCTGTCTGCCACAGTTAGTGTTATGAGTTGAATTGTGAGCATCTTCTCTACCATCACCACCCCCAAATACATATGAAGGAGCTTCAAAAATGTTCATGGGAAAATAGAATTGAAAGCTAATGAAATATATGCACAGTAAAGCCTATGAGACTCAGAATTTGATTTGTTTGGGTCTTGCAAGAATTCCACCTCTAATAACATATAGTCTTAACACTTTCTTATCAATCTGTATTAGTGGGTAATGTTTTAGTTTTTCTTATTTGACAAGTTTCCTCCTTACGTAGGTTCTGGCTTTCATAGAGATATAGATACTCATCCCTGTACCTATGAATGACTCAGGTTATCAATCACCATCAGGTTGTTAGGGTGTGTCTCAACCCTAGGTGACTGTGTCCTTCTAAAATAAGGGACACATAGGGACAGGCTGAGAGGAAAGATGCCATATGGTGCTACAGCCACAAGCCGAGAAGCATCCAGAGCCACCAGAAGTCAGGAACGAAACGTGCAACAACTCCTCTCCCTGAACCTTCAGAGGAAATCAGCACAGCAATTGCCTGGGTTTGAACTTCTAGCCTCCAGAACTGTGAAACAATAAATTTCTGTTCTGTTAAGTTACCTAGGTTGTAGCATTTTGTTATAGCAGGCCTAGGAAACGAACACAACTAGAGAGTCTTCATGACTCTTTATGACTCAGTGGTATCACACTTGCACGAGAACCAACAAAATGTGAGGAATATCACAAAACTCAGCTCGATGGCAGTCAAGGAAACCCACAAAACAGTACTTCTTAGTATCGCCCTTAAAAGTAATCTTTATCATATGTTTGGCTTTCTGGGCCATTTGTACTTCAGCAAGGTTGTACCTTTTATCACAAAAGTGATTCAACAAGGGGCTAAGCCATAGTACTCCCATCAACAGGCATTTGGTTTTATCAACCATTAAGGCAGTCTCCTCAAAACACACACACACACACACACACACACACACACACACAATCACCACCATCACATTGGTTCTGTCTCTTAACAACCATGTTTCTTCTCTGTGACTGCAAATCTGCACAGGAGCGGATAGACTCCTTTCTCTCCCTCCCTCTGAGGAGCTGGTAGGTATGAAAAATTAAAGTTGCAGTCAGCATCCCAACACTAACCCAAATGCACACACTTTTTGAGGATCTTCTAATTTTAAGAAGCTGGACTATATTGAACTTTTCCTATTTCGTCTGTTAAGTACAGCTGAAAAAATTCTAAACCTAAAATGCAAACATAAGAAAACTCTAAAAGGTGGAGCAAAGGAGGACAGAAGACTGGGAATCTATGTGTTGTTGTTTTGACTCAGTATTTCAGGCTTGTGGGAACACTGGTTGTTCAGTGGTAGAATTCTCACCTTCGAGAGGTCCTGATCCTATGTGACATATGTCACATAAAGAAAAAAGGGAAGAAGATACATAGAAACGGGATGACAGAGGAAAATGTGATGTGATGCTGAGGCTGCAAGTCAAGGAGTAGCTAAAGCTACCAGAAACGAGGAATGGGGCATGGAACAGTTTCTGTCACTGATCCTTCAGAATAAACCAACAGAACAGTTACCCAGATTTGGACCACTCACCTCCAGAACAAGATTTGACTCCTGCCAATGCACCTCATGCATAGTCACCACCGATTTCTCAATGGACATATGCATATTGCTATGGTGCTAGACAGATTTAAGCAGAGATGGACTAGGATGAACTTAGAATCTGCTTCCAAAATCAGCCAGTGAAAATCTGGTCCACAACTGATGAGGAAAATGGTACAGGACCAAGCAGTGCCTTGCTCTGTGGTGGATGAGGATGTCAGGAATCAAGGACCAACTTGGTGACAGGGGACCAAAATAACCAAGATACAAGTCTAAAGAACATGACAACCCCAAAATATCAACAGATAAACCCAAACAAAAGTATACTTTCTATAGGCAAACAAGCCAGGCAGAAGATGCTTAATAACTGTTTTACTTCAACCAAACACCACAGCAAAGACTGAGTGGGGAGCCTACACTTCCAACCAAACCAGGCTATAATGAGGTACTCCAACTGAGTCTAGACTGGGGTGAGATCAGAGAAGGTCACCTTAGAAGCCTGGACTTTTATCCACACAGGCAGTATACCAGGGGTGTAATTGGAGAAGATGTGGAAAACAATAACAAGTCATTTCCACTCCACACATCCAGGGAGGTATCAGCACAAAGCTAGTGGAGAGTAAGACTCCCAGCACTCCTGGTTAACAGTAAGGAAGAGTGCAGTCTCCTCAGGTATCCATAGAGGCCAGGTGGAGAACCTGAGTTTCAGTTGGCAGTAGCATGGTGATATCCTTCTTCAGAGAAAGCCAGTGAAAACAGAAGGTTCCTAGAAGATGCAGAGTCTGATAATATAATGCCTAAAATATTCAGGTTTCTATCCAAAAAATCATTCATCATATCAAAGTCCGGAAAGATCTCAGACTTCATGAGAAACACAATCAACAAATGCCAGCACTAAAATGACAGAGATGCTAGTATTATGTAACAAATATTTCATAGCAGCACTCATAAAAATGCTTCAATGAAGAATTATGAACACTTGAAAATTAAAAATGGAAAGCTTCAGCAAAGAAATATTAGAATAGTCAAATGGAATGGAGGAAGTAGAGAAAAGATTTAATACACTGAATTATAAAACAATAAAAACTACCCAATCTGGAAAGCTTTTTTTACCAATGACACATCGGACAAAGGGCTAATTACCAAACTATATGGAACTCTACAACAGTTCCACAAGAAAATGTCAAGAGACCCAATTAAGAAAGGGGGAAAGATATGAACAGACAGTACACCAAAAATGAAGTACCAATGGCTAACAGACATGAAAAGATGCTCACAATCACTAGCTATGAGGGAGATGCAAATTAAAACCACAATGAGATACCACTCTACACCCGCTTTGCTAGCCCAAAACTTTTTTTTTTCCAAAAGTTTTTAAAAAGAAAAGAAAGCAGCAAATGTTGCAGAGGATGTGGAGAGATTGGAACTTGTATACAATATTGGTGGACTTGTAAGCACACACAGCCACTGTGGAAAATTAAATGGCAATAGTCAGAACCACTAGGAATTGAAATTCCATAAGATCCAGCAATATCACTATTAGGGATATACCCTTGAAAAATAAGAGACACAACACGGGTGGAGGTATGCTGTCCCATGTTCATAGCAGCACAGTTCACAACAGCAAGAAACTGGAAGCAGCCCAAATGCTCAACAGCAGAAGACTGGGTAAAGAAACCATAGTACATACACACAATGCATCCCTAAAAAACAGTGATGAAGGCATGAAACACCACATGACATGGAAGGACCTGGAAACCATTATGCTGAGCGAAGTAAGCTCATCACAAGGAACAAGTTTTGTATGAGTCCACTACTGTAAGAAGAAACACCAATTAAACAATATTAGGAACCAATTCCTGAACAAAAGGGGAGAAGGCTATCTACTGGCCATGAGCCATCCATCACCTCCCTTTTGTGCTCTTCACAAGGGCCAACGTGAAGGAGGAGACCTCGCATTGCCTGTGGTCACTCCTTCAAGAGGGGGAAATAGGAGATGACCACACAGTTGAGCCTGTACAATGTCTGCATAAGGTTGGGGCAAATCCATGGGCCATGCACACGAATGGAAGGAGAATTTTGACAGAAAAATCAAGCTTAGTGCAGGGCTACATTTTGGAGAAGACACTGATGGTTCTGTTGGTGAATGAGTATGGTGGGTGATTGGGGAGAAGTAACTTCAAATCAGGAAGGGGTGCTGAACAATGAATGTTGAAACCTAGGGTGTCAATGGGCCAGATTTTATATCCCTGGGTAAGCACTTTGTAGTTTGTTTCTACTCAACTTTCAGTGAACCATGCTAAGAAGTAGGCATCATGAAGATTGTGGAAGCTGTCCTTGCAGGCAGCATGGCATAACACAGGGGCTACAGCAGAAGGATTTAACATAGAGGCCCAGATGAACTGAGCCCTGACTCGAAGCTGCCTGCAACATAGACTAGGGACTGGGGTACTAGAATAGGTGAAGCGAGAGTGGCTGACCAGAGACTGTGGAAGTGGTGGTCACTGGACCTTGGGCAGACCCCCGATTGTGGGTGTCCAATGGAAAGGGACCCTGAATCACCATATAATTAGTACCTCGATGCCCCCTCGCAGTAACATGATAGGTTCCTATCTGCTGGGCAAGGATTTGCATTTGGAAGAATTGTTTCAGGAAGTTTTCCCAGAACACCAATCCCCATGTTTCGAGTAGATTAGATATCTATAAAGTGGGAGATAGAACTGTGTGGGGCAACAACTCATTAGTTGCGGCTCAAGGTGGAAATGTACTGGCATAGACTTCTCTGGAATGCTATGTGATTGGGAAAACTGACAATGTGATAAGTGCAATCACTTATACCTTAGGGGGATGATTGACAGTGTTGTACTTTTTTGTTTCTATGGGTTTTTGTTTTCCTGTCTTTAACTTATTTTTTGTTGTTGTTATTGTTTCTGTTGGTTTGTTTGCTGGGTGACTTGTGCTGTCTTGGTACAGCTGGTCTTTTGGGTTTTGATTTTCTCATATTACGGCCGCTGGAGTAAACCTGAAATGTGCATATCCCATTGACATGAAGATAGATTCTGGGCTCCTACTTAACGCTAGCCCAATCCAAGAACAGTTAGTTCTAATAACGGCTTTGTCCAATACTCACCTTCAAGAAATGATCACTGGAAAAACATGGCCCTGGGGACTTCCAGGAAGATGGTAACGGAGTGACACATACCAGAGGGACTTCAGAGAATTCAGCCCAGGAGAATTGCTTAGAGGGAAATTCAACGCTGCTGGAATTCAGGAGGAGCATCATAAAGATAAGTAGGCACAGACCCATGGGGTTTTGAGGGGCTGGGGGCTTTTGGCTTACCTCAATGGAAGCCGGATGGGGCTTGACCTTGGCATCACCACTGTCTTTGCCGGAGCTGGGAACATTTGGAGCCAGTAGGGGGGCCTGGTATCAACATAGCTGCAGTTTGCCCCCGCCTGCCTTGGGGCAGGGACTGGACCCTTGCAGCTCCACGGGCAGGGATGGGGTTCAGCTACATTGTTGCTTTTGTTTCCATCTCTCCTCTCTATCCCCCCACGGTTTTGGAAGGCTGTGCAGGGGATTTTTCTCAGCTCAGAAATCCGAAGGGCCAACAAACATATGAGAAAATGTTCCTGATCTTTAGCCAGAAGAGAAATGCAAATTAAAACAACAATGATGTACCACCTAACACCCTCAAAGATAGCCTAATTAAAAAAATCAGAAAGCAACAAGTGTTGGAGGGGCTGTGGGGAGACAGGAACTCTCATACACTGCTGGTAGACCTGTAAGTATGTATGACCACTATGGAAATCGATTTGGCGATGTCTAAAACAGATGGAAATCAAGTTACCATTTGACCTAGCAATCCTCCTACTGGACATGCACCCAGAAAAGGCAAGAAACAAACCAAGGCCAGACATCTGTGCTCCAGTGTTCATTGCAGCACAGTTCATAATTTCAAGTAGTTGGAAGCAACCCAAATTTCCATCAACTGACTTGGATTAAAAACTGTGGTATATACATACAGGGAGTACTACGCATCGCTAAAAAGCAGTGATGAACATATGAAGCACATCGCTGCATGGGAAGAACAGGAGGAAATCATGCTAAACGAAGTAAGTCAAGCACAAAAGGACAAGTACAACATGAGTCCGCTGGGGTAAACTTTTTTAAAAAAATGCGAAAGGGGCATAGGGAAAAACTAGTGTATACAAACATTCCTGTGGTGAGGACCAGGTAATATGGCAGGGACCAGACCAAATACAGGGATACACATGGTAGACAACTAAAAAGGAGGTGGGGAAAGGAAAAAAAATAACAATAATAAAAAAAGAAATGGGTAGCGGGGGCACAGGGCACCAATCCACCCAAGGGGAGGGTATTGTTTATATTTCCACAGGGAACGAGGGATCAGACTTCAACCCAGTGCTCCAATATGTGAATGCAACATGCTGGCGTGCAGTAGGGAACCAGTGGAGAGGCGTGCGGGGCCGGCCCCAATCCCAAATACTAAGTGGACACCTGCCCCTCCCCCCAGAAGAATTTATTTCAAAAGACGCCATTGTGGAGGGATCAGATCGGGAGAGGGACATATCGGACCACATGGGTGCAGATGAAGGGGGAGGAGGAGTGAGTGGAGCACAACCTGGCCCACCAGGCCTTGAGGCTGATAATCCCAATTAGAGCAGTCAGTCCACAGAGAGGACCACAAGGCCAGCCCCACTATGAGACATGATGCCCCTCACTGACCCATAGCCCTACAGAGGACAACAGCGGAGACACAGTGTGGTAATTGCATCCAATCTGATCCCGCCACACTGAGGCAAAACACTAAG
>NW_022103902.1:253254-255983 GCF_000313985.2 Echinops telfairi | reverse complement strand
ACAAATGTACTTTACACAATTGATGTATATATGGTTTGTCATAAGAGTTGTATGGGCCCCTAATAAAATGATTTAAAAAAATCATCACTGAAGATTAGGGTGCTACAGCAAAGTGCGGTGAAGAAAGCAGATGGTGCCCGGTTATCCAGCAGAATAGTGTCTGGGACCTTAAAGGTTTATACTCAAACAAGGAGTCATCTAAGTGAGGAGTCAACTAGGCTCACACAGACACACACAAGAAGCATGCCAGCTTGTTTGATCCAAAGATGAAAATAACAAAAGTCAAAAATGATAAAGGGAAAGGTATCAGAGATAAAATTATGAACACTCAATTGCTAGAAGGCTATAGAGCAGTGATTCTCAACCTTCCTAATGCCGGGATGATTTTCTCATGTTGTGGTGACCCGGCAACCATAAAATTATTTTCATTGCTACTTCATAACTGTAATTTTGATACTGTTATGAATCAGGCGATCCCTGTGAAAGGGTCGTTTGACCCCCAAATGGGTTGCGACCCACAGGTTGAGAACCGCTGCTGTGGAGGACAGTGGGAGCCCCAAACTCATCTTCAGAGTAACTAGTCAGATTAAACTACTGGCAGATCCCCCACTAGCCACAGTCAAATATCTCAAACAGACTTACTCTCAGACGGAGATCATTATAATCTTGATTATGCTGGATCAAACTTGATACTTGGTCAGTTGACCCAACCTGAATTTGTTCTAGGTGCAAGTATCTCTTGTATGTTTTATGACCAAAATATCTTCTCTGGCTTTTTAAATATTGAGAGTGGTCTTTCCTTTCTTACTCATTTTTTTGGATTTTATCTTTATATTATTATTCTATCCTTACCACTTTATTTCAATTTTGTTTTTTGTTATTTCTGTTGGGTTTCCCAGTTTGTGAAGCACAGAAAGAGTGGGTGGAGGAGAGATAACTGATGCAAGGGTTTATAGGAGAGGTAAGAGTGGAGGTAGAAGATAGGGAGTTGGGGGAGTAAACAAGGAAGGCAGGAAGGGGCAGGTTGCACTAGAACTGATTGTGATTACACAATTCATTGTAAAGGTGATTAAACCATGGGGGGTGGGAGGAATGATCTAAAATTGATTGTGGTGTACAATTCTTCTTGATATGACTGAATGATTGAACTATGGAATTATATGATATGTGGATTAAATGTCAATAAAACTGTAATAAAAAATTACCAAATCTGTATCACAGAAAAATAGACTAAAAACAACAAGAACAGACCCTCGGGAACATGTAGGATTATAGCAAAAGTTTTAATGTTTGTCATCAGAGAACCAGAAAAAAAGAGAATAAAGGAAGGAGGGCTGAAAAATACTTGAAGAAATAATTGGTGAAAGCATCCTAAGTCTGGCAAAAGACAGAAACCTACAGAGACACGACGGTGAATAAACCCGAAACAGGCAAAACAAAAAAGAATTCACATTGAAGTCAAACTTTTGAAAATTGAAACTTAACTATTAAACTCACTGTCATTGAGTCTATTCTAACTCATAGCGACCCTAGAGGCCAGGGTAGAATTGCTCTCTTTGGGTTTCTTAAGCTGTTCGTCTTTACAGGAACAGAAAGCCTCACCTGAGCAGCCCGTGGTTTTGAGCTGCAGACCATATACTTACCAGCTCGATGCATAATCCACTACACTACCAGGACCATATTCTTTTGAAAACTGACGATGGAAAAAAAAATCTTGTAAGCAGCAAGATAGGAATTACACTTTGCCTATACGAGTAAAACAATTTGACAGTGAATGTCTTATTTGAAACCATGCAGGCTAGAAAAAATTGGCACAAAGTTTGTCAAATACTAATAGAAACCAACTGTCACCCCAGCATTTTATATTCAGTCTCCCTCGGGACAGAAAAGGCAATCAAGACATTCGCAAATAAAGAAATCTGAGAATGCCTTACAAACATAATTACTCTATCAAAATGGCTAATGGAATTTTCTCTAAACCGAAGATAAATGATTTTTCAAGGAAACTTGGGGCATTAGAAAGTAAGAAGGAAGACAGGTGCAAAAATAAGAACAAATACAATAGACTTTAGTTCTCCTCTTGAGTGTTAAAAATTATGTCCAAGCGTGAAATTAAAAATTATAGCACAGTCTAACATAGTTTTGAGTTCAAATAGAGAAAATACTCAAGACAGTTATAAGTGGAATGGGATAAAGGGATTGGAAGATAAGTAAATTTTCTATACTTCATTCGAACTAGTAAAATGATAACACCAGTGGACTGTGTTGTGTTCATATCGTGTAATATGTAAAAAAACTCAAACTCACTGTCATTAAGCTGATTTTAACTCATAGTGAACTTGTAAGACAGGGTAGAACTGCTCCTGTGGGTTTCGAAGGCTGGAAATATTTACAGGAATAGAAAGCCTCATTTTTCTCCTAAACACTGATTAATGGTTTGTAAGTGCCAACACTGCCAAAGGTTGGCAGCCCAAAGCACTATGCCACCAGGTTTCCCATAAGATCTAAAGAAACCACTAAACAAGAAGCAACAAAGCCCACATGGAAGAAGCACACCAGCCTTGTGACCATGAGGTGCCAAAGGGATCAGGTATCAGGCATCAAAGAACAAAAAATCATATCATTGTGTGCTAACCTTCACGATACGATCGCTGAAGACAAATGGGTGCATAAGCAAAAGTGGAGGGGTCTCGGGGAGGAGATGAGCCAGTCAGGGTGCGATGTAACAA
>NW_022103902.1:247063-250513 GCF_000313985.2 Echinops telfairi | reverse complement strand
TGAGGGCAACAAATGTATAGATGTGCTTTACACAATTGATCTATGTATTGTGATGAATTATATGAGCCCCAATAAATTGATTTTTTTTAAAGTACTGAAAAAATAGACTATAGTCAAATGAATATTGAATTCTTTTTAAATGTCCAGATAATTCACAGAATAGCAAGAAAGGAAATAAAAAATAAAATGGCAAAATTGAGCCTTAACATATCAATAATTACATTATATGTAATGGTCTAAATGCAGCAATTAAAAGACAGAGACTGGTAAAATGGATTAAAAAACATTCTTCAAATATTTGCATCTACCAGAAATTTACTTTGGGGGAGGTTAAAAATAAAAGGATGAAAAAATATCTAACGTGTTTGGGTTAATTAAAATAAAGTAGGGGTGGCTATAGTAATACAGCAAAGTAGATTTCAGAGCAAAGAAAATTATCAGCGGCAGGGAGGATATTATACAAGGGTAAGTCAAAACCTATTGTTCCTAGGGTTGCAGTTCATAGATGAACGGGTCCACTCCAAACAAGACATGTTTAAATATGTCTTTGTAATCAGTGGATGGAGCCCTGGTGGTGTAGTGGTTACCAGTTGGGCTGGAAGCTTCATGATTGCCAGTTTGAAAACACCAGCAGATCCGCAGGAGAAAGACCAGGCTGTCTACTCCCCAAACCAGTTACAGTTTTGGAAACCCACAGGGCATCGCTGTGAGTCCATGACTGCAGTGAGTCAATCTGTGGATGGCTGTAGACAGTGTCTCTCAGAGTGCTTCCAAAAGACCTAATAGCGAAACAATGGCTTCCAAGAAGCATCTGTTGGGCCAGTTAAATTCAATGCAAAGATCTTCAATGAATTTATTGAAAAACACTTCATAGACGTTCTTGATCATGGAAGTTTATTAGGAAAATGTTTTAAGAAAATGAAAACTGCCTTGGTGAGCAAAAGGTCAGGACAGTTATGCTCATTTTACTAGGAAACCTTCTCCTGTCCATCCTACAGCTGTGATCCTGCCCCTCAGACTTTTGTTTGTTCCCATAGCTCAAAGAACATTTTAAAGGACCATGATATCTGGGTCCTTGAGGGTGCCAAAACTGCCATTTTGACCTGGTATAAATGAAAAAGCATGGGATTCGGGGAGGGTTAGAGAAAGAGAAACACTGCCTTTTGGACGTCTATAGACCTAAATGAAAGATATGTCAAGAAACCATACAACACATTTTGAAATGTCCATTTAATAAAAGCTTCAATGATTTTTGTATCAATTCTTTTTTCACCTACCCTCATATAATGATAGTCAATCTATCGAGAAGACATAACATCCAAAAGGACTGATCCATTTCCACCTAGCCAATTCTAATTCACACATAGCAACCCTAAAAGTGCAAGCACCAAACAACAGAGTTGCAAAATACTAGATGCAACAACTGATAGAACTGAAAGAAGAAATAGACAAGTCACAATTATAATTGGAAACTTCAAAATCTTTGTTCTCAATAATTAGTAGAATGACTAAATGGAATATTATCAAGAATACTAAAGAACTCAAAGTAACAAACCAATACAATCTAACCAATGTCTATAGAACACTCTTCCCAACAAGAGCAGAAAACCCATTATTTCAAAATGCTCACAAACAGACCATCTATTAGTAAATAAATGTAAATAAATTCAAAATAACTAAAATAATACCAAGCGTTTCTCTAACTACATGAAATTAAATCAGAAGTCAATAACAAAAAGAATAAAATCTCCTAAATCTTAGAAACTACACATACTTCTAAATAATCTATGAGTCAAATAGAAAATCACAAAATATATTGAACTTAATGATAATAAAGCATATCAATAATTGTGGAACACAGCTAAAACACTGCTGACAAAAAAAAATCATTTAGCACTAAATGCACACAGTAGTGAAGAGGAAATCTGAAATGAATTATCTATGCTTTCACCTTAAGAATCCAGAAAAAGAAAAGCAACATAAACCCAAGTGAGCAGACAGCAGGGGCACTGAAGATGAAGACAGAAAGTAATGAAACAAAAATGGGGGGTGGGAGGAAAATTGGGGGGGAATTATTTTTAAGTTAGTTCTTTGAAAACATCAGTAAAATAGACAAATTTCTAGCAAGATTAACAAGGAAAAAAGAAGTGAGAAATTACTGTTATTAGAATCAACATGGTATACTACTATAGATCTATCAAAAGGGAACACAAGGATAGAGAATTACCTAATGTCTCTCAGGATCATAGATGCAAAAATCCTCAACAAAATGAGGACCTGATGCCGGGGGCTTAAGTGGAAAGCAAATGTTCTGAGAATGACGAGGGTAATGAATGCACAAATGTGCTTTACACAATCAATGTATGTATGGATTGTGATAAGAGTCGTATGAGCCCCTAATAAAACGATTTTAAAAAAATCTTAGCCAATAGAATCCTACAACATATCAAAAATATAATACATCATGACCAAGTGGGATTCATACAAGGGATGCAGGGATGGCTCAACATTCAAAAACATTTAAAGTAATCCACCACATCAACAAGAAGAAGATAAAAAACCATAAGATCATATCAATTGAGACGCAGAAAAAAACATTTGATAGCATACAACACCCATTCCTAATAAAGAGTCTCTGAAGATAGCATTCGAAGTGAAACTCAAAACAATAAAAGCTATATACAAAAAACCAATAGCCAATAATACACTCAATGGAGAAAAGCTGAAAACATTTCCACTGAATAAGGGAACCCGACAAGGATGTCCCGTATCCCCACTTCTCTTCAACAGTGTGCTAAGTCCTAGCCAATACGATAAGACAACAGCAAGATATCAAGGGTGTGGGGTTGGGTAAAGAAGAAGTGCAATTTTTGCTATTTGTAGATGGTATGATATGATTTTATACATTGAGAATCCTAAAGGGTCCACAATAGGATTGCTAGGAACATGAGAGGAGTTGAGTAGAGTAGCAGGATACAAGACTAATAAGCAGAAATCAATTGGATTCCTACATACCAGTGATGGGAATACTGAAAAAGATATCAAGGAATCAGTGTCATTCATAACAGCCCCACAAAAGCTGAAATACCAAGGAATAAACCTAACCAAAAAATAAATAAATAAGAAAGGAGGAAAGACCTACACTAAAAAAGTATAGGAACTTACTACAAGAAACAAAAAAAGATCTATACAAATGGAAGTATATCCCATGCTCACATATCAGAAGACTCAATCTTATGCAAATGTCAATATTACCTAAAGCAATCTACAAATTCAATGCAATCGCAATCAAAATCCCACCAGCATTCTTCTTGTATATATATATATATATACGTCTTTTTTGTTTTTGTTTTTTTTCATTAAATCATTTTATTAGGGGCTCATACAACTCTTATCACAATCCATACACACATCAATTGTGTAAAGCGCATTTGTACATTCATTGCCCTC
>NW_022103902.1:243592-244809 GCF_000313985.2 Echinops telfairi | reverse complement strand
CTGCTCCCCCCTCCCTCATGAGCCCTTGATAATTTATAAATTATTACTTTGTCATATCTTGCACTCTCCGATGTCTCCCTTCACCCAATTTTCTGTTGTCTGTCCCCCAAGGAGGAGGTTATATGCAGACCCTTGTAATCGGTTCCCCCTTTCCACCCCATCCCTCCATCCCCTGTATTGCCAGTCTCACCACGATCATGATAGAGGTGGGGTGGAGGGGGGGAGCATTTAGGAACTAGATGTATGTAGAGGAAAGTTGTATGTTTCATCGTTGCTACACTGCATCCTGACTGGCTTGTCTTCTCCCTGACACCCTTCCATAATGGGATGTCCTATTGCCTACAGATGGGATTTGGGTGTCCACTCCCCACTCCCCCTCATTGACAATGATATGATTTTTTGTTCTTTGATGCCTGATACCTGATCCCTTTGACACCTCATGATCATGCAGGCTGATGTGCTTCTTCCATGTGGGCTTTGTTGCTTCTGAACTAGATGGCCTCTTGTTTACCTTCAAGCCTTTAAGACCCCAGATGCTAGCTATATCTTTTGATAGCTGGGCACCATCAGCTTTCTTCACATTTCTTATGTACCTGCTTTGTCTTCAGCAATTGTGTCGGGAAGGTGAGCATCATGGAATGCCAGTTTAATCGAACAAAATATTCTTGCATTGAGGGAGTACTTGAGTGGAGGCCCAATGTCCATCAGGGCAGAGAATTTGTGTGAACTGAAAAGAACAATCCAGAGAAGGGGTGTGAGAATGGTTGCACAGCTCAAAGAATGTAACAAATCTCACTGAAGTGCACGTGTAGAAATTACTGAATAGTGTATGTGCTATTCTGTATCTTTTCAACAACAAAAAATAGAACACTTTATTTTTTTGTGTCTGAAAATCAGACACTTAATGTCAGTCACATAGCCAGTGATAGGTGATATATCTGGAGTTTTGTGCCAGTCTAAAAGAATGCAGCATCAGGCTTGGAGGAAGAATTCTTAACAACCTGTAAAATGCAGGTGACACAACCTTGCTGGTTGGAAGCCAACAGTACTTGAAGCACTTATTGATGAAAATCAGAGACTACGTACAGCCTTTAGTATGGATTGCAACTCAGTGTAAACCAATCAAAAAATTTTTTTGCGATATTTTTTAAAAAAATCATTTTATTAGGGGCTCATACAACTCTTTTCACAATCCATACACACATCAATTGTGTAAA
>NW_022103902.1:222403-242588 GCF_000313985.2 Echinops telfairi | reverse complement strand
CCCTTTGCCTCCCAGCTCTTTCCTCTATTTCCCTTCCAATCAAAATTATTCACAACTGAACCTATATGCATGATAAACAGAGATAGACATAATAAACAGAGGAAAGATGGACATTCTCAAAGATTTCATTTTACTTTAATCCACAATCAATGGCCATGGAAACAGCAGTGAAGCAATGAAACAACATACTGCATTGAGTGTTCTTAAAGAACAAAAGTTTCACCTTGATGACTAATGCACACCGGACCAAAGCTGTGGGGTTTTCAATCACCCCCTATGCCTGTAAAAGTTGGATAATTTATAATGAGCAGTGGGAGAATGCATGCATTCAAATTCTTGTATTGGTGAAGAATATTGAAAGTACTAAGGACTGCCAAAAGAATAAACAAATCTATCTTGGAGTAAGTACGGGCAGAATATTCCTTGGAATAGAATTGTGTTCCCTCAGGTTTTCAATGCCTGATTAAGCAAAAGTAAATCGCCAGGCTTTTTATCTGAGGTTCCTCTGGGCAGACTCAAAACTCTAACCTAGCTATTAATAGCTGGATATATTAGTCATTCATACATTGTGGTCTTGGTGTTCGTTAAGGATGTTATTATATTTAGCTGACAAGCAAAATGAAGAGAGTCTGAAAATATGAGGACAGAGAGAAATCATTCTGAATACTGCAGATAAAGTGAACCAAGGTTTAGGTTACTGTATAGAGAAAGCCTAAAACACATATGGAGGGGAGGTGGGAACCTAGTGACCACATGCCTGGGAAGAACAACTTGGAAGAGAAGGCACGCAAGTGAGGATATTCAGATGCGTTTGTATTCAATGGTGTGATTTAAATCTCCTTGTCTGTCTCCTGCATAAATTCCTTAGTAAAACGCATTGTTCAGTTATTCCAATGTGCTAGTAGACCAGGCAAAATCCAATCTCAACAAACTTGAGACTAGAAGAACTAGACAGTGCCTGGCTACCAATAATACATGCTCTAAAGGGGATCACACTAAAAGATCTTAGATATATTGCAAGAAAATGAGTACCAAGACTCAAAATTATGTTTTAAAAATACCAGTACCAGGCTTATTGGTCAGACAGAGACTGGTAAAACCCCCAAGACTATAGCCCTTGATCATCCATCAAGTATGGGAATGAACTCACCTCCATGACTCAACGTCCAACCACAATAGGCAGGTCTATAAGAAGAACAATTGCACCTTAAAATAATTAAACTTTTAATATCAAGGGAAGTATTTACCTAAGGACAACATTCAGAAGGGTTAGGAAATACGTAGGAATAGAAATGATAAATACATGGAAGAAGTAGGGTACCTGATGTCACCTTGCGGGGATTACAATCAATCAGATGAAACAAAATGTGTCTAAATTGTTGAATGGAAAACACATGTTGCTCAGTAAAGCTTCACTCAATGCACAACAAAGAGTTAAAAAAACAAATAAAAACACCACCTCATTGTTCACTAATAATTTGGTGCATTCATGAGGTAAAATTGATGTTTACTTCTTCATCCAAGTCGGCACTGATTAAGACATTCAACCTTGGGTACAGGTCATCACAGTTTTCCTCACACAGACTCCCATCTTCAGCTCCCAGAATTCTTGTCCACCACTCCTCTCATTTTCCTGACTAAGAGCCAAGAGCCTCACTCTTTTCTTAATATGATATGTTTGTTAGACACAAATTTCGGTATGTTTGTTAGACACAAATTTCGGCATGCTGTGTCAGTTGTCTCTTGATGTCTCATTCAAGCTTCACTTACACATCTTATTATGCATGTATATCTATTTTCCCTACTAATATTAAAGTTCCTTAAGATCAAGGACAGCACCTTGGTGTCCCTACAGTATCTGTTATAGAGCAGTACCCATTGTAGTTCTCCATAAATACCATGCACTAACGAAGTAGAAGGAGCCCTACTGGAGTAGTAGTCACCGGATCTGAAGGCTAGTGGTTCAAACCCACCAGCTGCTCCATGGAAGAAAGATGTGGCCGTCTGCCTCCATAAAGATGTACAGCCTTAGAGGCTGTATGGAGCAGTCTCACGAGGACTCTGTGAGTCAGAATTGTAGTAGTGTGTTGGTTAGTGAAAAGACAAACTGAAACACAGAGAGCAATTATAACCAGCTATAGTTTCATCAAACACAAGAGTGGTTTAAGGTGCTTATTATTCTAAGAAAGGGCTTCAGTGTCTACTGATGATGGCATATTGGCTTAATATAAATATGCTGAGCCTAGATTTTCATGTCCCCATAACTGATACATTTATACATTCGCCCTTTCATCCAACTAGCCTACAAAAGTGTTGTTTGCTGACAGCATATTAGGCGGAAATTGCCTTCATTTAGTCTCACTTGAAGAAACTCTTCTTTAGCTTCCAGCCACTGAGATGTATGAAGGAACTTAGAAAAGTGACATGAAGTGGTATCTGAAGTACCATAGACAAATAATGTCCTGTGACATATCCTTTTACGAAATCAAGTCAGAATATGTGATTCACTGACTTGAAACCATTTTATAACTTCTCATGGCACTTAAGGTAGCCAACTAAATCAAAGCAGAACCATGTCTGTTGAATTGATTCTGATTCACTACCACCCCTGGTGTTACAAAGTAGAACTCTGCTTCCTAGAGTTTCTGAGCTTTGTCAAGAACAACATTCTCGGGTGGATGGGGGGGAATGAGGAGCTGATACCAAGGGCTCAAGTAGAAAACAAATGTTTTAAGAATGATGAGAGCAATAAATGTACAACTGTGCTTGAAAAAGAAGAAGAAGAAGAAGAAGGAACTGTGCTTCACAAGGTTCTCAATGACTATGATCTTTCTGAAGTAGATTAGCAGGCCTCTCTTCTGAGGCGTCTCTGGATAAATTTGAACCTTCAACCTTTGGTCTAGTAGCCTAACCATTTATACTCTCCAGGAATTCTTTGTAATAGGCTCTAATTAAAAGTGAATGAATGAATCAACAATGGGCAGGAGAAAGGAGAATCGATAACATGTGTGTGACTGTTGAAGGCCATTAAGACTCAGCCTTGAAACGGCTGAGATATCACGACCCAGGTGTCAGTATCTGCTGTTTGCTTCTGCGGTTTGACATTGAGACTAAGATAAAGAACAAGGACGTATGCGAGTTCTGGGAAAACGGAATGTTTAATTTTTATCAGACTCCTTGACTTGGCAGAATATAGAGTTTCCGATATATTGTCATAATAGACTTATTGTAACCCCGGGTTGTTTCTGCAGGTATAAAAGGAAGATACAGAATAAACTCAGGGCTTCAGTATTCACTGTTGCCCTCCCAATACTTTCTGTCTCTCTTTTTTTCCTTAATCCTCACTCCCCCTTTCAGGACGGTTCGACTCGTCGGCAGGCTCCGACATGTGACCAGTAAGATACAGGGTTCCATCACCCTTATATTAAAATAAACATGAAGCAAAACCAAAAAAAAGAACAACATTCTCCCACCTTGGACCGACAGTCTCATTTCTCACCACTTCCCAATCATTCACCTCATTCAGCCAGCCTAGCTTTCTTCCCAGGCAAACTCTTCCCTCAATACCTTTGCACGGTTGCATCTCTGCCCAGGACCATTCTCTCTCATTTTATTCATCTCTCAGCTCAAATGTCACCTGGCCAGAAAGGATTCCTGTTCTAGACAGGGTTGTCTAGAGAAACAAAACCAGTGACACTCATATTGTAGGGAAAAGTTTATACCAAGACGCTTTTTTTTTTTCCTTGCCCCCGCCCAGAACTCCCCAAGACCCTGTCTTACATTAAGAAGGCATCTCAGACCAGACCAACCGAAGTCCGTCGGCCCGATGCTGGCTGGAACCCTCTTCAGACTCCTGTGCAGGCCGTTGATGAAGAAAGGTGAAGCGGAAGCAGGGAGAGCACAGCCAGAGGATGGAGAGTCACCTGATCCTAGGTCGGTGGGCACTCGACAGCGGATCGACAGCTCTCAGGGTCCGGCGGCCCATGTGGGGCTGCCCCTGGAGGAAGACAGGTGTGCCTACTTAAGTCGCAGCAAGGAAAAGACAAAGAGGCAAAAGAAGGAGAAGTTCCCAGTGTCTCTCCTCCTCGGAAAAGGCCACGCCCCGATGAAGGCATCAGGCTGGGACCTGACGTACGGGTTGGACTTCGCCCCTACACATTCGTACAGGCTCAAGTTGATGGAAAATCTAACTGTTCCACCTTCTTTGACAATTTTTTCAAGAGTTCCTATCACCTACATCTAGTCTTCGAATCTGATTTTTCATCTTTCAGGACAATATGCTGTACTCGTATTTCTTTGATTTCCTCCAGGAAATGTTAGCTTTATGAAAAACAATTTTATTGGCATATAATTCACAAACTATAGTTCAATAGTTTAAAAATGAAATGTTAGCGTCTGGAAGACAGGAATTTTTGTCTGGTTTGTTTAGTACTGTATCCCCAGCACCTGGCAAGCTGTCAAAGATAATTTGTCAAATGAACAAGCAATTATTAGTAAGCAAGGGAGAGACGGGGATAATGAGCCAAGGCAGGTTCTGTTCCAGCAAGATGTGCCCAGGTTATTTGGTATCTAAGCCACTTGAAGGCTGATGGCCTTCCAGTATGTGCGTGTGCACACAAGTTAACAGAAATGAATTTGGGTTTGGAAGGGCTTCATGTAGCAATATAGATTTTTTCCCCTCACATTTCCATGCATGCAGGAGGGGCAAAATTGTGCTCAATTAGTATGGCATCTTTAATTAAAATTATCTTCAAAAGGATCGGAGGAGACCAACAAATGTTGGCGAGAGTGTACAGAAATCGGAACCCTCATCCATTGCCATTGTTGGTGAGAATTAAGAAGCGATGTAGCCACAAAATCACCATTGTTTGGTGGTTCTTCAGAAGGATAAACATAAATTACCATATGAACCAACAATTCTGTTCCTCCATATATACCTCAACGACTTGAGAGCAGCAACACAAGCAGATACTTGTTCACTAATGCTCATTGCAGCACTAGTCGCAATAGTCAAGAGATAGAGACAATGACAATAAATGGATAAATACCATTTGTGTACATACAATGGACTATTGCTCTGTCACAATGTGAAAGCAAGTCTTGTTACATGCTCTAACATGGATGAACCGGAAAATATTAGCTGAGTATAATGTTAATCACAAAGTACAGGCTCATTCACTGTCCAAATATTGGTTTAAGTCTGCCCCCTAGAGTACAGAAACCAGAATGCCTTGACCATAATAAACTACTAAATTAATAATTTTGACCATTGACATTATGGGATAATTATTTTCTATTTTGTGTGACTCTGTACTGCTTAAAGTGTGTCCTATATTACTTTTAAGTTCAAAATTACATGTTTGGGGGGTGGTATTAAATTCCAATTTATTTTCATTTACTTAAGTACTGGTGCCTTGTCAAAAGTTAAAAAACCAAACCAAACTCATGCCATCAAGTTCACTCTGACTCATGGCCACCTTAGAACAGACTGGAACTGCCCCGTAGGGTTCCCAAATGTAAATGTTTACTAAATCAGACTGCCACATCTCTCTCTCTCGTGGAACACTTGTGGGTTCCAGTGGCCAACCTTTCGGTTAGCCAGTCAAGTGTTAACCACTCACCATCAGGCCTCCTAAAACAGCCAAACTTGATGTAAATGCCACCCACCCTGTTATTTAGAATCACAATCTCAAACTGTAGATATTGAACCATTACTTTGTGATAGGGGTCTACTTGTTTATGGTGCTTCCTGCCGCCCGTTCACAGTCCAGATGGGAAGATGGATGTAACGTAGGGAAATAACCACATTCACGTGAGGGTCACCAATCAGCAGCTAACAGAAGAAAACACAATGGCCTGCATATTTTTTTATGGAAATGAGGTAGGGATCAAAGCAGGAAGAAAAAGGGAAATAAGGCATGCTTCTTAAAATCTGGTAACTGGCAGGTCTATCTAGGTAAGACAGGCAGGAAAAACAATCTGGAGAAGAAAACAATGGGACCGATGGTTGTGAGGGGACCTGGGAGAGGCAGAGGTGGGGGAAAGGAAGTGGGTGTTAACAACCTCAGGCACAAGAAAACAAGTGATCAAAAATCAATGGTGAGGACAGTGTAGGGGGCCTGGTAGGGCTTGATCAAGGGCAATGTAACGGAGAGGAAATACTGAAACCCAAATGAAGGCTGAACATGATAGTGGGACAAGAAGAAAGTAAAAGGAAATAGTGGAAGGAAACAGGAGGCAAAGGGCATTTATAGAGGTCTAAATACAGGCATGGATATATGTAAACATATTTATACATGAAAATGGGGAAATAGATCTAGGTGCATATATTTATAGGTTTAGCATTAAGGTAGCAGATGGACATTGGGCCTCCACTCAAGTACTCCCTCAGTGCTAGAATACTTTGTTCTATTAAACTGGCATTCCATGATGCTCACCTTTCTGGCAGGATCGCTGAAGACAAAGCAGATGCATAAGCAAATGTGGTGAAGAAAGCTGATGGGGCCCGGCTATAAAAATATATAGCATCTGGGGTCTTAAAGGCCTGACAATAAACAAGCATCCATCTAGCTCAGAAGCAACAAAGCCCACATGGAAGAAGCACACCAGCCTGTGTGACCACGAGGTGTCAAAGGGATCAGGTATCAGGCATCAAAGAGCAAAAAATCATATAATTGTGAATGAGGGGGAGTGTGGAGTGGAGACACAAAGCCCATCTGTACGCAACTGGACATCCCCTTACAGAAGGGCCACAGGGAGGAGACGAGCCAGTCAGGGTGCAGTATGGCAATGATGAGACATACAACTTTCCTCTAGTTCTTAAATGCTTTCACCCCTCCCACTATCAGGATCCCAATTCCCACCTTACAAATCCAGCTAGACCAGAGGATATACACTGATACAAAGAAGAAGTCAACACAGGGAATCCAGGACAGATAAACCGCTCATGACCAATAATGAGTAGCGATACCGGGAGGGTAAGAGGAAGGCGGGGAAGAGAGGGGGAACTAATCACAAGGATCTACATATAACCCCCTCCCTAGTGGACGGACAACAGAAAAGTGGGTGAAGCGAGACGTCGGGCAGTGTAAGACATGAAAAAATAATAATTTATAAATTATCAAGGGTTTTTGAGGCAGGGGGTGTGGGAGGATCGGGGAAAAAATGAGGAGCTGATACCAAGGACTCAAGTAGAAAGAAAATGTTTTTGTTTTTTTAATGTTTTAAGAATGATGATGGCAACAAATGTACAAATGTGCTTGACACAATGGCTGTATGTATGGACTGTGATAAGAACTGTACAAGCCCCAAATAAAATTATTATTTTTTTAATAAAATTATTTTTTAAAGAAAAAAAACATAAATCCCATGTAAGGGGAAAAAAACAACAATGTGGTAACTGGTATTAAACTGATTGTCCAAAATAACCCCAGGGACTAATTAAATCCCAATACTTTAGAAATTCAGATCTTGAAAATATAAAATTCAGGTCATGCAAAATCAGGTTAGAGACTTAGGCAAGATATAGATAAAGGATGCCTAATACCATTATAAACTATGACACACACCTCATTTAAAATTACATTTGAAAAACACTGAGAAAATAGTCAAAAATAAAAATAGAAATAAATTTATATTTGATGTTTTATAGGTAAAAGAAACAGGTGGAATGAATTTTGATAACTTAAGAGAGCACTGAAAAGGAATTGTGAGTGGAGAGCAAATGTTTTGAGAATGATGAGGGCAACAAATGTGCAAATGTGTTTGACACAATGGATGGATGGATGGATTGTGATAAGAGTTGTATGAGCCCCCAATAAAATGATTTTTAAATAAATAAATAAATTACTAATTTCAAGCAACAACAACAAACAAACAAAGGTATTGGGGAAAACATTGAATTAAAATATAATGGAATTCTTCCATGAACTTCTTAAAGCTTCTCCATATTTTATTTGAGCTTACATAGCCCAAATCTTATCATGTTAACATAAAATTTGCTATAAATATTTTATAATGTTACTTGTACTTGGTCTGTGACACCTTTGGTGGATTTTACATTTGAAGCACATTTCTCTTCAGAGTACCGAGGTTTTAAGTACCCACGAGCCACATATTGGACAGCAGAACTCCAAATTATGTACATCTTGTAGGCCAAAATTAGAATACAAAAAAGTGTCGTAACATCAATACGGAGGCATTGAAAGCTTTTAGCAATAGAGTAAAAGTGATCAAATTTCCATTTTACTATAATCCTACTGGCAACAAATTAGCTAAACGGCCAGCCCTGGTGGCAGTGCTGAAGCCATCAGCAGCTAACCAAATGTTGGTGGCTGGAGCTCACTGGCCGCTGTGCTGGAGAGAGATGTGGTGGTCTGCTTCGGTAAAGGAGTCCAAATTGATTCAACGCAATGGTTATTGCTGGAATCGCGGTGAGAGATAAAGGTAGTCTGAAAGGGGGTAGAGATCATGAAAATAAGAGAATTGGGGAAATACCAAAATAGACAGAAGTTGAGAGTGAATTGCTGCAGAGAATGAGGGATGTGCAGGACATGATACGCTACCTTGATCTCGCTGGAGTCCGCACCTGGTAAACAATGCCACCACTGAGCGAAGTAGGACACAGGCGACGGACACTGAGATGAGAAGGAGGCCGTGCAGAGAAGAATGATTTGCTTTGAAAAACGAAGTTTGCGGTGCGCCTGTGAACACTGCAACTGGTTCTGTGTCCAGGGCCCGTTGTGTGTTTAAGTCTTGGGAGAGAGACCTGCACCAACAGAGACAGATTTGGTTAGAATTAAGACATAGGTCATTGAAGATCTGGAGATGTATAAGATGAACTAGAGAGAATAGAAAGAGTGAGACAAGTACCCAGACAGAAGCCTAAGGAAGACCAACCAGGAGTGGTGGGGAAGCCAGAAGAATGTTGAGTAACAGTAGCCCCAGAAAGAGGATCAAGAGGAAAAGAAGGTCCGTAATGTCAGATGTCGCCAGAGCCCCTAGTAACGTGAGTACAGAGCAGTGTTTGCAGGATTTGACTGTAAAGAAGGGTGCCTTCGTTTGTTAACATTGCTGCAACCACAGGTGCAAATGCTGGCTGGTAAAATCAAAAACCACTTTTCCACAATTCTGGGAACTAGAAGTCTGAATTCAGGACATTGGCTCTAGGAACCGTTCCTTCTCGGTTACACGTTTGGTGGTTGCTGCTCACCCTTGGTGTTCTAGAATTTACAGATTCATCCGCCTCCATCTTCACGCAACATCATCTCCCTCCATCCTTATTTAAGACACCACTCGGAAAGGATATGACTTCTTTCTTATAACAACAGAACATCTGCATTTCAGTTTCATATTTACAAGCACAGGAGTTAGGACTTCAACATAACATTGGGGCGGGGAGGGGGGAAGGGAGTAGCGGTCAAAGTGCAAGTAAACCCATTACTTACATTGGTGGAAAAAGTTTCTGTAGAGGTTAGAGATACAAATCAAATGTGATCAGCTAAACACAGAGAAATGTGGATAGCTCTTCAAGACGTTTCTGTGACAGGAAAGATATGTAACTATTGTATAGTAGTCTATTATGAGGAAAAGTATTTGAGGGAAAGAGACTCAAGCATATTTAAAAGCTCTGGCAGAAAAAAGTATTAAAATTAAGCAATAGTCTATGTTATTGGTTTGAAAAGTTGTTACTGAGACATTGTTATGTGAAATGATCTCATGTCAAAAAAAATTTCCAGGAGATTGATGAGGGCAACAAATGTACATATGATTCAATGAATGTATGTATGGACTGTGATAAGAACTGTATGAGCCCTCAATAAAAATAATTTAAAAAAAAGAATAATTAGGATAACAAATGTACAAATGTGCTTTATACAATTGATGTATATATGGATTGTGATGAGTTGTATGAGCCCCCAATAAAATGACTTAAAATGAAAAAAAAATTTCCATTTGTGTATGTGCACACACACACAGGTATGTTCTAAGAGGGCATGCACCAAGATACTAAGCATATCTATTGTTGCTATGCACCATTGTCAGTTCTAACTCATAGCCATCCTATGTACAACAGAAGGAAACAGAGCCCCGTCCTGCACCATCCTCACGGTGGTTACCGTGTGCGTGAGCCTATAGTTGCGGCCACTGTTTCACTTCATCTTGTGAAGGATCTTCCTCTCTTTTGCTGCCCCTCTATTTTACCAGGCATGATGTCCTTTTCCAAGGTCTAGTCCCTCCTGATAACAGGTCCAAAACTGAGACTTCCTACTCCTATAAAAAGTTACATTCCTTTGATGGGGGTCTTCTCCCTCACAGATTATTTGTATTTGTTCCTTTATAGTAATGTGATCTTATCCTTACCACCTTAGTGTGATTTATTTTCCAGTGTTTTCTGTGGGTTTCCCAACGGTAGTAGTTAACAATTTCATGTCAACTTGATAAAAGAATGAAGGGTTAGAGTCTAGCCTGTCATTCAGGTTACAGCCTGAAGATGTCTCCTTGTGGGCATGGCTTAATCATGAGGATTCTGCGAACTCCCTCTATTCCTCCCTGGAGGCGGGACACACTCTCTCTGCTTCACCTTCCTGTTGACAAGCCACATGGATCCACACTGATGGCAGCCAAAGCCCTGGAGATGCGTCCACTGCCATTGGACCCACAGGTCTTTCCACCCACTGACCTGTGATCTTCCTACTTTTGGCACATTGCATGTGCTTTGTGAGTCTGAAGAGGAATTCATGGGCTAATATCAGGCCTATGGGCTAATATTGAACGTATGGACTTGTTCTGGATGGACTGGGCTGGAATGCTTTATTGATGCAAAATAAAGTTCTCTCTTACACATATATGAGTGTCAATGAATTTGTTTCTGGTTAACCCTCTGTCTAACACACCAGCTATGAAGCCAGGAAGAATGGAGTATAATGATAATAACTGATGCAAGGTGTTGCAGAGAATGTAAGGGGGTGGGCAGTAGGGAGGGGAAGGGGTGTTTGGGAGGAAATCATGACGGCAGGAGTGGGGAGGGAGCACTTGAACTGATCGTGATCGCACAGCTCACTTTGGGGGCGAATCAACCATTAGGGGAGGGAATGCTCTAGAATGGATGTGGTTGTGATTGTATGATTCCTCTTGATACATTTGAATGATTGAACTATTCAATTCTATGACATGTAAATTATGTGCCAATAAAACTATTGAGAAAAAAAGTTACTTTCTTGGAAACCCATAAGGGCAGTTCTCGTCTGTCTATAGGGTCACTCAGTTAGAATTGACTCAATGGCACTAAGAGAGAACCAAATATATCTCTGGGTTGTAGAATAATAGGTGTATAATTTTCATTCTTTGTATATTTTTTATGAACAAGTATTACTTTGTGATAAGAAAATAGACAATAAACTACTCCTTAAATAGTGGAAAATAAATTTAAAATAAAAAACAATAAAGACTACTCCGGTGGGTAATATGTATAAAAATTCAATGGCAGAATTACTTTGAAGACTACTAGTAGTATTCAAATTTATTTCTAATAATGTTTTTAATAACTATTTTCTGGCATAGTTGTCAGTTTATTCATTTGAAAGGGCTTCAAAACATTCATGGACAAATGAAATTAAAAGATAGTTGAAAATTTCCATGAACTTTTTGAAACCCCCTCATATTTATCATATAATTTGGAATATTAAAATATCAGTGTTTTCAAAAGGTGTTTTTTTTTTTGGAAAATCCATTTACTTTTCATTTCATTTGTCTATAAATTTTGAAAGCCCCTTGTCTACCACACTTTTAGCTTTAAAAATATTGCTATCCTCACATTCCTAGAGTTCTCACCACCACTACCATCACAACAACTACAAATTTTTCCCATAAAGGGACTGGTGGGTCCCCAAACCAACCTTGTAGTTAACAGACCAATGCTTAACCCAAGAGACATTATCTTTCTTGATGTGTGTGAAAAGGCATCACACTGCATAAAACAAGACTGCATGGAAGTGTCAACCCATATAAATCAAGGCTCAGTTGTATGAGAATTGAAAGAATGTGAGACAATGATGATCAAAACTTTACGTTTGTTTTCTCTTTCTTTCCCCTTTCTTCTTTCTATTATCTGTTGGAATGGTGAGTTTGTGTCTTGCATAGAAAATCAATTACAGTATTAGTTATGAGTAGTAGTTTTAGGGGGAATATTATTTGTTACAAAATGGAAAATCTAGCTGTTTTAGATATTTGAAGACCCCAAATGGAGAAAGATAGTAATCATGTAGAGTATTAGAAAATTAGCTTAAACAGTTTCTTCTAAGGAGAAAAATAGTGACAGAGTATGGCCTCTTAAAATTGAAATCCCAGAGCTTAAAGCTGATCTCATAAAATTAGTTTTCACTCATGAAATCAACTTTTTTTTCTTTTTTCAAATAATTTACTGGGGGCTCATACAACTCTTATCACAATCCATACACACATCCATTGTGTCAAGCACATTTGTACATTTGTTGCCATCATCACTCTCAAAACATTTGCTTTCTACTTGAGCCCTTGGTATCAGATCCTCATTTTTCCCCTCCTTCCCTACCCTCCCTCCCTCACGAACCCTTGATAATTTATAATTTTTTTTTCATGTCTTACACTGACCGATGTCTCCCTTCACCCACTTTCTGTTGTCCGTCCCCCAGGGAGGGGGTTAGATGTAGATTGTGATCAGTTCCCCCTTCCCCTCCCACCTTCTCCTTATCCTCCTGGTATCACTACTCTCATTATTGGTCCTAAGGGGTTTATCTGTCCTGGATTCCCTGTGTTTCCAGCTCTTATCTGTACTCATGTACATGCTCTGGTCTAGTCGGATTTGTAAAGTAGAATTGGCATCCTGATAGTTGAGGAGAGAGGAAGCATTAAAGGAAAGTTGTATATTTCATCAGTGCTATACTGCACCCTGACTGGCTCGTCTGAAATCAACTCTTTCAACTCATACACACATCACACACAGATGAGGGGGATTTAAAATTGTTGTGGGGGGAAAGTGCTTGATCTTTTCATTCCATTCTTCCACAAACTTTTTGAAGCCTCCTTGTATAAATCAGGACCACTTCTTTTTAATAGTTGTTTTTTATCCTCTTTTAAATTTTATTTTTAATCGTTTTATTAGGGTCTCATACAACTCTTATCACAACCCATAAATACATCAATTGTGTAAAGCACATTTGTACATTCATTGCCCTCATCATTCTCAAAACATTTGCTCTCCACTTAAGCCCCAATCAGGGCAATTTCTAAAGGGAATCTAGGCTCTTGCCTCAGGTTAGGAGCATGAACCCTGGCATCAGAGAAAACTGGACTAGGTCCCTACTTCTGCCACCACACCAGTGAATTACTGAATTTTTCTAACATTCTGTTTCCTCAGGCAGAAAGTGAGGCAATCAGTAGGTCCCACCTCAAAGTGGTGAGGATTACTTGGGGTGATGCATTCAAACAATCAGTACAAAGCTTGGCATGTTAATGGCCAGGTCACCATGGCTTTTATTTGAGATTATTTGCTAAACTGATGTGGAAGAGGGTTGGTAAAAATGAGGGTTGATGATTCACTCTACATATTTTTCAAGAATTATTTCATTTTATTCTTTGATTCACCTTATTCCCATAGAAGAGCAACAAAGCAGATGACATTCTTGACTAAGAATCCCAGAAGTAGTTGGAGTATGATGGAAATCATTTTGAGCAGTGATGGTACTGACCATCCACTTCTGTCAGTCAGCATCTGTAGACACCTTGTACACTCCCTAGCTCCCAGCGTTGTGTGCTGAGGCTCAAAAGACAAAGTAGTACCTGTGGTTGTGATGTACACACAAATCGCTATTCAGGACCCTTTTACACTAGGGGGCAGGTATGCTTCTCCATGTTCCACGGGGGGGACAGGTATGCTTCTCCGTGTCCCACTGGGGGGCAGGTATGCTTCTCCGTGTCCCACTGGGGGGCAGGTATGCTTCTCTGTGCCCCACTGGGGGGCAGGTATGCTTCTTCTCCGTGTTCCACTGGGGGGCAGGTATGCTCCTCCGTGTCTCACTGGGGGGGAGGTATGCTTCTCCGTGTTCCTTCTTCCCAGACTTTCTTTTTCCCTCAACTTGCTTACAGGCTCTCATTTCCATCCTCAAGCGCGCTCGTTCATCTAGTTCCTTTTTGCTCTCAGGTCCCTAAAAGTGAAGGGTCAGAAAAAGATAGTGCAGAAGTAATTTCAAGGATAAGAATCAGCATGAATCCACTTCCCCAAAATGTAGGGATTCCTCCAGTCCCCACATTCCCCATCTCATTAACTTCTGATACAAGTCACTCCAACAGCTTTTTCAACCTCACTCTTGCTCTTTCTCTGCCCCTAATCACCCAACGCTGGGGCAGATCTCTCAAATTAAAAGTCAAGCATTCTTCAGACCACCAAATATGTAGGCAGACACTGACCATACATCTGGAATCCTCATGATAACCTCGCTTTCATCTGCTGACTTGTCCTTCTGCTTTGAGGGAGATAACGCACCGGAGTGACTCACAAACCTATGGACAGTACTATATTCATGCTTACCATTATAGATTTATGGTAGCAGTAGGACACAACTGAAGGTCATCATAAGAAAGGGACACACAGGCATGATCTAGAAACATAAAACTTCCATGCCCCAACGAATATGCTGTCCTCTCAGATAGATACATGGCTGTCTTGTTTTACAAACCAGGAAACTCTCTGAGCCTTGACTCTGGATTTTTATTGGCCAGTCCTGTGTAATCATGTGTCCTGGGGCTAGTTAGTATCACCTCCAAAGGAGTCTTGTCTAGTCTGGCAAGCACCTACTTGCTAGTACAAATTTTGGGGTGCAACCCACAAGTCCCAGACCAAGGTAGAAAGAAACAAGACAAAGATCACCTTATTTTGAGTAAAACTAAATTATTCACCCTCATAGGCAGAAATGCACTGGCAACTGACAAAGCTCTACAAATTTTTTAATGAGCAGGCATGAAAAAAGCCTGGAATGTTTAGCAGATACCCACTTCTAAGTTTTTGCTAATATATTAGTATCAAATCTGAGGGTGTTCCTAAAGTTTTTAGTCAAAAAGAAAAAGAATAGGGGTGTTTGCACATCAGGAGATAGTCTGTGTGAGGAAACTCACTGATGAATGTTATTTCACATCATTAAAACATTAATAGTTTCCTGGTGCTATTTAAGAAGAAAACAAGTGAGTGAGATCACATGTGGAATTATTGTAACCTCCCCGAGTCTATTCCCTTAAATTGCATTAATAATAGGGTGTGCATTAATTTTTAATAGAGTGACTGAAGCTTAAAATACCATGACGTGGGTCAGGCACACCTTATTCCTTAAGGTAACAATGTTGCTTTTCAACAGTTTAAAGATTGTTTGTGCAGCAGATTTTTCCAGTGCAACATGTCATCGGATCTCTTGACGCTTCTGTTTTCCTGAATTTTAATGGTGGATCCAAACAAGGCAGTATCTTTGACAACTTAAATCTTTTCTCCATTTATCACAATGTTACCTATTGGTCTTATGAGGATTTGGGTATTCTTCACACTGAGTTCTAATCCATGCTAAAGATTGCAATCCTTGATCTTCATCAGCAATTGCTTCAAATCCGTCTCACTTTCAGTAGCAAAGTTGTGTCATCTACAGACACAAGGTTGTTATTAAACCTTCTTCCAATCTTGATGCCACATTCTTCTACATATAATCCAGTTTCTCTAATGATTTGCTTAGTATACAAATTGGAAAAGTATGATGAGAGGATACAACCCTGATGCACACCTTTCTTAATTGTAAACCATGCAGTATTTCCTTGTTCTGTTTGCACAACTGCCTTTTGATCCATGTTCAGATTCCACACAAGCACAATTAAATGCCCGGGAATTCCCATTCTCCTCAAGATTATCCATAGTCTTTTATGATCCGCACAGTTGAATGTCTTTGCATAGCCATTAAAACACAAGTAAACATCTTTGTGGTGTTCTCTGCTTTCAGCCAAGGTCCAGCAATGATATCCCTTGTTCCAGGTCCTCTTCTGAATCTGGCATGAACCTCTGGAAGCTTCCTGTCAATGTACTGCTGCAATCATTGTTGGATCATCTTCAGCAAAATTTTACTTCCTGTGATATTAATGATATTATTCTATAATTTTAGCATTATGGGAACCTTTCTTTATAATGGGTACAAATATAGACTTCTTCCAGTCAGTTGGTCATGTAGCTAGCTGTCTTCCGAATCTATTGGCATAGATGAACGAGTATTTCCATGCTACACCAGCTTGCTGAAACATTTAAATTGGCATTCCATCAATTCCTGGAGGCTTGTTTTTAGCTAATGCCTTTAATGCAGCTTGGACTTCTTTCTTCAGTATTATTGGTTCTTGATCAAATGCTACCTCTTGAAATGGATGAATGCCAACTAGTTCTTTTTGGTACAGTGACTCTATTCCTTTTATCATCCTTGATGCTTCCTCCATGGTTCATTCAATATTTTGCCCATAGAATCTTTCAATATTGGAACATTAGACTTCATTTCTTTTCCTTAGTTCTTTCACTTTAAGCTATCTTAGTGTGTTCTTCCTTTTGGGGTTTCTAATTCTAAGTGTTTGCACATTTCATTATAATACTTTACTTTGTCTTCTTGAGCCGCCCTTTGAAAAATTCTGTTGAACGCTTTTGCTTCATAATTTCTTCTAGTTGCCTTAGCTACTTTATGATTAACAGCTGTGGGAGAAGCCAGCCCCACCCCACCCCAACTAATCATGGGTTCAGTAGGCGCAATTGTATGGTTAAGATATATAAAGATTATAGTAAAGTCAGAGAGATGGGAGAGAGAGTAAAGAAGTCAGATACATTTCATGGTAGCATGCTCACCTCAGCCCCACTTGGTGGTCCACGTGAGGATGTGGAAGGTGGGAATTGCAGGAGTGAGCAAGAGAGATTTATTACTAACCAAGGTTTATGTATCTTTTGGGGGCATGCAAGCCCCGTGATTACAGGTAAAGACATACATCACAGGAAGGGGTTGTACAACAGGCATAAGCATGACAGGAGGGGGATGAGCTGGGGGTATACATGCTATAGGAAGAGGAGGGACTAGGGGTACACATGTGACAAGAAGGGCAGACCCTAGACTCAATATGGCCACACCTAACCTTGGTCATCCTTGAGTGGGCTTGACCTCCCTGGGCTCTCCTTCAGGGAAACAATCTACTACTATCCTTATCAGAAGGGAGTGGGCCCTACTTAGGGTGGGACAGACTATACAGTCTGATTGCTCTAGATGGCTGATAACCTCTGACCTACTTTTGTTGACCTTCAAGCGTACAGTCATTTGCCAAGTGTAGCAAGCAGCTAGATTTGGCATCTATTTGGTGGAGACAACTTGGGAGAAATCTTTGTTTCCCACAGACAGCAAGTTTCAGAGTCTCTTCTGACATCCATGCATATCTTTTTTTCTTTCCTGTTTCTTTAATGACCTTTTACATTCTTCATGGATAATGTGCTGATGTCATCCCACAGTTCATCTGGTTTTGTCATTAGTGTTCAATGTATCAAATCTGTTCCTGAGATGATCTTGAAATTCAGGTGGGATAAACTCAAGGTCATATTTTAGCTCACTTGAACTTGTTTTCATTTTCTTCAGCTTTGACCTGAACTTATAGATCAGCAATTGATAGTCTGCTCCACAGTTGGCCCCTGGCCTCATTTTAGCTGCTGAAATTGAGGTTCTGTGTAGTCTTTTCCCTCAGATGCAGTCAATTGCAGCTAGAGAAATCCATGTGTAGGGTCACCATCTGTGTTGTTGGAAAAAAAGTATTGATGATGAAGTCATTTGTCTTGCCAAATTCTATTGATCTCCAAAGTGATTTCCGGTTTTATTTCTATCACCAATGCCATGTTTTCCAACTACTGTTCCTTCCTGCTTGTTTACAACTTTTGTGTTCCAGTTACCAATAATTATCAATTCATCTTGATTGCATATTTGATCAACTTCAGACTGAAGACAGTAGTAAGATTCTTCAATTTCTTTACCATTAGCTTTAGTGGTTGTGCATAAATTTGAATAACAGTTGTATTGACTGGATATCCTTGTATGTGACTAGGGTCTATCTTATCACACATTGTACTTCAAGAGAGATCTTGAAATGTTCTTTTTGATGATTAATGCAATGTCATTTCCTGCACAGTAAATTGTGGGGTGCTGGCCTCCACGATTGAACGGGTCCAAGGGGCAGTTGTGTAAATTAGGGGTGAAATTAAAGCGACATCAGACAAGATAAGGCATAAGAATGCTCATGAGATAAGGCATGAGGTGGCCATGATCTCAGCAGCCAGATCCACACAGAGAACAAATATATTTTCAACCAAGGCTTATATACACTCAGGGGTCATGCAAGGCCCCCTAATTACAGGAAACCACATGCATAACAGGAAGGGGTTGTACAATAGGCATACATGCAACAAGAGGGGAATGAGCTAGGGGTGTACTACCAATAAGAAGGGGAGGTACTAGGGGCATACATGTGACAAGATGGGTGGACCCTAGAGTCAAGATGGCAGCCTAACCTTGGTCCTCCCAGAGTTGGCTTGACCTTAGTCTTTGGGCTCACCTTCGGAGAATCCATTATCCTTATTAGAAGGGAGTGGGCCCTATATAGGGTGGGACAGACTATAGGGTCTGATTGCTTGCTCTAGATGGCTGATAACCCTTAGGGAGATTACCTCTAAACAGTTGACCTCCAAGTGTATAATGACCATGTGTTAGCAAGCAGCACCTTAGGTTTGGCAAAATATTATTGGGGCACAACCTGGGATATAACTTTTCTGTTTCCCACAGTAAATCATATGATTTTCTGATTCAAAATGGCCAATGTCTAGAATATGCATTCCATTTCATTTTGACAACTTCTACTTTCCCTACATTCATACTTCATACATCCCAACTTCCCATTAATAATAGATGTTTGCAGTTATTTCTTTTTATTGTGTCATGCACCATCAGCAAATGAAGGTCCTGAAGGCTTTACTCAGCAAAGCTTTAATCTACCCGTGTTATCATAGGCTGCTGGACACTAAGAAAGCAGCTTGCCCTCAGTCATAGTTTGAGCACCTTCTGACCCTATTCTGGCACTCTCTCTGATAACCTTGTGCTGATACTTATAGGTGTGTTCAGTCTCTGACAATGTTCTGCTGTTACTGATAAGTTTGCACTAGGTAATTCATCCAAAGTGTACAACCTATTCTTTCTTCATAATCTATTCTTAGTCTCAAAGATCTGCTGAAACCTGCTGGTATTTAGAATACCAGAGACATAGCTTCCAGCATCACAGCAACACACAAGCAACCACAATCCGACAAATTGATAGACAAGTGGTGGTATATACCTCTACTGTACTTGAAATTCATATTTATATTTATTGTATATGATTATTCTAAAGGGTAAAAGTGAATACATTACTTGTGTATATGTGCTGCATTTGGCTGTTCCATTGAAAACTAGGAAATAACTAACCAATTCATGGTTAGGAGCCCTGACAGCATAGTTTTTACCCATTGGGCTGCTAATCACGAGGTCAGCAGCTCAAAATCACCAGTCTTCTCTGCCAGAGAACAAGACTTCCTATTCCTGTAAAGCGGCATAGTCTCACAAACTCCCTGGGACAGTCCAGCTATGTCCTACAGTGCTGCTATGAATCAGAATGGACTCTAGGACAGTGAGTTTGGTTTGAGGGTTATATACAGTTAGGAGTTCTGGGGACATAGTAGTTATGTGCTGCATAAGTTGGGCTGCAAAGTTCAAGGTCAGCAGTTTAAAACCACTAGCTGTGGCTTTTTACTCCCATAGAGTTAGTTTTGGAAACCCACAGGAGCAGTTCTACCCTGTCCTATCAGGTCATTATAAGTAGTCATTGACTCAAAACTAATCATTGAACAATGGCCTTAGGTTAGAATATAGTATATAGGTTTAAAACCTGTTGAAGACTTTCCAATTAAGTTTTATAATAGATTATACAACTACTTCTTGAAAACAGAACTGAGTAATCAAGTGTAACCAACTAAAAATAACCATTAAGTACTAGAATTGGGGACAACACCAGTGACACAGTGTGGGAATTGCACCTGATCTGACCCCGCCACACTGAGGCAAAGCACTGGGGGAGTGCA
>NW_022103902.1:215399-220679 GCF_000313985.2 Echinops telfairi | reverse complement strand
AAAATGTAAAAAAACAAAAAACCAGATTGACCCAATTCAAAAAAAAAAAAAGAGAATGATGTACAAATGCACTTTACACAATTGATGTGTGTATGGATTGCGATAACAGTTGTATGAGCCCCTAATAAAATGTTTTTAAAAAAAAGGTACTAGAATTATTTCTCAATGTTTTTGTTATTAGTGATTTTGAATTAAATAAAAACAAAGAATAAAGCATTAAATGAGAAAGAGAAAATATAGTTATGATTATTTCCAATATGCCTTTCCCTGTGTTAAGAATAGAATAGCTAAAAAATGATTGTAAATAAAGATCCAAAATATATTTTTGTTATCTCACTACCTATTGGCAAAATATAGACATTATAAAGATACACCAAGTTTTAAATGAAAAAATGTAATGTTGGGCATGACCAAATCACTAAAGCAGTCTGACTTTTAAATGCTAAGATGTAAAATCTAAATCTACTTATTAGTATGCATCGGATCCTCAATCATATATTTAATTGTAATTGTCAATAGCTTTTAAAAAGTGATTCAATTAATAAATATGAAAATATTCTGCATTTACATATATTATGCATTTTAATTTAAATGAGTTCTATAAACTTTGAAATGGATAGATAATAAAATATCTACTTAAATTACTTATTTATCATATAATATGCCCATTTAAAATAATTTCATTAATTTCTAGATATTATATATAACTGTAAAGATTATTCTTAGGTCAAAAAAGTTAACATGCAGTCTTAAGTTTTCTTTACACTTGGAAATTGTTAGGACAAGCATATTTTGTTTGCTGGATAATGTGAAGAATATCTGTTTAGGTAAACAAACTACTTGATAGTTACATACCTTTAGGACTTATTATCAAGTGACTTTCAAATAAGGAAGTTATTATGATTACGAATTATTTATCAAAAGTTTATGCAGTCACAGAATCAATAATAAATAGTTCAGATTTAATTTTTTTAATGTATCTAGGACCCTACCTTGTTCCAAACATAAGGGCTCCTGGTGGCACTTCGGAGTAAGCCTTGAGCAGCTCACCTCAAGGTCGGCAGTTAGACCCACCCGCCGCTCTGTGGAGAGGGGAGGCAATCTTCTTCTGTGAAGACTTACAGGCTCAGACGCCCTGAGAAGCAGTTAGTTCTACTCTATCCTTTGGGGTTACGAGGAGTTGGAACCAACCCAATGGCAGTGGGGTTTGTTTGTTTGTTTGTTTGTTTGTTTGTTTGTTTGTTTTTCCAGATAAGGAGCTGAATGGCACCACTGAGTTAAATGTTGAATGTGAGATATTAAAAGTTAAAGGCATGAGATTAGTGGTTCAAACATGCCAGCTATTTCATAAAAGAAAGATGAGGCTCCTGCAGAGATTTATAGTTTCAGAAACCCTAAGAAACAGTTCTACTCTGTCTTATAGGGTCAACATCAGAATCGAATGGATGGCAGTGGGTTTGGTCGGGTTGGTTTTGTTTCAAAATAGATTTAAGTCTCCTAGATTAATAAACAATTCAACATGTCAGTTTTACAACAGTATTTTTTCCACTTCTGTTTAAATCCTGCCAGAAATTTGTCATTTGAATCACAAAGATTCAATTAAGGGCCATTAAAAAAAACTGACTGATAATCTGAAACAAAGTCAATGAAGACAGAAAAACTGCAGTAGATTAAAATAAACTAAAATACTTGAAAACAATGTAACACCTGACCTAGGATTTTTCTATAGAGAATATTATTCAGTAAATGTATTCAATATGAATGGGTCTATAGATTATAGTATTGTATCAATGTTGATTTCCTAAGTTTAATAATTGTACTCAGCCTCACATACTTCGGACACGTTGTCAAGTGAGATCAGTCTCTAGAGAAGGACGTCATGTTTGGTAAAGCAGACGGGCAGCGAAAGAGACAAGATGGAGTGACACGGCAGCTGCATCAATGGGCTCAAACATAAGAAGAATTTTGAGAATGGCACAGGACCAGGCCATCAGTGTTTCCTCCCGTTATACACAGGATCAATGTGAATCAGAACTGACTCAAATGAGGGCACCAAGTAACAACAACTGCAATTATATAAGTGAATTCCTTGTTTGGAGAAGGGAGAGGGAGAGAGAGGAAGAGAACAAGATATGAAAATGTGCTGACAAGTTATGAGCTGAGTTTTCCCCCCCAAAATATATGTTGGAATCCTAACCTCAAGGCCTGTGCATATAATCAATTCAGGAACAAGGTTTTCTTTGTTATGTTAATAGGCCATATCACTACAGAGTGTTCTAAACTATCACTTCCAAGTTATCAAAAGCACATTAGATTCAGAGACAAGCATTAGATGGGGGAGAAAAATTGCCCATGAGAATCTTCTACAAGCCAAGAAACCAAGAAAGATCTAAACTACAGTCAAAGAACAAGTTGACACAGTCAAATCCAGTTCTGGTGGACTTGTAGCCTCTGGAACTGTGAGAAAACAAATCTGTTCTTTGTAGTCCCCCATTTGTGGTGTGTGTGGTCCAGCCCTCAAGGGGATGGATTGACACTGTGGCTGTAGCAGCACAGGGACGATTGTGAGGATGGTGCAGCAGTGGGCAGTGTTTCCTTCAATTGTTCATAAGGTCCCCATGGGTCAGAACTGACTCAATGGCACCTAACAACAATTAGTACTACACCAAACCCACTGCTATTGAGTCCACGATGACGCGTAGTGATCCTATGGGACAGGCTAGAACTGCCCCTGTGAATTTCCAACACTAATACTTTACAAGAGTAGAAAGCCTTGTCTTTCTCCCACTAAGTGACTGATGGTTTTGAAAAGTTGATCTTGCGGTTAGTAGCCCAATGAGTAACCACTAAGGCTCCTCTAAGACAAAAGAGCTCCTCTGGGTAGTTAAAACACATGTTAACATTTGGAAGAATACTGGAGAATGGGGTATGGGAATCTTCTGTACTATTTTTGCAACCTTGCTTCTTAATCTAAACTATATCAAATTAGTCGGTAAACAGAAAAGATGAAAACGGAACTCTTAGTAACAGAGTTCAATGTTCACTATTCTTCCTCATTCCTCTTATGATCAGGTGGAAAGAGCACCCTGTGAAACAAGACTCTTAGGCAGACAGCATCACTCCAAGCAAAACTGATATATAGTGACAATCCCAACTGCCATTGCTGTTAGATAAGGCATTGTGCCAAAAAGGTGTATAAAAACATCTACATGTCTTCAACAGCGTACAGCTTAAGAACCAGGAGTGAATACACCTTGGTTTAATTATTTGCTGTGCCTTCTATATAATCACTCACTCTCACTCACTGCCATCTGGTTGATGAAGACAGGGTAAACCTGCCCTGGTGAGTTTCCGAGATTGTAACTCTTTACAGGAGTAGAAAGTCCTCTTTCTCCTGTGGAAATGGTTGGTGGCTTTGAAATGCTGACCCTGCAGATAACAATCCAATGCAGAACCACGACGCCATCAGTGTTCCTCTTTCTATATATTAGCAATTTTTGTAAAATAAGGACTAATAATGACTTACTATTATATAGAAAATAATAATAACTTACTGTCCATATAATAGTAAGTCATTATTAGTCCTTATTTTGTGCAAATAAAAAATAAGAGGCCACAAAAAATTATTTTGCTCAAGGCTACTCAGTGTTGCAGGCTTGAAAAACTACCCACAAATTACTTTATATCTTGCCAGGGGCTTAAATGGAGAGCAAATGTTTTGAGAATGATGAGGGCAATGAATGTTCAAATGTGCTTCACACTTGACGTATGTATGGATTATGATAAGAGTTACATGAGTCCTTAATAAAATTATTTTTTTTTAAAAAGAGCAAAACCAAAAAAAAATTAGTTTATATCTAATTTCTTATTTTATGTGTCAGGTATGTTATTGGTGGAGTTTCGATTCCTCCTCTCTTTTCAGGCCTATCTCACCTTTCGGCTTCCAGGAAGTCACTGTGAACAGCTGGACCACTCCATTCCCGCATACTCATTAGAGCGCTCTCAGTAGGCTATTTGAAAGTCCAGCAGATAAGCACAACCATACACTATTAGTTACTAGATTCTATATCAAAGGAGCGGAGCAGCAGGAGCAGTTTTTCTCTTCAAATAGCCGAATCATCAAAAAACAAATGAGACGCAATTCTTCATAGGAAGAGTGAAGAGAGCAGGTTTGCAGAACTCTAGGACCTCAGTAACCATAGCATTGCTGCCCAAACCCTCCAGAACTTCCTCCTCCACCAGATGTATTCAATGAAAAAAAATAATGTACAGCTGGGCTATCTTAAACTGAACATCACTTTTCAAAGATTTTTATCACCAAGAAGTGGTAAATGAGAAAACTGTAGATGTACTCTCCTTAAACTTAGACATCATGAACCCTTTGGGTTCCCTTTTCTAAAATGGTTTCAATGCTTAATAATCAATCCTATTACATACCAAAGAGACAGCACGTTTGGTTCTAAAGCACAATTGCTGTTCAAAGGACTTTGAACCTCCCTGACTCAGAGAATGAGCTCTTCTGTTTGTTCCCAGTGGCTCCTTGAATGATCCATCTCCAGAGCATTTCCTGTAATTCTTCACGTGGATCTGGCACCGGAATTCCTGGCTCTCGTGAGAATGTCTTCTAGGGATGTGATCAGAGGGTGTCATTTGAGGACGTTCAGGAAACTGATAATAAAGAATAAAAATTGTTACAATATAAAGAGACTGCACAGTATGAACACAGAAACAGAATGCGCATACTCTACAATAAACACATCTTTTTTTCCTATATTGTAAATATGAATTTTTGCTATACTTTACCCAGCTTTTCATACATCAACAAAAACTAATCAATGCTGGATTTCTTAGAGGTCAGAAGCTTATCATTCCATGTATAATTAAAGGCTAATTTCATCAATTTGCAATGGTTATCTGAACCACTTATTTTTTTTAATTGTGTTTTTAGGGACTCATACAACTCTTATCACAATCCACACATACATCAATTGTGTAAAGCACATCTGTACATCCATTGCCCTCATCATTCTCAAAATATTTGCTCTCCACTTAAGGCCCTGGCATCAGCTCCTCATTTCCCCCCTCCCTCCCTGCTCCTCCCTCCTTCATGAACACTTGATACCTTACAAATTATTATTTTGTCATATCTTGCCCTGTCCAACGTCTCCCTTCATCCACTTTTCTGTTGTCCCTCCCCCAGGGAGGAGGTCACATGTAGATCCTTGTAATCGGTTCCCCCTTTCCAACCCACTCTCCCTCTACCCTCCCACTATCACCACT
>NW_022103902.1:211292-213846 GCF_000313985.2 Echinops telfairi | reverse complement strand
TGTGGCAGGATGAGATCGGGTGCAATTACCACACTGTGTCTCTCATGTTGTCCCCTGTAGGGCTATGGGTCAGTGAGGGGCATCATGTCTCATAGTGGGGCCGGCCATGTGGTCCTCTCTGTGGACTGGCTGCTCTAATTGGGAACATCATCCTCACAGCCTGGTCTGAACCACTTATTACCCTTAAATTTTACCTTGATAGGCATGACAATTTTATAAATAAAATGATTACATATGGATAAAGTGACAATTTTATAAATAAAGTGATTACATCAAATTATTGTATGGTACACACATAATTTGAGTACCATACAATTTAATGAAAACTAAACAAATAATACATTGAATTAAAAGTTGATATTCTTAATTAAGATCTTTCTCCTACAGTGAAGTAGTAAAACATGTTGCAGAATAACCTTAATATGTGTTATTCTATCACCATGGTGATAATATGAAGCTTTCCTAGTTGATATGTAAGAATAAATTACAAAAGAACTAAATTTTTAATAAGAAGTAAATTGTAAATATTTTCAAAATAATATAAGATGAATGTTTACATGATTCCTCTATAGTGAAAGAAAATCCAAGCAATGAAACAAGTCATATGGAAAAAATCAATTTGAATGCAGAAAATAAAGCTGGATGTACACTGGTATAGATAGGAACTGGAAACACAGGGAATCCAGGGCGGATGATCCCTTCAGGGCCAGTGGTGTGAGTGGTGATACTGGGAGTGTAGAGGTAGAAGGGGTTAGAAAGGGGGAACCTATTACAAGGATCCACATGTGACCTCCTCCCTGGGGGACGGACAACAGAAAAATGGGTGAAGGAAGACGTCGGACAGGGCAAGATATGACAAAATAATAATTTATAAAGTATCAAGGGTTCATGAGGGAGTGGGTAGTGGGGAGAGAGGGGGGAAAATGAGGAGCTGATGCCAGGGCCTTAAGTGGAGAGAATGATGAAGGCAATGGAAGTACAGATGTGCTTTACACAATTGATGTATGTATGGATCGTGATAAGAGTTGTATGAGCCCCTAATAAAATGATTAAAAAATTGAAAATAAATAAATAAATAACAACAACAACAACAAAAGAAGAGACTGAGTGGTCTTCAATGGAGAGTAGCTAAAAGCAAACAGAAGAAAGGATGAAGAATAAGAGGGGAGTAGAAAACGTCATAGGGCAGCTCAAGAGGGCAAACTCCATCGTCAGTTTGCTTCCTTTAGATTAAGGCATTGTCTGCTCACTCAAATACAGATGCACTCTGAAATACAAGAAGCTACCGTCAATCAGAAAATGTTAAGCCAATGGGTAGCAAGGCAAATGCATCATTTTCCCTCTCTCCAGGTTTGTCAGAAATCTCTCCAAGGGGTTCATCTGGAAGTAATGACTGGAGGGATGAGAGTGTGCAGTCCGACTCAGCTCAATCAAGGATAAGAATTAAAAAAAATTTAATACCTTCCACTGCTTTAAATTGAGAATATGGAGAGAGAATCTCAAGAGACATTGGCGGTAGTTTTTGGCTTTGTTTTCTTAAATACCCTTGAGTGTAGAGGCTGATTTTCTACCCCTCCTCAACAAGGTAGGCTAGGTCAGGCTGCAGGAGAAGGCGGCGGTCTCCACAGGAGTTAAAGTTCATTATCATTTTAGCTTATTGGAAGAAATTGGAGAAGGACAAAAACGAGTTGGTCAAAGCTATGACCCAAATATCCAGATGCACCTCCATGAGTTAGATTTGTAACAAAAATTAATATGAATGGAATAAATAATTCCTGTGAGATGATTCACCTGTTGTGGACATTTCCTGTACATGGAATCATATACCGTGTGTTCTTTTGTGACTGTCATCTTTCACTTACCAATGTTTACAAGGATCATCCATGCTGACGTGGCTGCACACAGAATACCAGTATTAGTGAAATGGCAAAATTCCTACAGCCTTAAAGTTGCATTCTAAGAACGAAGATGACTGATGATGTCCAAAGAAAATCACAGCCACCAGAAGGACAAACTTACAACAATTAATTTTAGTGGATTTCAAACTTGTCTTAAGTCAGTAACTTTCTACTCATGTCTTAAGAATCATAATGCTCACACATTACATCAAGGTATTCCAGCTGGTATGCATGACTGGACATTTGTAAGACTACACGTACTATATGTACACCCATTATGTTTTCAAGCCACAGCAGGAAAAATGCAGCACTTCTCCCATGCTCTTACTTAAGAATAAACCTTGAGCATGGAAAACAATTCAGGAGTATGAGAGGATGCTAGAGAATGTCAGGTTGCTGTGGAAGGATGTGTGTTTCTGAAAACCAGTCTCCAGGAGGAAAGCATCAAAGGCATGCTGTGTGTGTATCTTGCTTAATGAAAGAGCTGCCGTTAAAACTGTTCAAAGTAGCTGGTACAATGAATAGCATTGCCAGTTGTATTACATTTTGAAGTTGGGTGGGTGCTGACTACCATTAGTTTCAAAAATATGTTCAGGATGGATTATACTTTTTTAATCATTTTATTGGGGGCTCATACAACTCTTATCACAATCCAT
>NW_022103902.1:190988-210189 GCF_000313985.2 Echinops telfairi | reverse complement strand
TAAAAAAATTTTTTTAAGAAAATAGAAAAAAAAACTCTTCTTGACATGTGGATTCTTGAATTGTATGACATGTGGATGAAGGGCCAGTAAAACTGTTTTCAGAAAAAGAATTATAGTCTTGGAAACTCACAGGGACAGTTCTGCTCCGTCCTATAGCTTAGCTATGAGTCAGCATTGACTTGATAGCAGTGAATTTGAGTTTGTTTGTAAGTTTGTTTGTTGTTTATGGCACTGTGGTTAAGGAACGCAGCTGCTAACTGAAAGGTCACCAGTCACTCCTCCAGAGAAAGATGCGGCAGTCTTCTCTAGAGATTTACAGCCTTAGAAACCCCATGGGGCAATTCTACTCTGGCCTATAGGGTCTCTAGGAGTCATATTGACTTGATAGCAATGGATCTTGCATGGGTTTAAGATTTATTTTAGTATTCAACAGCATTATGAAAACAGAGAATGAAGAATCAACTCCCTAACTACCTACAAAGACTGTTTACTATCCTCTGGGTTTCCTGATCAGTGTTCTTCTTGTGCTTGTTCTTTTTCTACTGGATTCAGTGAGGTCATCATTTTTAGTCCATGTTTTACCTCCCTAAATAAGCACATGCTTTCTGCATACAAGTTTGATAATTATACAATTCAGTGTTGACTCAGAGAATTTAAACAGGTTAATTCAGGCCACTGCCTGCAGCAAGGATAAGCAGCAGAAAAGCTGTCAGGTGGGCAGCATTTAGGAATGTTAGCCTTAGCACATTCTGCATTTCTCAATTGTTGAAGAAGAAAACTGAAACCTAAAACTGAATGTCTCTAAATTGGGTGGCTTATCTCAGTTTCCAAAGTCTGGTTGATGCTAAAATTTATGCAAGAAACTGTATTTTATAAATAATATTTCTTACTTTGTTTTCATAGGGCGTTTATGATCATCTTTCTTTGATTCTGCCAGATTCTCACTGTCTGAAAACTGAAGTTGATGATGAGAAAGACTTCATTTTATTCTGTTATTATGTGGTTCACATACCATGAATACCTCACTCAGTGAAACTCAGGAGATCAGATGGATAATCTGGTCTGTATTTTCTATGAATTAAAAAAAAAAACACAAAAATCCTATTGCCATTGAATCAATTCTAACTCATGGCGACCACAATCTTTACAGGGGAGAAGTGGTCTACTTTATTACAGAATCATAGAAAGCTAGAGTTGGAAATGTCCTCTGATGAATATCCAGCTGAACCCCTTATGTTTCATCTATAGAAAGTGAAACTAAAAAAGATGCTGCAACCTGTGCCTGAGTATGCATTTGGTAAGAAAGGATGTTTCCAAATATTTGTGTTGCAAGGAAGTCTCGTTCCTCCAACTTGCTGGTCTGGGGGAGCAGACAACATTGCTTGCATATTTTAATATATCTCACAATCATTATGCATGATGGGACCTGGAGCAAAATGGAAATGGAAATTAACATTGCCCTAAAACGTACTTGTAAAGTAGCTCACTCACTGCCATTTTGTGGGTTCCAACTCCTAGTGATCCCATGGGACAGGTGGATCCTGGTTTCCAGGAACAGACAGTCTCGTCTCTCTCCCATGGAGATTCCTACCAGTGGGATTGAGCTACTGCCCATGCCCTTAGCAGCTCAACGCATAGCCCGCTTTGCCAACAGGAATCCTTATACAGCAGAGGGTCTAGAAAAATAAGGGAATTCCTCAATGAAATGAATTGACACTACTGCTGCAACAATGGACCCAAACAAAGCAACGATGAAGAGGTTTGCCCACGACCATCAACGTTCTGTGCTGTTACACTGCAGGTTTCAGTGAATTTGAACAGATTCTAGGGCACCTGACAGCAACAACAGAGCTTGCTTATAGGTTGAGAGGCTGGCAGAAGCAGTGTGTGGAATTCTTAGTGCCTGGTGAAAAGAAAAGGCTGTCTTATCGCTGTGTGAGTATGGAAGCAGAGGACATGAGCATGTACCATGGAGCCTTTAACAGCCGCAGTGGAGCAGAGACAATTGCTGCTCATACCTGCTGCTGAAGCCACTGTTGTTCCCCTCACAGGAGCTTTTCTGCCAGCACTTGCTCCCCAGGGACACGGTTCTCTGCCCAGCCTCGAGAAAAATCGTGGTGAAGGCGCAACAATTTTGTGCTCGCTCTCCCATCAAAAGGAGCCGTGGTGGGTGGCTTCGTGGGTTCCACGTCGCGCTAACTGCAAGGCCAGCAGTTTGAACCCACCAGCAGCTCTGATGGAGAAAGATGGAGCTTTCTACTCCGTAAAGAGTTCCAGGCTTACAAACTCACAAGGGGCCATTCTACCCTGTCCGATAGGGTCACTACGAGTTGACATCGACTCTATGGCAGTGAGTTTTCACCCATCAGGAAACCAAACAACAACTGAGAAGAAAAAGTATATTAAATTTACCAAACGAAGTGAGTGATTTGTTAGTTATTGGAAGCCCCAGTTCCCTGGTGGCCCACCAAATAGTTAATTTCAGTAGTTCAAAAGATTTAATGAAAATCACATATCTATTCACAGCAATGCTGCACAAACTAATGATGACATCCAATTTCTGTCGTTCAGCTTCAATCATATTACTCAGGTGATGCAAGCCGTTTGCCATTGGCTACTAATCCAAAGGTTGGCAGTTCAAACCTACCCAGAGGCTCCATAGAAGAAAGGTCTGACAAACTGCTTCCACAAAGATTACACCCAGGATAACCCCATTGAGCTATTCCACCCTGTAACACATGAGGTTGCCCTAAGTCGGCTGACTCAACAACAATGAATAACAACATGTTGCTAAATAAACATATCTCAGGTGCTCCGCATTGTTGTTAAATTTTAGGTTACTGACAATGGTGAAACCTTTACCTATTAGGTGAAAATCAGGCCCCTGTGAAGGTAAAATTGGTGGTACACTAAAGAAAGGGGGGTTCAGAAGTACTGATTCCAAACCAAAGAAAGCTTTATGCCCAAGTTCAAAATTTATCTCAGAGAATCCCCTCCCCTCTCCCCCTCTCCACGAGCCCAGTCAGAGTAACTCACTGGGCAGGGCAGGGAGGTTTTCCTGTAACTGGCAGCTTGTGATCGGTGGCGTTGCCTAGGTCTTCTTTCATCTTCCTCTGTCCAGCAGTGACCCCAGAAGCTGCTCATCCATTTGGCAAAAGACACATCATCATCATCATCCTTGTGCGCCATGTAAAGGTGATTCCAGGTGCTGAAGGCGTGCCTCTAGACCTGGCAGCCAGAAATGCCACCCAACAGGGCTGCCTTAATGAAACCCCGGAGCTCTCCCAAAAGACAAAAATCACAGTGGTATGTATTCGCAAACGGTCTTCCTTGAGGAAAAAAAAAAATACAAAACTATCACTTGGCCATTAGGCTGCTTTGGGCAATGTCTATTTATAAATTGTGCCGCCCACATACCTCTCCCCCTTGTTTCCTTAAATTGAGAAGCTTTGTAATCTTTCCATAGCTAGAGCTTGTGCCTTGCAGCCTGAGGGTGGGAAGCACAGTCCACTGCCTGGTTTCCTCTGTGCTTTGCTGCAGAGGCATCTCCAGTTGTCAAGGGCGATAGAGATGACCTTCACAACATGCCTGGCAGCTTGTGGCCAACGCTAAAATGGGGTTAGATGAACTGAAGCCTGTAAGGGGGCTTGCTGTTGGCAGGTCCTACACACGGGAAGGGATGTCCAGGAGTAGCATGATTTGTTGTTGCCACTGTGCTCTCGAGCTGATTCTGACTCACACGGACCCTGTAGGGATGGATGAATACAACTACCTCCATTGGAATTCCTAGGCTGTAAGCTACACAGAAGCAGACTGCCACATCTTTCTCCTGCACAATGGTGGGAGGGTTAGAACCACTGGCCTGTCAGTTAGCAGCTGAGTATTTAACTACTGGGTCATCTGGAATCTCAAAAATATCAATAGAGATATAAAATTCAGTGACTAGGACAAAGGAAGCAGTTTTTCTTTTCTTATTTTAAGTGTTAGTTACATGAAGCAAAATATAAAAATATTAATCGTACACCTTGATAGATTTTTATATCTGTATATCCCATATTACCACCACCCAGAGGCAGATCGAGAGCATTTCAGCACCCCCAGGAGATTCCCTATACCCCTTTCTTCTCCATTCCAGCCTATACTCTCTCTGAGAGGTAACCACTTCAGACTTCTAGATTGTTCTTAAACTCCCTATCAATGGGGTTATATGACACCTTTATGTTTTGTTTTGTGTTATTCAATGGCAGTGAGACTTATTCTTGAATCTGAAGCTGGGCTCGTTCATGCTGTATATAATTGTATTGTATGACCATACCACAAATTCTTGTTCTTTTTTATAAATCCAGGTTGCTATGCATTTCATTGAGCAAATTTGCTGCCCAAGACATCTTTGCTGGGTTCACGAATTCATTTCAAGGCCACACAGAGCTCACAGACAAAACTTGTGATTATGGTATTTAATAGGGACACAGCTCAAGAACAGAAATGGTGAGGATACAGTTCTTTGGTCACGACAGCCTATTCTCTGCTGTGCCTGCAGATCAGCCTCTCTCTGGCCCTTGACCCCTGGGCCTGACCAAGTGATATTACAAAGTTCTTTGAACACTGCAGATACATGCCCAAAGGGTGGTACTCTTCATGATGAACCTCTTCCCAAAGCTGCTCAGTTCTAGCACTGTGGGTCAGCAAACCTAACTTCCCTAAGTGCCTGGAGGCATCCCACTTGACAAAAAAATCCTCCTGCTCAAAGGCACTCAGCTTTCCACTCGGCCTTGTGCTCTGGCTCTGCTGCCCCAGGGGGCTCCCTCTGATACCACAGCATTCTGTCTCCTAGATCTGGGAGGTTCCACACCTGGCTCTCCCAAATTCCAAAGGAGTAGTTTCACTCCTGGTTCTTCTTTCCCCACAGCATTAAAATATCCCCTTCCTGCCTACGAAATGGTTCATCTTATACCCTGAAGGATGGCAAAATCAGCTACTTGCCATATTAGAGGACCAAGCTTTTACAAGCACAATTAACCTTGTTGGTCGTTCACCTTGAGTCACACAATCCTATCAGCACCCCCTCTTACTTTCTCTTACCCAGACCCACCAAGAGGAAATACACTCCATGTGCACAGTCCCTCCCACACAACTGTTTGGTAGAGGTCACAAGGATTATGGCTAGAAGAGCCATATCCAGTAAATCTATTGTGGTGGGGGAAACTTTCTTCATATGGTCCTCCTACTCAAGTCTCTGTAACTTCCACCAAAGGATAGAGTGGGACGGGGCAAACAGGGCATGGGTAACACTAATAGATGGGATTGGTCAGTTTTCGTCACCACCTCCATGACTTTCTTTGCAGCATGAGCCATCTTTAAAGCAGGAGACAGAGAGCCAGGCCATCAGAAGAGCACATGCCAGCCAGGTCCCTGGGAGACCAGAGAGAGCAGAGACTGTGGCACAAAGACTGAGAGAAGCTCCAGGGCTATTGGGCACGTTCTCCTCATCTGGCCCGACTATGGAATGGTGAGATAGTGACAGGCTGGCTTCCTGGCCCACGGAAGCAGGTACCAAGGATCGCATGGGTAAGAGACTGAGGATTGGAGAGAGACTTGTCTACTGCCTGAGGACAGGTGTTGCTGTGGCCAATGATTGTATCTTTACTGTTTACTGGCCCTGATTTGTAGTAACCTATTAACTTCCCCCAATAATCCCTATAATTGGGAGTATTGTCTGTAAATCTATATGGCCATTATTAACCCCAAATTAGAAGTAGAGTGCAGAGAGAGGAACAGTTGGTGTCAACAGATACAAAAGGATGAGTGCTATAGGTATGTCTGATTCTCGCCTCTTGGCAATAGGGAAGTCAGAGGAAGTTAAATATGGCCTCCCCTGCTGTTTACTGCATCACTGTCCCACAGCTCCCCTCAATGTTGTAACCAAGAAAACCTGTGGAGTCATTCTGTTGTGAAGCTCACGGAATCACCATTAGATCCAACAGCAATGGTTTGGGCTGTGCTTGGTTTGGTTTTCTGTGGGGCCATAATCAATGAAAGCATTGAATGTTGACTGAACTTGGTGACTGAATTAAATCTTGCTCTCTCCATGTCTCATACCATACACAAAAATTCAAAACAGAATAAGGACCTGATGAGCAGATTGTTTTTGTTAGGTGCTATCAATCAGTTCCAACTCATAGCAACCCTAGTACAACACAACCACACCCTGCCGGGTCCTGCAGCAGACTCTCAATTTTCTTAGGCCTGAGCTCATTGTTTTAGCCATCTGTCATCCCTCTTGTTGAGAGCCTGCTTCTTTACCACTGCCCCTCTACTTTACCAAGCAGGATGGCCTTCTTCAGGGACTGCGCTCTCCTGACAACATGCCCAAAGTACATGAGGGGAAGTCTCACTATCCTTACCTCTAAGGATCATTCTGGCTGCACTTCATCCACGATTGGTTTGTTCTTTTGGCAGTCCATGGTACTTGCAGTATTCTTCACCAGCACCATCATTCAAATGCATCAGTTCTTTTTCGGTTTTTTAATCGTTTTATTAGGGGCTCATACAACTCTTTTCACAATCCATACAATTATGTAAAGCACATTTGTACATTCATTGCCCTCATCATTCTCAAAAAAGTTGCTCTCCACGTAAGCCCCTGGCATCAGCTCAATTTTTTCCCCTCCCTCCCCACTGTCCCCTCTCTCATGAACCCCTGATAATTTATAAATTATTATTTTGTCATATCTTGCACTGTCTGACATCTCCCTTCACCCACTTTTCTGTTGTCTGTCTCCCAGGGAGAAGGTTATATGTAGATCGGTCTTCCTTATTCAATGTCCAACTTTCACATGCATGTGAGGCTTGGGTTGGGTGTACCTAAAAGGAAACCTGGTGGCATAGTGGCTATGCACTGACCAGTTTGAAACCACAAGCTGCTCCATGTGACAAAGATGGGTTTTTCTCCTCTCGTACAAAAACCCACAGAGCAGTTCTGCCCCATCCTACAGGGTCACTATGAGTCGGCATCAACTCAGTAACAGTGGACTTTGTTGCTGTTATTTTTTTTTGGGGGGGGGAGCCTCAGGTGCACCGTAGTCCTCAAAGTGACCTCTTTGTTTTCAACACTTTAAAGAGGTCTTGTGCAGCAGTTTTACCGAGTGCAATGCATTGTTTGAGCTCTTGACTGCTGCTTCCATGAGCATTGATTGGGCATCCAAGCAAGATGAAATCCTTGACAACTTCAATCTTTTCTCAATTTATCATGATGGCACCTACTGGCCCAGTTGTGACAGTCTGATTTTCTTTACATTGAGTTGTAATCCACTGAAGGCTCTTGATCTGCACTTCCAAGAACACGAAAGCCTCCTTACTTTCTGCTTGGAGTAGTGGATCAGGAGTGGAGGAAGTTTCATTAACAACCTGCTAAACGCGAATGACACAACCTTATGTGTTGAAAGCAAGAACTTGTAGCACTTGCTGATGAAGATCAAGGACTGACACCTACAGTATTTACTGAAACTCAATATAAAGAAAACCAGTTCTTCAAAACTGGACCAATAGACAACGTCATGAAAGCACAGAAAAAGTAAAAGTTGTTCAGGATTCCATTTTGTTTAGAGTCATAGTCAGTACTGATGGAAGCAGCAATCAATAAATCAAACATCATATTACACTAGGCAAACAGCTGCATGAGAACTCTTCAAAGTGTTTAAGTGCATATCATTGTAAGGACTAGCGTACCGCCTAACCCAAGCCATGGTATTTCCAATCACCTCATATGCATGTGAAATTTGGACAATGAATAAGGAAGACCAAAGAAAAGATGCATTTTAATTATGGTGTTAGTAAAAGGCATAAAATGGTATAGCGACTGACAGAAGAACCAAAAGAATAAATCTGTTTTGGAATAACTACAGCTAGAATGCTCCTTAAAAGTAAGGATGGTGAGACCATGAACTTGGATATGTTACCAGGAGAAACCAGGTCCCTGGAAAAGGGCACCACGCTTGGTAATGTAGAAAAGCAGCAAAAAAAGAATGAGACCCACCAGGAGTTAAACTGAAACAATGGCTGCAACAATGGGCTCAAACATAACAATTATGAGGCTGGTGCAGGCCTGGCCATTCTTTCTTTCTCTAGTAGAGCGCCTTTACAAGTCGGAACCAACTCATCTGGACCTGACAGCAACAACTTTTGATCTCTGTGGAAATCTCCAGATGGGAGAGAGCACATGAAAGGGAGTGAGTCCTGTCTCCCTAGTCCTGTCAGATGAGTCTCTGATCTCCTCTCAGGGAATCGCATCACTACTGATTTGTTGTATTCTGCTTTCCAGATCGGTTACAATTTGTAACAGTGGACACATCTCCTTGGTCTACCTCTGTTGTCTTTCTCCTGGTACAGCCAACCCTTAGTAAGGCAATTTGCTTATTAAGTGAAGCTGTCAGGCAGGGATTCATCTTTCCTAGGCTGCTCGTTAAAAAAATAATAATCAGAATGAAAGGTGTGAGGAGTTACACCTTTCCTGCAAATGTATGAAAATTCAGATTTTCATCCTAAACAGTTACTGACCATGATATGCTTTTCTGGTTGAAATACTGTAAAGAAGGCTTCTTTATGAGAAAATGGCGTGGAGGTGGATGCCACCCCTGACCTCCTCAGGCTTCTGTAAGGAGAAGGCAACTCCAGACCAGCCAAAGACCAATCACCACAAGTCGGAAGTCAGCTATGCCTCCCCCTCCCCCTTGATCTTCATTCCCTGTTCTCACAAGCTGCTCCTCCCACAGTACTCTTCACTAGAGTCTCATAATTAGTTGCAATGGCCACACAGAACCCATAGACAACATAATTAGGTGAGCTTATTAGGAAAGTTAACAGAAGCCAGAAACAAAAAATATTAAGGACATATATAGTCAACAGACTACAGCAATGGCTCTCTTCAGGTGGCAGTCAAGTCTCTCCTTCGGTTCCTCTGCCTCTCAACCACATGATGCCTTGCCCTATGCCTCCATGAGCTGAGAAGTTCACCTGCTGCTCAGCCTCACCCTCTTGGCTCTGCTCCTCTGTCCTATCTCATGGTCTCCTTGCATCAGCCTCTGGGCTTAGTGTGGTATGACCTCTGCTGTGCCCACCACTTCAGGCAGAGATTTCAAAGTGCTCTGCTTTGCCTCTTCTTCCTGGATGGTTCCGGGAATTTTCTTTCCTGCTTCTAAGATGACTGTCCTATATACAGGAGAATGGTAACTAAAACTGATCAACCCCCTCTATTAGTGTTTCTGACTATCCCTTCTATTAGATGAGGGCCATATTTGCATAGCCCCACCCAATCATTTGGTGGGTGTTGTGGAGACCCACCTGATGGTACCTAACAATGGCCACAACATCATGTCACATTCAAGTAAAATTTTGCAGAAGATAATTCAAAACTGGTTGCAGCAGTACATTAATAGAAGTGGCCAGAAATTCAAAGCCAGACACATAAGACAACATAGACCATGCTATATATGTCTTGTCCAGAGCTAAGAGTGTAGTATGTGCAGAGAGTATTCATTGTAAGCCTGAGATTGCCTGTACCCCAATCACCTACTGGCAAGGTTGGCCTTTGGTTAGAATTGGGAACTTTGCTTGTAAATAGTATCTTTCCCTGATATGAAACTTCCGCAAATGACGAAAGGTTCCTAAATTAGTGTACAAGGGGCCCTGGGTGGCAGAGTGGGTTATGAGCTGGGTTGCTAACCTTAAGGCCAGCAGTTGGAACCCACCAGCAGCTCCTCTAGAAAAAGAGAAGGCTTTCTGCTCCTGAAAAGATTTACAGCCTCAGAAACCCACAGGGCACTTCAACTCTGTTTTCCGGGTCTCTATGAGTTCAGAATAGGCTCAGTGGCAGTGAGTTGAGTTTTTGAGTTGAAATGGGTGTGCAATCGATGTAAATTATTCTGAGAACCTGCTTTCTTTCCAGGAATTGGGAATGCCAGGGTGTACTCCGCAGAGTTGCATGTATGGCCAGCACTCAGTAAAAACCTTGAGTTTCTAATGAACATCCCTAGAGAAACAGCTTTACACATCTCATTGCTGGAGCCATCCACTCGGAGAGAAGTCTTAGACACATGGTTGCTTTCCTCAGATTCACTCCCTGTGCCTTGTCTCTTTACTAATTTTGCTTTGTATCCTTTCTCTATAATAAATCTTAGCCATGACTTCAACTCTATCCAGAGTCTTATGAGTCCTTCGACGGAAACGCCAAACCTGGGGGGTGGTCACAGAGATCCCCAAGAACAGCAAGGAAAGAGCACTCTTCAGGCTGATGAACAACAGTTCTCCCACCGCAACAATTTACAAACTTACTCCAAAATAAAATTACGTTTCCGATCCCGTTTCTTCCTAGTTAAACCCTTTTCTACTGCCTTGAAGAAAAAAAAAAGCTGTTGTTTCCCCCCCCAAAATATCAGCTACAGAAACATTGTTTATGTAAGTATCCAGTAATTTTGGCATTAAGCATCATTAAATTCTACAATCAAAAAGAAAGTAGAAAACATTAAAAACTGAAACAACTTTAAAATGGGTCAAAAGGGAGATCAAATGATAAGGTGTTACATTTTAACTAGATCTACCATAATTGAGTTTACAATGCTCTCTGTCTGATAGCAAGGCTGGTCACATCCCTGGACTGTGGTCAAAGTATTCATTGGAGGCTCAATCTATATAGGGATCCTGCAAATCTATCTGGGGCTTCCACTGTCATCCATAGCCTTCTGCAAATTAGATGCTCACACATTAAGCTCTGATACCATTCCCTCCTCCTATTTGGATTTTATTATTTACAATCTTTGCATCATATAGGCTGATGTACTTCTTTCATGAGGACTTAGTTGGTACCTCACTTAGATATGAGGCTTTTAAGACAAGCCTTTAAGACCTCACATACTATTCTTTTTGATAACCAGAGGATGTACACTGGTACAGATAGGAACTGGAAATACAGGGAATCCAGGGAGGATGAGCCCTACAGGACCAGTGGTGTAAGTGGTGAAACAGGGAGGGTAGAGGGAGAGTGGGTTGGAAAGAGGGAACCGATTACAAGGAACTATATGTGACCTCCTCCCTGGGGGACGGACAACCGAAAAGTGGGTGAAGGGAGATGTCGGACAGGGCAAGATATGACAAAATAACAATTTATAAATTATTAAGAGCTCATGAGGGAGGGGGGAGCAGGGAGGGAGGGGAAAAATGAGGACCTAATGCCGGGGGTTTAAGTGGAGAGGAAAGATATTGAGAATGATGAGGCCAATGGATGTACAAATGCTCTTTACACAATTGACATGGGTATGGATTGTGATAAGAGTTGTATGAGACCCTAATAAAATGATTTTTTTTAAAAAGATACTATGCTGATTTCAGTGGATCTTCATTGAAAGCAACAAGTACTAGAAAAATGTATACCTATGTTTTACCAACTCTGCAAACGCTTTCACCTAACAAATTACAGATAGCATTGCCAAAAATGAAAATTCTAGAACATATCATTGTGCTCGTGGCACAATTTGTACACGAACTAAGGGCACTTGTTCCAACAAAATAAGGGATATTACACGATTTAAAATCAGAAGATGTAGGTATCAAGGTTGTAACCTCTTATCATACTTACTCAATTGTATACTGAGCAAATGATCCAAGACTGGAGCGTATGTAAAAGAACGCAGGGTCAGAAGTAAAGGAAGACTCACAAACAATCTGTGCTATGCAGATCTACAACCTTGTTTGATGAAAGCCAGGAAGGACTGAGGCACTTTGTAAGGAAAGTAGAAGTCTTCACAACTGCACCAATAGACAACATTTTGCTAAGCAGAGAAAAGACTGAAATTGGTAAGGACTTCATTTTACTTGGATCCATAATCAGTGTTCATGAAAACACTAGTCAAATGATATATTTCATTGGATAAAGCTACTGCCAAAGACCACTTTAAAGTGTTGAAGAGGGAAGATGTCGCTGGAGGACTAAGCTGCACCTGACCAAAGCCATAGTATTTTTAATCACCTCATATGCATGTGCAATCTGGGCACTGAACACAGAAGACTGCAGGAAAATTGACGCATCTGAATTATGGTGTTAGCAAAGAATACTGAAAGTGCCACGCAGAGCCAGAAGTATGCTTATAATGCTCCTTAGAACCAAGAGTGGTGGCGAGGCTTCGTGTCACTCTTGGTAAAGGAACAGGGCTGGTTCCTCCAGTGCTGGCGGTGCAGCCGCTGCTTCACGTGTGGTGACAAGGCTTGGCACGGCCATGGGTGGCCCCAGGGCCGGGGTGAGTGGGCCTACATGGGGCCAGACTCCATGGCTGGAATGGCAGGCAGCGCAGGGCACGCAGGCCTGGACTGCAACCACACAGAGCCACAGGACAACAGGACCCTCCAGTACTTTTTCCTTTCTTCTCATGTAGGGACTGTTCTCAGTTCCTAAAGGCCCTGTCATATGACCCCTGCTTAGGCAGTTTCCAATATGATTGTTTGCTTCTTTGCAGTCTGCAGGAAAAATCCCTCTCCACTACAATTCCCGGATCTTGTAAGGGTTTGGCTGGTTAGATCTGGCCAACCCACATCTAATCTAATCTCTTATAATTAACTCAATTGATTAGAAATCACCATTATAAATGGGAGGGGGTGTAGACAACTGAATATCCCCTTACAGAAGGGGGGGAGGGAGATAAGCCAGTCAGGGTGCAGTGTAGCAAGGGTCAAACATACAACTTCCATCTAGTTCTCGAATGCTTCCTGCCCCAGCCCCAACCGCCACTATCATGATCCCAATTCTACCTTACAAATCTGGCTAGACCACAGCATGTACACTGGTACAGATAGGAACTGGAAACACGGAATACAGGACAGATGAACCCCTCAGGACCAGTGTCGAGAGTGGCAATACCATGAGGATGGGGGAACTGATTACAAGGATCCACATATAACCCCCGCCCTGGGGGAGGGACAACAGAAAAGTGGGTGAAGGGAGACGTCAGAGAGTGTAAGACATGACAAAAAATAATAATTTATAAATTATCAAGGGTTCGAGGACCTAATGCTGGGGGCTTAAGTGGAGAGGAAATGTTTTGAGAATGATGAGGGCAATGAATGTACAAATGCGCTTTACACAATTGATGTATGTATGGATTGTGATAAGAGTTGTATGAGCCCCTAATAAAGTGATTAAAAAATAATAATTTTTTAAAAAGAAGATATTAAATTATCAAGGGTTCATGAGGGAGGGGAAAAATGAGGAGCTGATACCAAGGGCTCAAGTAGAAAGCAAATGGTTTGAGAATGATGATGGCAACAAATGTGCTTGACACTTGGATGGATGTATGGATTGTGATGAATTGTACGAGTCTCCAATAAAATGATTTAAAAAGTAATAAATGGGAGGGGGAGCCCTTCTTCGATGTTAAAGTAACATAATCATGGCAGTGTTATCTTACCATATTCAGTTCGGATCACTCTTGAGGAAAGGGTACAGGGTGGGTCAACAACTGATCCACTGTCACAGAGTTCATTTCAACCCTTAGTGACTGCATTTTAGGGCTTCTGAGGTTTCATAAATATTTAGGAGAGAAGACAGCCTCCTCTTTCTTCCAAGGAGCAGCTGGTGGGTTTGAATCACCAACCTTGTGGTTACTGGACAGCACAACCAGGCTTCCTTTGTATACAAGACTAGAAACTTAGTGCCATCTTAAAACTCAGCCTACCATTCAAAATGAAAGCACACTGCTATCAAGGTGACTCTGACTCAGCCATCCTATGGGACAGCTTAACTACAAACAAATGTTGGTCCATGTCCACTTGCTTTTTCTAGATATTTCAGATGAGTGCAATCATACAATATGTTCTTTTTTTGTCTGGCTTATTTTACTCAACAGAGATTCAGCCTCCACTGCATTCTTTCAGACTGTTAACTGGCCATGGAAAAAACTTTGCCTTTAAAGCAGAGTACATTTGAAAGTGAACTGCTACCACGCCCCTAGTCAGACCTGGGGGGCGGGGGGTCAGCACCAAACCTGGGAGGGGCAACCTAGCCCCTAGGGACTTGCCTGGGTGTGTCTGTGATTTGGTGTACTATTGTTGGCATGGTCATGAATCCTATGCTGAATGCCTTGGTCAGAGGGTCCTTAGTCAGGGGGCTCCATAACCTTATGCATCCCCAAATTGTGCTCCTTTTCCTGCTTCTTAGTTTCCTCATGCAACTGTGATGAATTGACCTACCATGATTTTGTGAGCTTCCTCTGCTTGCTATGCTAGTGAAAGGGCCATATTTCTCAGGATCCTTGGACATCATCAACCTCTGGCTGATCATTCCCTCATCCAGATGATTCGTCTTCATCTTGTGCTTCTCTTGATTGTTTTGTTGTTGTTGTTGTTGTTGTTGCTGCTGGGTGCTGTCCAGTCAGTTCCCATTCATAACCCTATGTGCACCTGAACAAAACACTGCCCCGGCGGCCAGCACCATTCTCCCAATTGCTACGTTCGAGCCCATTGTTGCAGCCACCTTCTCAATCCATCTCACTGTGGGTCTTCCTCTTTTTCTCAGACCCTCTGCCACGCATGATGCCCATTTTCAAAGATTGTTCTCTCTTGATAACATATTCAAAGAAGCATGGGGGGGAAAGGGTCTATCCTTTTTTTTAAATTGGGGGTTCTTACAGCTCATAACAATCCATACATCAATTGTATCAAGCATATTTATACAAATGTTGCCATCAATATTTTCTAGACATTTACTTTCTATTGAGCCTTTGGTATAAGCTCCTCTTTTTTCCCTCGCCCCCTTTCCACGCTCGTGACCCCTTGATAAATTATAAATTATTTTCGTATCTTACAAAGACCACTGTCTACCCTTCCTCCATGGTTTCTGTTGTCCTTCCCTCTGGGGGTGGGGGTGGTCATGTGTCAATCATCACAATCTGATCCCTCTTCCTCCCTTCCTCTCCCCACCTTCCCCAGACCCTCCTGGAATTGCTACTCCCATTCCTGTTCCTGGATTCCTTGTGTGGTAAATTCTTATCTCTTATCTGTACCTGTGCACATGCTCCAGGCTAGCCCTCAGTGAAAGGCAGGACTGGGGTGATGATAGTGGGGAGTGGGGGTGCCCTCACTCTTAGGTCTGTTCTCACTATCCTTCTTTCAAGACAGATTTCTTTTGTTCTTCTGACAGTTCATGATACTGTTTAAAATTTAATGAATGTATCTATAAATTACATTTGAATGTCGGGTCTCTCTTCCCTAGAACAATTCTAATAGAATGCATATCCCAGAATCCTTGTACAGCACACAATGGACACGGCCTATATATATTATTATAATTGAAATTTTAAGACTTTTTTCTTTTTTTGAAGGACAGTATCATAAAATTTCACTGCAACAAATTGAGGAGCAACGTGGCAAATCAATGATGTTCTAGAGCTCGACAGCCGGGAAACCATTATCAAAAGGATACCTTAACCACTACCAACTGCTCCATTTCTGTCATGTCATCCCAACCAGAGCCTGACCACACTAGCACACGGACAAGAATCTTTATCATTTAAAATAAGGAATAGGCCATCTAGAACAGATCGGCAGTGTCGTCACCTCTTTGTCTACCTTCTCTCAAAAGCTGTCCAGGCAGAGATGATGGCTTTGCTACACCTCCCCCATTTTGTGTCCTGGGTGTGAACATCACAAGGGACAGTCATCAAACTGGAAGAAAAAAAAATCCACTGCCATCAAGTCGATTACAACTCACTCAACCCTTTAGGACAGAGTAGAACTGCCCCTGTGGGTTTCTGAGACTACAACTCTTTACAGGAGTCGAGAGCCTCATCTTTCTCCCTCAGAGCAGCTGGTGGTTTCAAGCTGCTGACCTTGCCGCCTCACAGCCCAACACAAAACCACATGTCACCAAAGTTTGCCGGACTTTCTTGGCTTCTGGGTACTATCCCTATGGATAACCACTCTTCCCTCCTGTCCTGCACCTGGCACGGTGGCTGACACAGAGGAGTCTATCCTTCCCCTGGCCAGATAGGTCCATTTAGGTGGGCTGTAACCTTACTGTGACAAGCGCTGTCCATTATCAATAGCTGAGGAGACCAAACATTTCCTCAGTTGGCCATTTTCATACTCCAAAGCCCACCCGGCATGCTACATGAGCAAGACTCAGATGATGGGAAATGGGGGCTTTCATCATGCCCCTCCCTTTCTGAGGATGCTGGCCAAGGAGATGAGTTGGTGTCTCCCAACTTATTTACATATGTTTAAGTTTGACTTAGCTAAGCACTTAGCAGGAAGTTCCGAAAATCAAACCCACCAGCTGCACAGCAGGGGAAAGGTGTGGCAGTCTGCTTCTGTAAACTCAAACTTCCCGCCAGCACACCTTTGCAGAAGGGCAGGGTAGGACTCTCCCTGGGAGTTCCCTATGGTGTAACTCTTTACTGGAGTAGAAAACCCCCTCTTTCTCCCTAGGAGCTATTGGTGGCTTCAAACTGCTGACCTTTCAGAGCCTAGCCCAACTCATAACCACTGTGTCCTTGCTCTGTAAAGATGAACCCCCAAAAACCAAACCCAAGTCGATCGCAACTTGTAGTGACCCTATATAAAGTTTCCAAGGCTTGATTAAGACAGCCTCATTTACTCCTGAGGAGCCGCCAGTGGGTTTGAATGTCCAACCTTGAGATTAACAGTCTCTCGTTTCACCTGTCAGCCCCAACATGGCTCTCTTTTTTCTGTAAGGATTACAACCTTGGAAGCCCTATGGGAAGTGACTCTGGCAGAGGGTCACGGTGGGTCTGAATGGATGTAGTGACAACTGGTTTGGTTTTTGGTTTATCTTGCAAATTTTGCTTACCAGGAGCCCTGGTAGGGGGAATACGGTTAAGTGCTTGAGTACTAACCAGAGAGCCAATGGGTTGAACTCACCCAGCTGCTCCATGTGGAAAGGAGCAGGCCCTCTGTTTTCAGAAGGGTGACAGCTAACAAGACCTGTGGGGCAGTTCTGTTCTGTCAAGTGGAATCACTATGAGGTGCACACGACTCCATCGCGGGCAGCTGACAATGTTGACGTGGCTGTTTCAGAAAGATCAGATTGCTCGGGCTATTTTCAGGCAGCAGATACAAAACGTCAAATGTCATGCTTTGCCTCACAATTTGCAGATGACACAGCGCTGGTGGGCGGCAGTGCACTAAGGTGAGGAGGCTGGAAAGATCTGAGAGATCTGTGGGAGTGGGAGGAGGTGTGGCAAATGAGTGCATAATGCACACATCTGACTTATTAGTCACAGCTCAGAAGGAAGCAGGATTACTGCAGATTGAGCCCCGAGGACAAATGCAGAGGCTCCTTTTGACAGCAAAAAGAGCAGTCATTTGATTGAATCAGAAAGTGACATTCCTCTTGAGGAGTGAAGCAGTGCTACCCACTCAGGTGATGTTTTGAAAGAAGTTAAAATGGTGTGCGCGCGCGCGCGCGCACACACACACACACACACACACACACACAAATCAGAGAAACTGTCGGACAAAGTGACAGCATGAAGACTCAGAACAAACAGACTTCTCTATGTCCTAAATGAGCTACACAGCGCAAACCAAGCAGGCCCCACTGGAAACACAGTGGTGGTGGTGGTGTTAGCAGAGCTCATGAGACTAGGAACCAGTCCCAGAGAGGGTGGTGGTTATGGATGAAGGTTCTTCTTGAAGGCAGCACCAATAACAGTTGAATTGGTTTTCCAGCTGAGACCAGTGGCGTTGGACAGCAGAGAGGGAAGGAGGGAAGGAGAGAGAGAGAAAGAGAGAGATCGCAAACAAACTCACTGCCATCAATTTGATTCCAACTCACAGTGACCGTCTAGGACAGGGTAGAACTACCTCTGTGGGTTTCCAAGGCTGAAGATCTTTACAGGATCAGAACCCTCATCTCTGTCCCAGAATGAAATGGTCGGTTTGAATCACCAGCCTTTTGGTCAGCAGTCCAACATGTAACCCACTAGGGCCACCAGCAGTAACTCAAACCAAAGCCACTGCTGCCAAGTCCATGCCGACTCACAGCAACCCCACAGGACAGGGTAGAGCTCCAACCACTATGCCACCAAGGCCATGGAATTATTACTGAAGCATGTTAATGCTGGCCACAGTGATGGGTATGAAGCAATAGTCAGGAATTTAGTCAATAAACAACTCATCAACTCTTTATTCAGTAAAAATCATGTTTCAAGTATTATGTTAGATGAATAAATCAAGAACCATCTCATTTCCAGCATGATAATATATGTAAAGATACAAAGATGTCTAGAACATGAGCCCCGCTCCTCAGGGACTCAGAATTAAAAATGGTACCACGCATAAGAACAAATAATGATGGCAAAGTGGTAAGCCTGGGAAAGAATGAGGAGTGTAAACTGCTGTCTGGTGCAAAACAAAAAGGAACCATAGTATTTCTCTCTGACACACAGGGTTGGAAGAGACCTTTTGTATTGGTATACTGTATTTGTGTACTATATTTCTATTTGCATACTGTACAGTAAACAGTACAATCTGCAAACGTCAGAACTTGTGTAAGGTAGAAACTTCTCAAAGAAGGAAAATTCAAGACCCAGAAAAACAAGACAGCTCAAGTCTGGTTCTCAGACAAAGCAAAGACAACTTTCGATACTAAGGAGCTCTGGGGTCAGAACATGAGTTAAAATGAAGTAAAGGGGTGTGTGTGATTTTTTTTAGAAAAATTCAGAAAAGGGATTTTGTGAATTCAGAGGAAGGCCAGTATATAGTAGGCCATTGCCACTGAGTCAATTCTGACTCATAACCAACCAATAAAAGGAAAAACACAACCACCACCAATATCAGGTTTTTGAAGCTGTAAATCTTTACAGGTGCAGGCAGCCTCATCTTTTTCCCAAAGGAGTCGCTGGTGGGTTTGAACTGCCAACATTGTAGTTAGCAGTCTGATTCTTACCCGTCAGGGCTCCTTCCAGAATATAGTAGCCACTGAGTAGGTGTTTTAAAAGGAAATAATATACCCAATCCATCTTGAATACAATTGTTTCCTGTATAGTGAATACTCAATACATATTTTAAAGTACATGAATATTCTGTTGATGGTATCAAAGGAGAAAGTGGCATACGAGATTGACTTGTGTATTCATCTACTTAAAAATAAGATGACTCTTCTATCTGTTCCATCTCAAATGCCACTTTTCCCTTTGAC
>NW_022103902.1:189298-190888 GCF_000313985.2 Echinops telfairi | reverse complement strand
GATACATATAGCAGCCAACTAAATAAGAGGGGGAAAGAAAGAGAAAAAAATAAAGACATAGGTAGAGGGAGAGCAGGCCACTAATCCACCCAAGGGGAGGGTATTGTTTATATCTTCACAGGAGAAGGAGAGAGAGACCAGGCTTCAACCCATTGCGTGAAGATGTAAATACAACATACCAGCATGTAGCAGGGAACCAATAGAGAGGTCTGCAGCCAGCCCCAACACCGACTCCGTGGACACCCCCCCGCCCCCCCAAGAATGCACTTCAGAGGACAACACTGGGGCTATAGCTTGGGGAGAGGGGTGCATCCTATTAGGGCACACGGGAGAAATGCAAAGGAATGGAGAGGGAGGAGAGGACATCATGGCCCACCAAGCCCCAAGGACAATGTTCCTGCCCAGAGCAGACAATGCACGGGGAGGACCACAGGGTTGGCCCCCCACCACAGCATCCCTCACTGAGCCATGATTACTGCGGGGGACAGCACTGGAGACACAGTGTGGGGATAGTGCACAGTCTGGCCCCATCACGCTGGGGCGAGGCACCGAGGGCACGCAGCAGAGCAGCAGGGGAGCAGAGGGATGAAACCCCTGGGGATACCAAAAATAGACTTGGGAGACAGAGTGTGGCACCCCATCAGACTCGCCTGGAAAACACGCGTAAAGGCCAACAAACAGACCTTGAACTATTTATAGGCTTTTCCATTTTTGTCAGTGGCTTTCTTTTTGTTAGTTTTTTTGCTGTTGTTATTGTTTTGTTGGTTTTGACTTCCTTTGTTGTTTTGTCTTGGCCTGGTTTTTGCACTTATTAATGTATCTGCATGTCTATCTAGATAAGATAGGCAGGATAAATAATTCATTGATGCAAAGAACGGGACCAATGGTTCCTGGAGGATACGGGAGAAACGGAAGGTATGAGAAAGGAAGGGGGCAGAGTAGGGAACCAACCCAGGGACAAGTGAACAACAAGTGAACTAAAATCAATGGAAGGCAGGTTGTAAAATGCCTAGTGGGGCTCAATCAAGGGCAATGTAGCAGCAAGGAATTACTAAACCAGAATGAAGGCCAAACATGATGGTGGGACAAAAGAGAAGTAAAAAGGAAAGAAAGGAAAGAACCAGGAGGCAAAGGATATTTATAGAGGCCTAAATACAGGCATATACATATGTAAATATATATATAATGAGAGGGGAATAGAACTTAGTACTCATATCTATATGTTAAGAATTAAGGTTGCCCAGTGCTCCAAGGTGTGAATGTAACATGCCGGCATGGAGTAGGGAACCAGTAGAGAGGTCTGGGGGGCTGGTCCCAGTCCCAAATACTAAGTGGATGCCTGCCCCTCCCCCCAGAAGAATTTATTTCAAAGGACAGCACTGAATCTGCTGATCCGGGAGAGGGACATATCTGATCGGAGCACATGGGAGCACATGACGGGGGAGGAGGAGAGACTGGAGGACATCCTGGCCCACCAGCCCTTGAGGACGATGACCCCAATTAGAGCAGCCAGTCCACAGAGAGGACCAAATGGCCAGCCCCACTATGGGACATGATGGCCCTCACTGACCCATGGCCCTGCGGGGGACA
>NW_022103902.1:182986-185325 GCF_000313985.2 Echinops telfairi | reverse complement strand
CCATTAAGAGAACGTAGTATGTGGACAAACTTTCAATGCTTTATGTTAAGGAGTTCGGAGGCAGGGACTCCCATGGAGGTGGACCTTCATGGTCATAAATTGGAGATGCATTCCAGTCACATTTTCCTAAGTAAAAGCCATTCCCCGCAAAGTCCCCCCATAATAATGGCAAATGTAAGATGCTGTTTACAAACACATGGTCTCTTACTATATGCTTGAAGGTCACTGCTTGAAGGTTATCTGCCTAAAGGTTGTCTGTCATCAAAAGCAATCAGACACTATTGCTTGTCCCACCCTAAGTAGGGCCCACTCTCTTCTGCTAGGGATAGATCCTTGTCCCCTTGGAGAAGAGCTCAGACATGTAGGGTCAAGCCAACTCAGAGATAGATGATCAAGGTTAGGCTGCCATCTTGACTCTAGAGCCCGCCCATCTGATTACCTATGTACCTTCCGGTCACATGTACACCTCTAATACAACCCCTTCCTGTTATACATACCCTTACTGTGGCTTGCAGGCCAGACATTACTTAAACTCATGAGAGAATATGCTTCAGTCTTTCTCAACTTGGACCTGGACTTGAAGCCATGGACCTGGTTGCTGAAGGGAAGGATCTGGTTGCTGAAGCCATGGAGCTAGTTGAAGCTATGGACTTGGTTCCTGGAGCCAAAGTAGAGGTAAGCACCCCAAATTTTTTGCCTGTCTCTTAATTTCTTCCCTTCAATTACTCTATGGTTCCTGTCAACATGAAAGAGGTGAGTCCTTGCATGCTTTTTGTCTCATGCCTCTTTAATTGATCCCTCAATTACACAACTGCCTCTTGGGCTCACATGGTTGTGGAGACTGGTCCCCATCTGGTTGCCTTTAAAACATGATCTATGTGGCTAGTATTTTCGGAGGAGCACATTTGTTATAAATACATATGTAACAAAATACTCACCATTTCAGAGATCTGTTTAATTTTAATCCAGTTGTACATGGTCATCTGAGGCGCTTCCTCTGGTTTGTCCTCAAATCTTTAACAGTGCTACTTTCAACCCAAGTTTCTACCACTACCACCACTTTCTGCTGTCATAACTCCATGTGTTCCAGGAAATCCTAAATTCTCAACGGCTGGATTTCTGGAAATCTCCAGGCCTTTTTTCTGAAGCACTTGAGTAGATTAAACCCCCCAAGCTTTTGGTTAGCAACCCAGCACATTAACTCTTCACACCACCGAGAAGAAGAAAGTTATAACCCGTCATTAACATCAAGGCAAAAGAACAGTGTAATTAAGTGGAAAGTCAAAATTCTCATCTAAAGCTAAAAGTTCGATTTTAGTTGTGTGAGCCTATACATGAGAAAGTGATTATATATGAATGCTATTGATTGAAATGACATCGGATGAATCGGGAAAGAAAAGGGTGCTGAACGCTAGGGCAAAAAAAGCATGCGATTGGGAGGGGGACGGTGCTGGGGGGGGCGGGGCGGGGTTGGAGTGTCTGGCGGAAGGAAAAATCAGGTCTAGCCACTCCGTTCAAGAACCTGATAACACTCGAACGTCACTGCTTTCGTAACTGGTGCAGATGGTGAGCTCGCAGACACAGTTCAAGCTGTCTGAACTAGAGCCAACCCGTTTCCTCAGTCGGATTTCTGGCATCTGCTTTTAACGCCCAATGGCTTCATAAATACTGCCTACAGTAAAGATGGGTTTGCGGCAGGTTATCCTCAGTTCTGAGCCCTTTCCTCACACGTTTTCTAAAACCCCTTGCCGACCGTTGGGTTCCCAGACACGCGCTCCAACAGAACTAACTGCCTTCGGCATCAGACCGAGAACGCCGCCAGGAGCGCGAAAATGGTGGGTCAGGAAGCCACCAGGCGCCGGGGTGACAGCGCATACACCCCGCCCACGATCCCCGCTAGCCACTCCGTTTCAAACTCCCGCTGCTCCCGCCCACCCAGGGGCGCTGGCCCGCGCGCGAGGCCCGGGTCCGCGCTCCCTGCCCGGCTAGGCCGGCGGGCTCGCGCGTGCTCCCGGGCGGAGGCCTGGGTCTCAGACCACAGCGGTGCTCACTAGCAGGACGCGGCGGCGCCCGGGGGTGAGGAGAGGTCCGCACGGCGCTGCCTGGCCCCCTCAGCCGACAGCGTCCTCCAACCCGGAAGTAGTCCTCGTCTTTTCAGGCGGCGACTGCCTGGCCCAGCATGCCCCGGGTTTCCGGTGACCTCTGGCCCTTTTCTGTCGTCCGCTCTCGCTGGTTAACGTGCTCGCTCGTATTCCGCCAGCTCGCCGGCCTGCTCTCCCTGCCGTCTGCCTTCACACGCTGCCCGGGGACTCTGGCGCCGGCGATCTCCTGGGAGGCGG
>NW_022103902.1:175815-182495 GCF_000313985.2 Echinops telfairi | reverse complement strand
TCTGGCTGCTGGTGAATGGGGCAGCCCGAGGGCATAGGTTAGTTAGAGGCGTTCTTTGACAGTTTCATTTTGCGTTTCAGAAAAAATCTTTGCCTTTCTTAGTGACACAGCATTTATCATTCATGTCGGTCCAGGAGACATTTGCAGATAGGTGATTGCACTTAGTGAAGGAAGCCTTAACAATTGTTACGAGGGGTATGAATTGATTTGATTTGCAAGGGTTAGAACTTAATCGAAATAACGGATTATTCAACTTTCTAAAAGGGGTGCTTTGTGGGAGGGACTGGGGGAGCGCGAAGAAATACAGGAACCGTTGACTGACAAAATCTACTGAAAGGAAGACCATCGATATGCCTCTCTGCCCCCAAAACAAAAATGCACTTCTGAAGAGTAAAATAGCGTTTTTAGAAAAATATCTATGGAAATGAGCTCTTAAGCTTTTGTGGCGGGGGAATGGAAGCTTTTTTTTTTTTAAGTTTTACCGAGTGATGTACATGTTCAAACCTACTGTGGTCTGTGCTGTATGAGTCAGAATTAACTTGTTAAAGGGGGTGGGGGACAGTGTAGCCCAACATCTGAAGCCACATTTGTACAGTTCTGAAGCCACAGTGTAGCCCAGTGTAGTACAGTGTAGCCCAACATCTGAAGCCACATTTGTACAGTTGGCTGGGTTTTTTTCATGACGCTGTTAAACCCTTTTGGTTTCTGGTAGCTCCACGGGCTCTAGCTCTGACGGCATTTAACAATGCTGAGTTCAGGTGGAGCATTTTATCTGCATCTTAGATTGGAATGGGTACTGTGTTCAGAGTAAACCAAAGTTCCATAGAAATCTTCCTTCAAATAAATCTCAGGCTGAGAAGCACAGATTTATATGCACATGCAAGTTTAAGATTTAAGACCAAATTTAAGAACATTCAGGTTGGAGACAGCTTGCTTTTTTTTTTTAAGTTGTCAAATGAACTTTACAAGCAGTTTTGATGTGGGATGGAACTGACTTAGTTTTGCTCTTACAGTATGCCAGACATAGGCCATGGATGTAGCTTTCTTAGGGAGAATAAAACATTGGTTTTCAAAATGTAGAAAAAGATACATCGTGATAGAAGGTTGATAGACTCTTAAAAATTAGGAGTTGTGTAATTCAGGTTGGCCTCTCCAATATCAGGAAAGTGGTTTGATCTTAACCTTAGCAGTATCCTAGTAGAATAAGAGGATTTGAACACTAGATTTTTCATTGCTTCCAGCCCTAAAAGTTGGTAATGCTGTTTGCTTTGCAAAAATTTGTTGGCTAATACCTATGATTTTTGCTTTAAGTTGCTACATAATTCTTCAGTAAGTAACAATGCCCTTTTTAATGAAAATTTCTTTTATCTAGACTCTAGCTAAATTTGTTCACTAATCATATCATCTAGTTTTAGAGTGCTTCTTATTGAAATAACCTGACATTTGGTCACTAATTATATTCATTGGTTGGAGATAGGATAGTGCTTTTTATTGGAATAACCTGACATTTGGTCACTAATTATATTCCATGGTTGGAGATAGGATAGTGCTTTTTATTGGAATAACCTGATAGTGACCAATAGGACATAGTACCCGAAAGATACTGCATTTTTGCCAACGACTAGCCTCGCTCAAGTTAGTTTCCTGACCCCTACTCAATCAAGTTAGATGGTTGCAAGGATACCAAAGTTTTTCTTAGAAATTTTTTTAGAAATTGGTAGAATTGCCCTATATTCGGAGGCTGTAATCTTTATGGAAGCACACTGCTACAGCTTCCTTCTTTAAAGCTTGTGGATGGGTTAAACACCGCTGACTTTTCCTTAAATTAGCAGCCACGCGCGCGCTACTCATTAACCACTATTTCCTTTAATCTGGCAAACCTGGTGATTTTGTAAAAGGAAACACCTGTTCTAACTGATAGGAAGATGGCAAAGTCCTGGTGCTGTAGCTGTTCTTCATTTGAATTTTAATTGGCTGAAGGAATGGACAGGTATTTTGTGTTTAGGGTTTAATATCAGAATAGAGAATGTAAAGTTAGTGATTTTTGTGTGTTGGTTTGTCTAATAAACTTAGTTTTATTGGGTTCTCTTTTGGGTTTGAGATCCTAATGTACACTGTAGATTATATCTAGTCCCCTTATTTCTAGGACACCAAAGATTCTTCAAATTTAAGAAGCAAGATTGTGCTTCTTAAAGCAAAATGAAGATATCACTGGGGGGGAAAAACCTAATTAGATTTGTTAGCTTGAGATTGAGGTGTTTAAAATATTTAAACCATGGTCTATTTTTAATCATGAAAATTTCCAAGATGTATCATTTGTTGCTTCAGTCATTTCTCTTTAGTGTGATAGATTTTCAAAGTTGTGAAGAATTTAAAGATCGCCTTCCTGTAGGGCAGGCTTCTTCAAACTACGGCCCACCTAGTGTTTTTGTCCCGTTTTGTTTTATTTCAAAATAAGATATGAGCAGTGTGCATAAGTTTATAGTTTTTTTTTAAGTAATGTCCGGCCCTCCAACGGGTCTGAAGGACAGTGAACTGGCCCCCTGTTTAAAAAGTTTGAGGACCCCCTGCTATAGGTCTTCATCTCTGAACCTGAATTATCACAAGGATTAGACAGAGAAAGTGAGCATGATCTCCTGGCTGTACCAAATGTTTTAGGTATTTGTTTTTCAAACAAACGGCTTTTAAAAATATGTGCATTTATGTAAAAGCATTATTGATTCAATAAGTCTTTTTTTTAATCTAATGATAAGGCATCCAGTGAAAGGTTTTTGGTTTTTAATATTACACATGGGTTATCCTATACTAAATAGTTTGTCCTCACACTTCAGTGGTTCAGTGGTTAGGGACGTTATTCTAACCTAGTTCTCTAGACCTAACTTTGTTCTCGACACTGCTGCACTCTGTCCTCTAATCCAGTGGTTTCTAGGATATCACATTCTGTTTTGTTTTGTTTCCCCATTGGATTTTTAATTTCCTGAGTGCCCCTCTGATTTTTTTTCAGTCTCCTTTTGCTGCTACATCGTCCCTAAATTTTGATGACTCACAAATCTATCATAAGCACTTTTTTTTTTCCTTTTTTGTTCATAAGCACTTCTATGCTACACATTTTCCTTGAGTGCTTGCTTGCACTCCCGGCCATGGAGTTCATTCTGACTCATTTTGACCTTATAGGACAGAGTTCAGCAGCCCTTGTGGGTTTCCTGGGCTGTAAATCTCTACAGGAATAAAAAAAACCTCATCTTCCTTCTGCAGAGCAGAGTGGCTGATGGTGGCTTTGAACTACTGAGCAGCCACTCAGGCTCCTACAGTGGTAAACATCTGGGACAGTCTACACTGTTAATGTGTTTTAAATATATAACTGGTACTTTTTTCCCAGAAAACATGAATCTTGTCTTTGCTGCAGGAGCCCTGGGCTCAATTCTTGGTCAGTGAGCAGCCAGCCACCCATCAGTCCCTGCGTGCTTCTGTGTTGCTATGATGCTAGGCAGTTTGCAGACCAAGATGGAATAAGAAAGGCCTGCCAGTGTGCTAACAAAAATCACCCAGTGAAACTCTTTGATCACAATCCCCAATTGGTCCAGGGTATGGCACAGGAAAGGACACCATTTAGTTTGTTGATGTTTGTAAGTGTATATATGTGTATATGCACATATATTTAGTTTTACAAAGAAGTCTTAGACCCCGTTTAAGCATTCTTTCAAGTTACTATTATTTAACCTGAAATCATAATCCTGTGAAACAGCATTCTTTAAAGCTTGTTCTCATGTTTAAAATGTCTCAAATTTAGTAGTTTGTAGATGATTTAACTTTCAGGACAAAGATAGCAAATGATTTTTTTTATTAGATTTGACACATATAAAAGTAACAATTGATCAGTAAGGTATTGAAAAATGGTTTCTTGTGTCATTTGGTTGCTACTTTAGTGCTACACTTAAACCAACATTCAGATGAATAAATATGCCTTTAGAATGTTATGAATTAAAAGAGTAACACCATTTAAGAGGAAAAATAGCATTGCCTCATGTCATAACTATAGTTATGGTGACAAGTTAATGCCCATTTTCTCACACCTGAATTAATGTCACCAAATTCTAATTTATCTTTCACAGTGATACATGGTGATAATCAAGATACTTTAGAATTACTTGCTAAGCATTTATAGTGATCTCTTATTGCCAAATGTATAGCACAAATGTGCCAGGGTTTGCCTCAATATCTGTGTGACTTTGAATTTTAATTGGCCTCTAGTGTGTTCCTTCACTGAGTCAGAATCCTCTTGCTGGCAGAGTTTGGGTTTTTTGGGGGTGGGGGTTGTATATTTAAATGTGCCTTCTGAGAGAAAAGACTATTCACATGACATGTACTTTTAACTAAAATCAATCAAATTATACTTGCTTGGTTAAAAGGAGGGAAATAAAGATACCAGTAACTGCAGATAATTTCTGTCTTATGTAGTGAGTCAAGGTACCAAAGTCTGTTTGCTCGCCTTGGGCAAGATTCTCAGTTTCTTTGGGCTCCTGTTGATTTGTGTATATATAAACTGGAAATAATCGCACCTACTCATTTCTCACTCATTGACCACATTTGCCTCAACAGTGGGCTCAAGCATGACAATGGTGAAGATGGCCCGGGCCTGGAGAATAGTTCTTTTTGATGCCCAGAGGGTCAATATGAGTTGGGACCAACTCAATCGAATGTCATGACACATCTCCAAGGAGCCCTGGTGACCCATTGCATGCACAGTGGGGCTGCTAGCTGAGCAGTCGGAAGTTCAAACCCATCCGCTGTTCCTATAACACCCACAGCCTCGGAAACTAATGAGCCTTCAGCTTTTCTTTTTTTTTTTTAGGTCACTGAGTCAGAATTGACACAGTGGCAGTTAGCCTTGGGGGTATTCAAATCTCCATAATGGTGATCGTTTAAAATATTTTCAAAAGTGATTTGGGCTAGTAATGGTTGCTGCCTGGTGCATTAATTTTAGGACTCCCTAGAAGATTTCATTCAAAATATTTGTCGAATTCATTTAGTGGAATTGGCTCTGTTAAATGATCATTCTTTTGAGTTCTTCTTTTATGTATGTATGTGTGTGTGTATAACTTTCAGCCATTGATTTGATTTACACTCAAAGGGACCCTCTATAAGATAGAACTTCGACTTCTGTTGGTTTCTGATGCTGTAAGTCTTTATAGTAACAGAAAGCCTCATGTCTCCTGCAGACCAGCTGGTGAATTAGAATCATGGACACCTTGTGACTAGCTGCTCAACACATAACCCATTGTGCCACCAGAGATCCTTTGTGTGTGTATGTGTAAACTTTCTTAACTGGGTGTTGGTTAACAGTAGGTCGATAGTTTGTCTTATTGTTGAATAGCAATGTAAACTACTTATAAACTATTGACCATTTTAATCAGCCACATCAGTCAATCAACAGTGTAAGGCAGAGTAGAATAATGAGGACATGGGAATTGGTTTAGTGGAAACAACAGATGAAATGGTAATAATGAGAATGTTCACTCATTGTCAAGAAAATACCCAACGTGTGGGAACAACTTAAGGAGAAATTGTTGAATGGGAACGTAACTACTGTATGAACCATTGCTGAAAATGTAGTTTGTTTTTTTAAGTTAATTGGAGAGATTTGATCTTGGAAGTAGCACCACCCAAAGTTCTTCTATATCAGATAAAAACTTAATTTGTTGTGAGAAATGCAGGCTGAAATCCATTTTCACTATTAGAATTTTAGTGTAAAATAGTATTAAATGCTTGGAATCTTGAAAAGACTACTAAAACACGTGGGGGTAGGGTGGGTTGAAAGGGGGAACCGATTACAAGGATCTACATGTGACCTGCCTGGGGGACAGACAACAGAAAAGTGGGTGAAGGGAGACTTCAGACAGGACAAGATATGACATAATAATAATTTACAAATTATCAAGGGTTCATGAGGGAGTGGGGAGCGGGTAGGGAGGGGAAAAATGAGCTGATGATGGGCTTAAGTGGAAAACAAATGTTTTGAGATAAGGGCAATGCATGTACAAATGTGCTTTACACAATTGATGTATGTATGGATTGTGATGAGTTGTGTGAGCCCCTAATAAAATGATTTAAAAGACTACTAAAACCCAAAGTGATTCCCAGTAATATCAAATACTACTTTTTTTTTGCTATCCTCATCATTACAGTTTTTTAATTGTATAGATAAAGTATTTATATGTATATATGTATATAGTTGTATGTTTCATCGTTGCTGCATCACATCCTGACTGGCTCATCCCCTATCCAAGACCCTTCTGTAAGGGGATGTCCAGTGGCCTACAAATGGGCTTTGGGTCTCCACTCCACACTCCCCCCATCATTCACTATGATAAGATTTTTTGTTCTGATGATGCCTGATACCTGATCCCTTCAACACCTTTGTGATCACACAGGCTGGCATACTTCTTCCATGTGGACTTTGTTGCTTCTAAGCTAGGTGGCTGCTTGTTTACCTTCAAGCCTTAGCTGGGCACCATCAGCTTTCTTCGCCACACTTGCTTATGCACCCATTTGTCTTCGGCGATCATATCATGGAGGTGAGCACACAATGATATAATTTTTTGTTCTTTGATGCCTGATAACTGATCCCTTCATCAGTTTTCGTCACCACATTTGTTTATTCACCCGCTCTGTCTTCAGCG
>NW_022103902.1:156948-174805 GCF_000313985.2 Echinops telfairi | reverse complement strand
GTCCTCAAGGCCTGGTGGGCCAGGATGTGCTCCACTCTCTCCTCCTCCCCCTTCATCTGCTCCTGTGTGCTCCAATCAGAGATGTCCCTCTCCTGGAGCTGCAGATTCAGTGCTGTCCTTTGAAATAAATTCTTCTGGGGCAGGTGTCCACAGAGTAGTTGGGATTAGGGCCAGCCCCTCCAAATGCTACTTATTATCTAGTATTTCAGTATTTTCCTGGTAGGTCTGTATGTCTTAAATTATCATGGAGTATATTTCCCAACTTCTCCATTTAATTGAATTATTCTAGTGGCAGTAGGAAAGCTATTTGGTGAATTGTCTATGTAATTGGACCTTTTTAAGACACGGTCCTGTAGAGCACCAAGTTCCTATGGTATAATCAGGAATGGAAATTAAGTAGACTTTTTAATGAATGAGTTTGTGAATAAAATTCATTTTAGAAGAGTAGCCACTAATTGAGTAATCCAGTTGGTTGACTAACCCTGAAGGTGTCGTGGATGACAATGGGAAAGAGGAGGCTGGCTGCTCCTGTAAAGATTGACAGTTTCGGAAACCCTTGTAGCCTTGATCCACATTAGATTTAGATTCATCAACCTAATAGCAGCGCTGGGTTTATTCGGTTTAATGCGCATAGTAGACAGGGTCTTTCGCAGGAGAAACCTAGTTTGTGTCTGTCTCCACACATTTTTCTTGTTTGATCTGGCTGTCAATACAAGCTGAGGGTCACCCCAGTCTGTGTTGGCACCCCGGGTGGCATAATGGATTCTGAGTTGGGCTGCTGACACAAGGCCAGCCTGTTGAGTCTCCCAGCCTCTGGGAACCACAGTGAGCAGTTGTACCCTGTCCTGCAGGGTCACTGAGTTGGAATTCACTGCATGGCCTTGCAACTCCTTGTATTCTGTATGATAACACTGACATTGCCTGTTTTTACTAATTAGATAAGGCTATTTACCAGGCCTGGAGAATGTCCCTTTTATTTAGTTTGTGAATCATTAGTAAATATACTAAATAAATCTCCATTTTGTTTATAGGCACACACAGTTCTCACAGGCATCTATCTGATGTAGTGCAGCGTTATTTTCTACAGTATTCTTTTTTCCCCCATTCACAATGTTCTTAATGCCTCAGTAAATATTTCAAACTTTATATTTAAATAGCTTTCATTTCTTGATACTTACTGACAGTTAATTGAGGTTTCCTTGTTTTCCCCTTCAATTTGACATACATAAGAGGTGGTGACCTCTACCAAAGGATAAGTAATCCTTTGCCCATCCAATGCTCTAAAATGCTGTTTGTCTATTACTGGTCTGGTTGTCACTTTTGGTTGCTGTTAGTATTTGCTGTGCATTGGCAGGGAGCTTCTAGAGGTCCTGGCGGGATTCAGAAGAGGATGTGGAGTGGGGTGTCATTGCTGATGGCAGGTCGATGCTGGCTGAAGGCAGAGCATATGAGAAAGATGTTTACTTGTGTTTTAGTGGCTGAAACTTGAATAATACCTTTCCTACCCAAGAGGGGAAGAAATAGCTCCATATGTTGGAGGATTTGCAGCTGTCCTTCATGGAGATCACCAGTGTGTCAGTTGGGTCCTCCGCAACACCAGACACAGCGAGATAGGAAAAGTACAGGAGATTATTTAGCGGGGGTAAGAAATAGGAACCACAAAAGGAATGCAAGCAGGATCAGAGACCCCTTCAACTTGGAGACCTGAACTCCCCAACAAGAAGAGCTCCAAAGCAAAGCTGACCCCATATCGGAGCCCTGAGGCTGGGAGGTGACAAGGGCTGGGGCTGTCAGTGGATGGCACTCCTTGCAGCCCAGTGGAGGATGTTTTTTCTTGAAGGGGGAAATAAATGTGGAGATTAAAATCACTTCTATTTTCTGCCTCCAGTTCTTGAGATTGAGATAGGTGTCACATGTTTCCTTTTCAAAAAAAGAAAAACATTTTATCAGTACATAATCCACATATAGAATCCAATAGTTCAGTCATACCGTTGTACAGTCATTACCACAATCAGTTTTTTAGAACATTTTCTTTCTTGTGCTTATTGTTACTAGCCCCCTATTTCCCCCCATCCTTCTCTGCCACATTCCTGAGAAGCCATTCATCCAGTCACTGGCTCTATAGATTTAACTATCTGATGTAACATGTTATGAGGATTGGTCAGTAAGAACTTGACATAAAACTTAATTGACTAATATATGCTAAGTGTTTTTTCTGCCAAGTCTTAGAGTTTATTCATGCTTTACTGCAATACAGTTTAACTCCATGTCTTGATTTCTTGGCAATGAAATTGTTCATTTCAGTAATTTATCTGAATATAGAATTTGAGTTAGATTCCAATGTTGAACAGCAATACCATATTTCACACCTTGATTCAGTGGTTCTCAACCTTCCTAATGCCGCAACACTTTAATACAGTTCCTCATGTTGTGGTGACCCCCAAACCATAAAATTATTTTTGTTGCTACTTCATAACTAATTGTGCTACTGTTCGGGCAACCCCTGTGAAAGGGTCGTTCAACCCCCAAAGGGGTTGCGACCCACCGGTTGAGAACGCTGCCTTTATGAGAAGCAACTACTTTAGGTGCCTCTGAAAAGAATGCTGTTGATTCTAATTTTAAGAAGCCATCAAGTAAAAGGCTTATCACAATTTTAGAGATAAGAAGTAAAAACTTATGTCTAATTGAGAGGAGCCCGTGGCCTCAAGGAATTGGTTGATTGGTGGTGGGAAGTTGCCATTCTATCTTTTACTAGTTTTTACTAGTTTTCTACGGTGTTTTCTCCCTGGGTATTTTAATTACTAGGGATATTTTTCCCCCTCACTAGCCTTACTTAGCATAATTCTAGATGCTTTTATGTAAATCATAAGAGGATTTTGTGCTCTAAATCATTTTATTGGGGGCTCATACAGCTCATCACAATCCATACATACATCAATTGTATAAAGCACATTTGTACATTCATTGCCCTCATCATTCTCAACATTTGCTCTCCACTTAAGCCCTTGGTATCAACTCCTCATTTCTCCCCTCCCCTCTCCCCCTCCCTCTTTGAACCCTTGATAATTTATAATTATTTTGTCGTATCTTACTGTCTGATGTCTCCCTTCACCCACTTTTCTGTTGTCCATCCCCCAGGGAGAAGGTTATATGTAGATCCCTATAATCAGTTTCCCCTCGCTACCCCACTCGCCCTCTACCCTCGTGGTATCACCACTCTCACCACTGGTCCTGAAGGGATCATCTGTCCTGGATTCCCTGTGTTTCCAGTTTCCATCTTTACCAGTGTACATCCTCTGGTCCAACCAGATTTGTAAAGTAGAGTTGGGATCATGGTTAGTGGGTGGGGAGGAAGCTGTGAGTTGCAATCACCTTGGAGACAGTGAGTTTTTCTACTGTTTAAACAATGCTGGCAGGAATGGGAGGAAAGTGGAACCTTAAAGCATTGCAGCTTTTTTATTTGGTCTGAGTATTAAAAAGTATAACAGCCTTTTGACTCCGCAGTCCAAGGACAGGAAAGCTATCCCTGAAGATACCTGTGTGACAAGCAGCCAGTCTACAGAAACTTCATATTTTTCTTGCAATTTAATCACTGATTATTAGAATCTTCTGAGTAGTGGTAAGTATTTAATCTTTGTACCATCTCTTTTCAGAATTCTCTTGATAGAGCCCAAGCCGCCAAGAACAGAGGCAATAAATACTTTAAAGTGGGAAAATACGAACAAGCTATCCAGTGCTATACTGAGGCTATCAGTTTGTGCCCTACAGAGAACAGCGTTGACCTTGCCACATTTTATCAGAACAGAGCTGCTGCCTTTGAACAGCTGGTATGCATCTTGGCTTGGCTTATTCTGTTCCTTTCATTTCTGTTTATTTGCTTGAAGTTTCAGTTACAAGAACAAATTTTAATTTTGCTCACAACAAATACAATGCAAAGTTAAATTTTTCCTACTTTATAGAATTAGAAAAATCCCCTTGCCCCCCAATTTTTTTCTGTTGACTACATGCTCAAACATTTGAGGTTTTAGACAAGCGGTTCTCAACCTGTCGGTCACAACCCTTTCACAGGGATCGCCTAGTTCATAACAGTAGCAAAATTATAGTGATGAAGTAGCAACAAAAATAATGTTATGCTTGGGGGGGGGCGGTCACCATAACATGAGGAACTGTATTAAAGGGTCACGGCATTAGGAAGGTTGAGAACACTGGTCTAGACTAAGAGTGATTTTTGGAGCCATTTAATTTTAGATGTTTATAAATGATAGTGATATGGTGGCCTAGGGAGAGATGAAACCTTTAGATAAATTTGGCAAAGGTGATTAAGAAGTTTGACGTTTGGCAATAAATAGGAACTTAGAAATGGGGCAGTAACTGTAGTTCTGTTTTTGTTTTTTTTTTTTAGTAGGCTTTTTTAAAGATGGGGAAAATTGAATAGAGAAGTACATTGATGCTGAGAAGGGAACATTGAAAACAAAGCTGGTCAAGTGGACTCAAGTTACAGGGGTGGGGTCATTTTTGATGAAGGCTGCTTCCTGAGTCCTGGCAGGAGGCTAGACAGAGGTGATGGAAGCATACAGATCGAGATGAGTTTGTACACGATTTGGCGGTAAAAAAGATGGCCTGGTATACATCTGTTGACTATTTTTCAAAATTAGGTTGCTGTTATAACCGTTTGGGTGAACTTTGGTTAGATATTGACTACACGCTAAAAAAAATTTTTTTTCCTGTTATGGCTCTTAATTATCAGCTTGCTTGTCAGGTTTGGAAACATGCTCTCTGTTAACAGTGCTTCTGTAAGTTATGACTTCCTTTTTTAATACTTCAATTACAGCAAAAATGGAAAGAGGTGGCAGAAGATTGTACAAAAGCTGTTGGACTTAATCCCAAATATGTGAAAGCTCTCTTCAGACGTGCAAAAGCCCATGAGAAACTAGACAATAAGAAGGAATGTTTAGAAGGTGAGGGTACATCTGTGTGTACATGTCAAAACTGTTGTCACATTTAAATGAAGATTTATTTGTTTTGTGAATAATCAATGGCATTTAAATGTTGGGCTCTCTTCAACTGAAACTTTGTTTCCCTACTGAAATTGAGGTTACTTTCTCAACAACTAGAATTAGTTTTAAATATTTGGACTTTATACAATAGGACTTCAAAAGATTTGTGGGGAAAATGTAATTGGAGATATGTACCACATCTTTTAAACTTGGGCATTTAATGAGTATTAGTATGATCCCATGAGTAAGGAAATCCAAAAGGTGTTTTATAAAGTGATTTTGCTTCTTAGATTCTACATTATTTTCAGTTAATAATGCTGTATACATATGAAGTTTTAAGATGAATCATTAAGGAAAAAACATTTATTTTTTTGCTCCTGGCACTTGCAAATATTATTTTATACCCAATTAGAAAAAATGAATTTATTATTAGTGGATATTCTGCAGTCTGAGTGCTCATGACTGCTGTAAAAACTGCAATTCGTGTATATGCAAATAACATTATTCTGAGTAATATGGGACTAAACCAGAATGTGATTTCTATCATTTAAAAGTAATTTCAGTATGAACGGGTACAGATAAGAGCCGGAAACACAGGGAATTCAGAGTAGATAGACCTCTCGGGAACACTATTGAGAGTAGCCATAACAGGATGTTAAGGGGAAGGTGGAGGGAAATAGGGGGAACTAATCACAATGATCTATCTATAACCCCCTCCAGGGGGATGGACAATAGAAAAGTGGGTAAATGGAGACACTGGTAAGTGGAAGACATGAAAAAATGATCATTTAAAATTTTATTAAGGGTTCATGAGGGAGGGGAAACGGAGCTGATACCAAGGGCCCAAGTAGAAAGAAACTGTCTTGAAAATGATGATGGCAACAGATGTACAAATGTGCTTGACACAATGGATGGATTGTCATAAGAGTTGTACGTGCCCCCAGTAAAAGGATTTAAAAAGAAAATAGATGCAAAATGACAAAAAAGGTGATTTCCGTTAATTAACAGCATCAATTTACATAAGATCACCAGAATTACTGGTGTTAAAATTTACTTTTGTCATTAAGGAAAGGTTCATTTTGAAAAGATTTGATTTGCCAAAACAGTATGATTTAAAGAGTTTGGGAAACTGGGTTGTGTTGGGTCTCAAGATCAGCAATTCAAATCTACCAGCCACTCCATGGGAAAAAGATGGAGGTTTTCAGTTCCTGTAAAGATAAATAGCCTTAAGTTTAGTTTTATTTTTGAAAAACCGCACTTAAATGTGGTGTCACCATTTCAGTAGTAGGTAAAAGGAGTTATTTGGGAAAAGGAATCCTAAGTTTTGAGCCAAGTATTGAGATGAAAGGGGCACACTGTTGACTCAGCCTGCAGGAGCAGTACTGAGAATCAAGGTAGTGGATAGTCCTACAGGGCTGGCTTTCAGTCGCACTCGCTCTGCCTATTGAGTGCTGCTAGTCATCCATACAGTAATTTCAAACTGGTGTTTTCCCACCACTTCTAGATGTGACTGCAGTCTGTATATTAGAAGGGTTCCAAAACCAACAAAGCATGCTGCTGGCTGACAAAGTTCTGAAACTTCTTGGTAAAGAGAAAGCCAAAGAGAAATACAAGGTAAAGTCCAAGTTGGTTAATGGGTTATTTCTAAATTAGGTTGTATAAATTTGGCCATCTTGGTGATAGTAAAAACTGGAATTAGAACTATATTATTAGAGCCAGATTGTTACTGTCTTTTTTCTCACTCTCTGCTTTTGTGGCTTACCTTTCACTCAAGTAGGATAGGCAGTGCTTTCTCTGGAGAACATGGAAAGAATCCATTGATAATCCAGGGAATCAAACTATTGTCCAGAAATCAAATCCATCTGTTGGCCTGTTGTTATGAATGATTTTGTTGTAACAGCCACAGAGTAGTCTCCACCAGACCATGTGGCCTTCAAAACCTAAAATCTTTACAATCTGATCCCCTGGAAAGAAATGTATTGACCTCCGTTCTATACAATTAATGTCTTGGGGTTTTAAAATATCATTTTAATTCATTTGGTGAATGGTATGCATTTTAGGGGAATGGATACAAAGATAGGGGCCTTGCCCTTATAGAATTTGAATTTAGTGAAACCATTAGCATCTATAAAAGGTATACAATGATGAAATGTTCAAGGAGAGGTCAGCAGAGTATCATGGGAACACTGTAGGCATCACTGAGCATCTGTGGAAGGGGCCCTGGTGGTGTGGCATTGAAGCAGCTAGCTCACGTAGGCCCACTAACAGCAGATATTACAAGGGATTTCTGCTCAATTTCAGCAATGTTGAAGCAGTCATTTTTTCCTTGATCAATAGCTTGCTTTTCTGTTAATTTCATTCTAGTGGGTGGAGTGTCTTGATTTTATACCTGTAAATATAAGCTGAGTTAAATAGGTTTCTGAACTTGCAGGCCTTCTGTACAAAGGCAGCTGGCTTTTAATGAAGCACTAACAGAGTTGCAGTAGTAGTAATCATTTCTTTTATGGAACTGTTTCCCCCATGAACAGCTCACACACCTTGTGAAATCTAGTGTGAATATTGTAAAAGGGATCTTCAAGGAGCCCCTAGTATTTTGAGGATTTATATGCTTTGGGTGTTGTAAATGGTTAACATGCTGGCTGCTAACTGAAAGACGAGATTTGAGCCCACACAGACATACCTGAAAAAAGATGTCTACTTCTAAAAAATCTGCTCTGGGGCACACAGTTCTGTACTGACACAGAACTGACTCTTGCTTTCTGTCACTTTGTGCTACGATGATAAGAATTATTGGTATCTTGTGGTTTGGGCAAGAAGAACTCAAACTCGTTGCCTTGTAGGACAGAACATCCGCTTCCAAGGTGCTGAAACCTTAGGGGGGCAGAAACCTCATTTGTTCACAGAGAAGTCGACGGTTAGCAGCCCAAAGTGTAACCCACCTGGCAAGGAGAAAGAGGTCTCACTCGAAAACCTGATTGGTCTGACGGTTTCTCTGTTCAGCTGTCTCTTGTCCTATGGCTTAGAGCAGGTGTCCTCAAACTACGGCCCGCGGGCCACAGGTGGCCCACCGAGGACATTTATCCAGCCTGCCAGGTGTTTTTGCCTTGCTTGTTTTTTTATTTCAAAATAAGATATATGCAGTGTGCATATATATATTTTTTTAATTATAGTCCGGACCTCCAACAGGTCTGAGGGACAGTGAACTGGCCCCCTGTTTAAAAAGTTTGAGGACCCCTGGCTTAGAGCATAATATTCTTCAGTTCCTTGAATGAGATTTCAGTTTTTAGTTATTCTGAGTGTTTTACAAATGTATCACTTATTAGTGGTTAATCACTTTGATTTTCCTAAACGTGATTACGTTTCAGAACCGCGAACCTCTGATGCCATCTCCACAGTTCATCAAATCGTACTTCAGTTCTTTCACGGACGATATCATTTCTCAACCGATGCTTAAAGGGGAGAAGTCGGATGAAGATAAAGACAAAGAAGGGGAGGCTTTAGAAGTGAAAGAGAAGTAAGTGTATCACACATGGTAAGGCCCCATGTACTAACCAAAAGGTGGTCGGTTCAAACCCAGCCAGTAATTCGGCAGGAAAAAGACCTGCTGACCTCGAGTTCCTGTGAATGGGTTGGACTTGAATGCACCCAACAGCAATTCTCTCTTTACAAGGAGGCTTCAAAAAGATTGTAGAAAAAATAGAATTAAAAATAACTCAAAAAAACAACAACAAAAAAACTCATTTTTCCATGAACTTTTAAATCTTTCCTCTTGTTAATAAAAATATTTGCAGCTTATGTCTGTTACAATTAAATCTCCAGTGACTCAAGGTTTTACTGCCAAATCTTTCCTTACAGCTTTACATGATATGTTTAGCCTTACATGATATTTTAAAGAAGACTTCCAATTGCATAAGTGACATTACATTTAAATGTATGTAGCTCAACAGCGAAATGCTTTGGGTATTTTGATATATAAATTGCGAGATTTTTAGGCATGCACAAAAGAACAAATTTCTTTGAGCTTTTTTCTGTTTAGCTAGGAAAATGATACTCTTTGGGCTTCTTGTTTGCTCCTATAGAGAAATAAAACCACAAGTACAGGTCCTACGTTTACAACTGGAGCTCAAGTGTTAGAATGTAGTATATAAACCATCCGGCCTCCTTGTCTATTTTTATTTAGCAATACTTATGGTGGTTGGTAAACTAGCTCTCTTTAAAAGAAGACAGTATTCCTGTAGCACACGAGGACCGGGTTTTGCATTCATAACCATATGGGGGATTGGGACAAATGGATTGCCTCGATTCCTATATGCGTAATTGTTGGACTGTGCATTGTGCTAAAATGCTACAAATGTCGTCAATGGATACATAATCTTTTGGAACACTGTATTAGGAAGTACGCTGGTGGTACTAAGTTACTCTCTTGGGTTGAGAACATAGTCTCAAAAAAAACCCCAGAAAACCAACCAACATAGTCTCTGTCCCAGGAAAATTACAATGAAGTCAATACCATTCTGAAAGGGGGAGTGATCATGAGCCAAAATTGGCTCTAAGGGAACTAACCCAGAGGTGGCAAAACATGCATAAATACTTGGAAGGCACAAGGATGGAAGCTTTCATGGCTATTCCCATCAGAATTGGACTTCGTGCTTCAGATTCATCAGCTTGAAAATAGGAGCAGTAATAACACCTTACAGGATCCTGTAAGAAAGGGCCCAGTCAGTACTAAATACTCAAGGAGTCCTGGTGGCATAAGGGTTTACAGTATAGATCTGGCAGCTAATTATAGGTTAACAGTGGTTTCCCCGTTTCTCCAAAGGAGATGCCTTGGCCACTGGAGATCCCCTTGCAGAGGGGTCTAGGGGAGGAGATGAGCCAGTCACCGCGTGATGTAACAATGATGAGAAATACAACTTTCCTCTAGCTCCTAAATGTTTCCTCCCCGCTCCCACTACCATGACTCAAATTCGATCTTGCAAGTCTGGCTAGACCAGAGGAGGTCCACTGGTACAGATAGGAACTGAAAATACAGGGAATCCAGGACGGATGAGCCCAATAGGACCAGTGGTGTGAGTGGCAAAACAGGGAGGGTAAAGGGAGAATGGGTAGGAAAGAGGGAACCGATTACATGGAACTGTGTGTGACCTCCTCCCTGGGGGACAGACAATCGAAAAGTGGGTGAAGGGAGACGTCGGACAGGGCAAGATATGACAAAATACCCATTTATAAACTTTCAAGGGCTCATGTGGGAGGGGGGAGCGGGGATGGAGGGGAAAAATGACCTAATGTCGGGGGTTTAAGTGGAGAGAAAATGTTTTGAGAAACGATGTACAAATGCGCTTTACACAATTGATGTGTGTATGGATTGGGATAACAGTTGTATGAGCCCCCAATAAAACGTAATACATAAATTAATTAATTAATTTTTTAAAAAGGAGATGCCTTGGGGCTTTGGGTACCTGTGAAACTTACCACCTTGGGAAACTACAGGGCAACTACAGTGAACCCTCGTTTATCGTGGTTAATCGGTTCTAGACCCTACCGTGATAAATGAAATTCCGCGAAATAGGATTCCTTATTTTTAAATCAAATATTTTCGCAGTTAGAGCATAGAGGACATGAAAAAACACCCTTTAGTCACCATTACACTCGTATTACCCAATTTATTAAACGAAAAAGGGAAAATACAGTAAAACATTTTGGACGTCACAATTATCATTTATTTATTATATTATTTATGGCATCAAGCGTGTACAGTATGAGCCAATCAGTGGCAGTAATGACAGCATGCGCTGTTACGCAAAAACCGCGATAGAGTGAAGCCGTGGAAGTCGAAGCGCTAAGTGGCGAGGGTTCACTGTACTGTATTATGTGTCACTATGAGTTGGAATCATCTCAATGGCACTGAATTACTTAATGCTCTCAGTACTTAGAAACTATTGTTCCAATCTGATAATTGATTTTATTTTCCTAACTTGGGGAATCTGGGGAATATTGGAATGTAATTACAGGAAAGGCTGATGCAGAGTTACATGCCAGGCTTATTTTCTACTCAGTTCAACAACTAAAGTGAGGAAGTGAACTTTAAATTATGGTGATGTACATTTGGAAGACCCCTTAAAGGCCATCCGGTTTAAATTCCTCCAGTGTAAATATTTTTACATATTTATATATCTATACCTTCTATAAATAAATATCCCAGTAAAAGTGACCAATAGAATGAAACACTGCCTGCTTGATAAACGAGTCTTCCTTTAAATGTGTTTCTTTGATCTGTTCACCTGTTAATCGTAGGTCTTTTAGGTGAAATTGTCGTTATTGACTATAGTTTCCCCCATTAAGGCATCAAGACCATTTCTGTCTGCATCAAAAATCCATATCTGTCCCCCAGACTCCACTTCTACACTGGCTGACCAGTTTTTAAGGAAAGTGGGCAATTGCTTGCCTCTAGTGGACACTGTGTACCAGTTTTAGAATTGGATCTTCTGAGTGAACAGTTTTGTATGCTTGTTTTCACTTTTAGCTCTGGATATTTAAAGGCCAAACAGTATATGGAAGAAGAAAATTATGATAAAATCATAAGTGAATGCTCAAAAGAAATAGATACTCAAGGAAAATACATGGCAGAAGCATTGCTACTCCGAGCCACCTTCTACCTGCTGATTGGCAACGCCAATGCCGCCAAGCCAGATTTAGATGAAGTCATCAGTTTGAAGGAAGCGAATGTAAAGGTACATTTAAATGTGTAACTTGAATATATATAATCGAGTTAGTAAAAATTAGTATATTGAAATGTTTTTGTTGTGTTTTCCAACATTTACCAGAATTGCCATTGTCAATTACCAAAAAGCTGTACAGGGAGAGTGAAACATAAATAGCAATGATCTTTATCTCTAGGTAAGGAAGGACGCCCTCTACCCCTAGCATCTGGTAACATCACCATCCTTCCTAGCCTCTACATCAGCGGTTCTCAACCTGTGGGTCACAGCCCCTTTGAGGATCGAAGCGACCCTTTCACCAGGGTTGCCCGATTCATAGCAGTAGCAAAATTAGTTTGAAGTAGCAACGAAAATAATTTTATGGTTGGGGGGGTTCACCACAACATGAGGAACTGCTGTATTAAAGTCACACCATTAAGAAGGTTGAGAACCACCGCTCTACATGTTGTGGTTAGTTTGGAACGCTGGACTCCGAGGATAATGGTAATGCGGTATTTGGGTAGTGCTCAAAGTAACCTGAAATAAGTGGTAGCAAAGATTTTAATAAGAATTGACTGTACTCTGGTTTTATATTACCCCAAGGGGGAAAAAGCCCAAGTCTAAAAATAGGCTAGAAATACATTGGTATAGGTAAACCAAATGACTTTACAGTTGTGGTTTGAACAGGTTTGCATTTTGCAGGTTTTCTCAATGTAGATGCAATCACTTCTGTTCTGGAGACTTAGGTCTGTTGAATGTGAGCTTAACCACCACCTATTATTAAAGGGGGCTTTAAAAGTTTGGAAAGCTCTCATTTTAAAAGCCCCCCTTGTATTAGTAACTTATTAACATTTCTGTGACCCATTTCCTTGTCCTTTCATCTCAAAACAAATTATATATTTTGGATATAACAGTTGTCTTCAAGGCACACATAATTGTTAACTTTTCCAGACTTGTAAACAAAAGTAGATTTAGTTAGTTCGGTTTATTTCAAAATAAGATTACTTAGTAATACTTGATTTTTACTGCTGATCTTCCTAATGGTTATAAATATTGTGCTCTTTCTATGTTTTTGTAGGAGAACATAATAGTGCTTTTGGACAGGCTTTTAGAGACAGCATATTTCTTACTGCATCCTCATGAGTTTTTTATTCCATCTTTCAAAAACCACTTTAATGTATAAATTAATAAGTATAATTTTACTTATGAGATTCAGTTGTGTAAAAAAATAGATTAATGTGCCATAGCCAATAATGAAATCATTACAAATGATTATACTTTAACAAGTCATTTCATAAAATTAGTTCTAAATTAATGAGAGGAATAGTATTGAAATATACTGTAGTGATTATCAGGCCAACTTTACCCATTTTTATAAATACTCTTACACAAGTAACATGCTTTAAGAAAGCGGTGGTTTTTTGTTTTTTGGGTTTTTTTCAATGGCAGGTAGTGAGGTGACTCTCGCCATGTACAAAACTAACTGACGATGTACTGGAGGACCTAGTCATGACGTAAAGTGGTAAGACTGACAAAGCATTGCAGGAGACTTTCATGCCTTGGCTTAGACAGTGGCTCCTCAACATGAAATTAAAAGGCATGTATTTTTAAGGGCAAATTTAATGGCAAAATTTAAAATATTGCTTCAAAGGATACCAAAAGGAGAGAAAAACCACCTACAGGAGGGCAGAGACATAGCCCCAAACTGTATCAGCAAGAATATATAAAAAGCCTATGACAACTCAACAATAAAAAGACAACCCGATTAAAACATAAGCAAAGATGCTGATAGGTTTTTCTGCAAATAAAACGAGCACATTGGCAGCAGGAACGTGCAAAGATCTTCAATATATCAAGGGTCGGTGAGGGTGCGGTGAGATTGTCATCCATTGCTGCTGAGGATGTAAAATGGTGAAGCCCCTTGAAAACCAGATTGATTTAATACATTGAGTTAGCACAACTCAAGAATTTCATCTAGGTGTGTGTGCTAGGGAACTTCACAAGGATTGTGGAAAAACTCATGGTTCAGCTCCATTTTTCCACAGACTTCTTTTGAAGCCCCCTCTTACACCTAAGAGAATTCAGTATCTACAAGTGGGTTTCAAAAATGTGGAAAATGATTAAATGATCATGATTTTCTCCCCCATAAACTCCTTGAAGCCCACTCAGATATAGCAACACAAAGATGTGTATGAGATTAATTGTTCATTGACAGTATAGTAGAGGAGATTGGAGAGATGGGGAGCTAATCACAATGAGTACAAGGAAGAAAACACCCTAAAATTGAACATGGTGATGGTTGTACAACTCTAAGACCACTGAATTATTCAATGATTTTGTGAATATGACAACCTGCTAAATTAAAAAAAAATGTGTTCATAACAAACAGTAAAAGTACCCCAGATGTCAACATCATTTGATAAATGGCAAAATAAAATCTATATAGTGAAGCATTATTTGGTTAAAAGAAATGGAGTTCCAATACATGTTTTTTTCTTTCTTTCTTTATCATTTTATTAGGGGCTCATACAACTCTTTTTTTTTCTCCAGTTTCTTTTTTCTAAAAATTTATTTATTTATTTATTTATTTATTAAACCTTTTATTAGGGGCTCATACAACTGTTATCCCAATCCATACACACATCAATTGTGTAAAGCGTATTTGTACATCATTTCTCAAAACATTTTCTCTCCATTTAAACCCCCGACATTAGGTCCTCATTTTTCCCCTCCCTCCCCGCTCCCCCCTCCCCCATGAGCCCTTGATAGTTTATAAATTGGTATTTTGTCATATCTTGCCCTGTCCAACGTCTCCCTTCATCCACTTTTCGGTTGTCTGTCCCCCAGGGAGGAGGTCACACACAGTTCCATGTAATCGGTTCCCTCTTTCCTACCCATTCTCCCTTTACCCTAACAACTCTTATCATAATCCATACATACATCAATTGTGTAAAGCACATTTGTACATTCATTGCCCTCATCATTCTCAAAACATTTGCTCTCCACTTAAGCCCCCGGCATTAGGTCCTCATTTTTCCCCTCCCTCCCCACTCCCCCCTCCCTCATGAGCCCTTGATAGTTTATAAATTGTCATTTTGTCATATCCCAATACATGTTTACCTCATGGCTGAACCTCATGTCCTACTTACTTGGAAACCAGACCCAAAGTTCACTGCTGTGTGACTCCATGTGTGTCAGCGGCAAGGGCACCAAGAGGCAGAAAGTAGGGCTGTTTCCAGGGGCTGGCAGGGAGGAAGGGCTTGCAAAGGGGACTGCTGACGTCTGGGATTCCTTCTTGGCGTAAAGAAGGTATTCTGGGATTAGATTTTTTTTAAATTTTAAATTAGATTATTTTTTTAAATGAATAGAAAGAAATAAAACTTTCATATGTCTAAGAGGCTCTGGTAGCCTAGTGGTTATGTGTTAGGCTGCTGACAGCAAGGGCACCAGTTGGAAACCACCAGGACTCCTCAGAACATCAGAGGGATAGTCCTCCCGTGCCCTCTGTAGGCCACTGAGTCCGAATCCACCTTGAGTGTGAGTTGTGTTGGTTGGCTTGGCACAGAATTCATAAATCATACACCTGAGAATAGAGCGTCTGTTTAAGAAAAGGAAAGACTTAGTCGGTGACGGTCTCTCCCCGTTCTGGTTCGGCAGCTCCGGGCAAACGCGCTCATCAAGAGAGGCAGCATGTACATGCAGCAGCAGGAGCCCCTGCTCTCTACTCAGGATTTCAACCTGGCCGCCGACATCGACCCTCAGAATGCCGACGTTTACCATCACCGAGGGCAGGTCAGTCTGCTTTTCATCCCTACAGGCTTGACGAAGGAAGGCTTAACTGTTGGTTTCTTAGATGTTTATTCCTACCATTGAGCATTTTATACTGTTAGAACTAATAGGATGATTTGTATGGGCTACTTGTATTAAACAAAACTATCCAAATAGTATCTACCTCCCTCTGAGAGGAAAAAAAAATCTAATTTTAGCCATATCCTGGGAACCTGATTTTATAACTCACTTAATTGTTGGCTTTGAAATGCCTATAGTGGAAGATATGGCCACCTAACAGAAAAGCTGAAGTTATTCTTCTTTAAAGGAAAAATTTTCCTAGTACGTGAAGGGGCATACAAATTTCTAGAAAAAGTCCATTATCGTGTTAAGATGTATTGACTTGATCTACTAAAATTCTGATATTTTGAATCCTTAGTGGTGTTGCCTTAAGATAAGTATCTCTAATTAGCTTAGAAATTGGGAAATATGGATGTTTAGGCTTTTTAAAAGAAATTTCCTCTTAGTAGTGATAAAAATTGCAGTGTAGAGACATCATAGCTTGATAATTGGGTTAAAAGGTACAGGATAGTCTATTTCAGGGTTTCTACTAGAGTTAATTATGCACTGAAGAATTGGAGCACGCATGGAAAAGATGGCAAGGAGCCGTGGGCGTGCTGAGAGCTAAGCTTTGGGCAGCTGGCCCGAGTCAGCATGCCAAACCCACCATGTGCAGTCATGGGAGCCTGAGGAGCAGTTGCACACTGCCTTGTGGGGTCAGCTCTGGCAATGGGCTTGGGGTGCTTTACTTTTGGTTTGGGCAATATGTTTAGCTGTGCCAATATGTTTAGCACAGGATTCCTTACTACCTGGTACACCTGTTATCTTGAATGATTTCATTTTTTATCTTAGCTGAAAATACTTCTTGATCAAGTTGAAGAAGCTGTTGCAGATTTTGATGAATGCATTAGATTAAGACCTGAGTCTGCTCTGGCACAAGCTCAGAAATGCTTTGCATTGGTAAGTGCCACTTCTCTGCTTTTTAAATATCATTATTATTTCTCCATGTTAACAGAAATAAACATCTCATTGCGAAGTTATCTCATCCCCTTTATTTACTGGGGTGATATAGATTTGAAAGTGTGCAGGTTGAAGAGCAAAGTAAGGATGTTGGTTGAGATGCAGCTCCTTTTTCCTCAGGGTGCGTAATTGAATTAATCCGAAATAATATTGGTCCTTAATTTTTACCCTGCCCTCACCAGCACAGATCTGCATCTCTACCAGAAATCGATGGGTAAACAAGCTTTGAGGATACTCTGCAGTTAAGCCCACTCAGCTCTCATTTCTTGTGCCACTTCTAAGAAAATGTTTCAAAAACAGAGTTAACAAGATAAAAGCAAGTCCATTTTTAATGAAATTAGGTAGTTCTGGTTAGTCTCATAGCTGTAAATCCTAAAAGAATTTACTTTTATGTGTGGCTATCATAGCATAAGACTCACACAAGCGACCATTAAGTGAGGTGTCAGCTAAGTCCACACGGAAGAAACACACACACACCAACCTGTGTGGTTCAAGGTTGTAAATAAAAATCTACGATACAAGGAGGGAATGGGATTAGAGCGCAAATTCTGAGCACCTAGTGTTGCAGATGAGAGATTAATTTCAGGCGAAAACCTGAAACCTGTTAGCAGGGTTCTCATGTAGATTAAGCCTCTGGTGATTCTCCTGGCCATAGACCAGGGATGTAAATAGCCATGTTATCAGATGCACTGGAAAGTGGATTTTTGCAGACATAGCTAGGTTAAAAAAATTTTTTATTTCTTTTTTTTTTTTAAGTTTATCAGTTTTTTGGAGGGCTCTTACTAATCAATCCTATGACAATCCATCATTTAGTTGTATTAAGCACACTTGTACGTATGTTGCCATCAACATTTTCTTTCCACTTGAACCCTTGGTATCAGCTCCTTTTTCCCTTGATCAAGTTATATATATATTTTTTTCTTTTTTAAAAATCATTTTATTGGGGGCTCATACAACTCTTACCACAATCAATACATCCATCCATTGTGTCAAGCACATTTGTAAATTTGTTGCCATCATTATTCTCAAAACATTTGCTTTCTGCTTGAGCCCTTGGTTATTAGCTCCTCATTTTTCCGCCTCCCTCCTTACGAACCCCTCCTTCATGAACCCTTGATGATTTATAACTTATTATTTTGTCATATCTTACACTGCCTAACGTCTCCCTTCACCCACTTTTCTGTTGTCCATCCCCTCAGCGAGGAGGTTACATGTAGATCCTTGTAATAGGTTCCCCAATTTATATATTGTGGGGGGTTTTAAATCATTTTTTTAGGGGGCTCATACAACTCATCACAATCCATACATACATCA
>NW_022103902.1:141045-155877 GCF_000313985.2 Echinops telfairi | reverse complement strand
AATTCCTCTTGGTTACATTACCCTTGGTCACGCCCTACCAAGCGTCCCACACCCACCTCACCACCAATTTGGATCACTTGTTGTTCCCTTGTCTCCCTGGGTTTGTTCACACCATATCCTTTCCCCCCACCTCCCCCTCTCCCATGTCCCCACGGAACTGTCAGTCCTGTTGTTTTCTCCTCCAGATTGTTCATCCAGCCTGTCTTATTTAGACAGACTTGTGGAGATAATAACATGCAGAAACACAAGACAGCAAAACCAAGCAACAATATACAACAAAACAGCAACAACAAACCACTGACAAAGAAGAAAACAAAATGCAACAAGAAAGAAAAGCTTGTAGTTAGTTCAAGGATTGCTTGTTGGCCTTTAGGAGTGTTTCTTAGTCCAGTCTGTTTGGGCACCATACCCTGGTCCCAAAGTCCACCTTTGGCATTCCCTGAGGAGCTAGGTTAAAATTTTAACATGTTATCATCTGATCACCCTTTTGACCGATTGTTCATTTATTCTAGTTTTTAAATATTTTCTACTTTGTTTTTTATTATCACTATTGGGTATCTGGTTTTATATTTTCATATGACACTCAAGACAGGTAAATCTAGAAAGATGACTAACAGTTTCCAAGGGCATGGCAGGCGAGGTTGAAGGGAATGGCGAGCTAATGAGGATAAAAAGAAAGCATTTTAATTGATTGTAGCGATAGCATAATTTTTAAGATGATTGAACTAAACTTGTGAATCTTTTTTAAAACTAGCTTTAAATTAATAAAATGGGTCAGAACTGTTAAGAATTGGGGAAAGGGTATTAGATTAATGTGACTTATAAGTGGTAGTAAATCATGGGCGATTAAAATTCCTACCCATTTTCTGCGTTCCCTCTAGGCCAGTGGTCCTCAACCTTCCTCATGCTGCGGCCTTTTAGTACAGTTGCTCATGTTGCGGTGATCCCCCAACCATAGTTATTTTCATTGCTACTTCATAACTGTAATTTTGCCACTGTTATGAATCATAATGTAAATATCTGAGATGTAGGATGTGTTCTCATTGTTACAAATTGAACATAATGAAAGGATAGTGGCTGATCACAAAAACTATGTAATCATGTACGTATTGTGAAATATTTATTTCTAGTCGCATGGGTAAGTCAGGTGTATCTGCATGTGGAAGGACCTGTCTGGAGACAGAGGAGCAGTGCCTAGGGTCCTAGACCACTGGAAATAAGTGTTTTCCTAGGGGTCACCTAAGACCTTGTGAAAGGGTCTTTCGACTCCCAAAGGGGTCACAACCCACAGATTTAGAACTGCTGTTGAAGTGAAGGAGTTTAAACTTTTGGCACGTGACATGTAAAGTACTGCACATCCCTATAGTGGGAGTGAAATCTTCATGGGGCACAACCTCTGGATCCCTAATGTTGAGATATTTTCTTATTTGAGATGCAGCAAATTACATTAAATTGCCTGGGTTTCTTAGATATTTCTGTAATTTTGCATGTCTTTTGTAATGTGCTAACGTTCCATGAGTTTTGAGCACTTGATTTGACAGGCCTGTGTTTGATTTTGAAAAACAGTATCGCCAAGCGTACACAGGAAATAATGCATCACAAATCCAAGCAGCTATGAAAGGATTTGAAGAAGTCATAAAGAAATTCCCAAGGTGTGCCGAAGGCTATGCACTATATGCCCAGGTAATTATTTTTTTTATTTTCCAGAGGTTTTTCGGTTGCAGTCCTTTTTAAAGGACTGCAAACCAGACAACGTGGTTTCCCAGTCGCAGCCCCAGCGGGAGCAGGTGGCATTGCGCGTGCCGTGATGCTTCCGACTCCCAGGAAGGGCTGCATCGTCCTGAAGCTCCTGGTGCACAATTTGCACCATTACCTAAGGCCCTAATTCTTCCTAGGAAGCTTAACTAAAACATTTTCCTCCTCAGGATTGCATTTGAATTGCATTTGCCCACCTTCCAAGAAAAATGTGCCTCAGGAAATCTTACTGTGTATAGGTGGAGGAATAGCCAGGAAATCGTCTCCCTGTTTCACATCCTGTTTCAATTTTTCTGTAGTCTTTTAAAATCATTTTAGAAGTATTCTTTGGTTTAAAATTGAAGCTATGGAAAATAGAATTCAAAAATTAAAATAGTTTCACTTTGCAGTTATTGAAAATTTTTGAAAGATTATGAAATCTAAATCACCCATTTACTTGAAACTGATAAGCATTCTACAACTATAGTTGTAATTCTCCTTCAAAATAAATTATGTGTGAATGATTCTGTTTCCTAGTTTTTAAAAAACATTTCTTTGATAACTACATAAGTCAGTCATCTCTACTGTGTAATAACTTGTTTTGTTAACAAAAGACCCAAACTCAACCAACAGGAAGCTAACACATCACTGGCATATTCCTCTTTCTAAACCATTGTTAACTTGGTTTGTTATGCTTCTAATCTCTGTTACGCTATCATTAAACTTAAGTTTCTCTATAAGAACATTGCTATGTGTGTGATGTATTCTTTTTAGGTTTTAATGTCACTGCTTTAGGGATTGAAATTCTGGGGTTTGAAACATAGAATGCTCTTATCTCCATTTGAAATAATCTTATATGGTGTTTTCTTTTAAAATTCCTACAAGAAGTTATTATAAGCAATTAACAGTGATTATAAGTGATTAACAGCACCGGTTGCCATCTATATGTTGTATTTACTTAGTTGTAAAAGCTTGTACAGTAGGATGATTTTACAAACTGGGAAGTTGATGTGTTTTCCTCAGTGCTTATACACAGAGATCTATAACAATGCCCTATAAACTTCTTCTTTTTTTCTTTTTTCTTTTTTAGAGAGTGAGGTAGTGAGAGAGTGAGGCAGTGAGAGAGTGAGAGTGAGACAGTGAAAGAGTGAGACCGTGAGAGAGTGAGACAGTGAGAGAGTGAGGCAGTGAGAGAGTGAGAATGAGGCAGTGAGAGAGTGAGAATGAGTGAGAGAGTGAGAATGAGTGAGAGAGTGAGAATGAGACAGTGAGTGAGTGAGTCAGTGAGAGAGTGAGGCAGTCTTCCTATAAACTTCTTAAGGAAGCCCTTCCATTTGAAACCAGCTTGCAACCCCAAAGTGTAATTTGGTAATGAAGGAATAAGTTTAATAAACAGTATACTTATTAACTGCATACATTGTCATCTTAATACAACTGAAGCATCTCCTCACATAGGCGTTAACAGATCAACAACAGTTTGGTAAAGCTGATGAAATGTATGATAAGTGTATTGACCTGGAACCAGACAATGCCACAACATACGTTCATAAAGGGTATGTATTCCTGTTCTTTTATTGCATGTAAAAAAAACTAGTTTAATAATAAAATGGATTTCCTTTGGCCATTGAGGAAAGGACTGAGTTAATTGTTAAATTTCTTTGTGCTTGTTTTAAGTTTCATTGTTTTTCATTCTTATGTAAACATTGTTAAGAATACTATTTTCCCTCATAGATAAGACCTTTCATTTCAGTTCTGGACATCCTGTCAAACATTACTCATATCAAATAGAGGAAGCACGAACGATCTCTTCGCCATGAGTAGGTGTAGTCGTCAGACTTTGCAGTGCCCAGGCAGTCACGGGACATAATTTCCTCTTACTATGGGGCTCATGACAGACCCTGTATACATTATGAAGAAAATACAATTTGATGCTAACCATATATATTTACAGAGGAGCCCTGGTGGCACTGTGTTTACACATTGGGCTGCTAATTGCAAGGTCAGCAGTCCGAAGCCGCCAACCACTCTGAGAGACAATGAGCAGACTTTCTACTCGCGGAAGAACACCAGAAACACAGCAGCTCTGCCCTGGCCTGTGGGGTCATACTGAGTCGGCATCGACTCAGTGACCGTGAATTTGATTTAGGTTTCTTGATATTCTGGATACCTACCGTTTTGATTTTGGGTTTTTCTGTGCTGATTATAAATTGTGTCGATTGTAAGTTCCTTGGATGAGAAGTTGGTGCTGAGCCATGGTCACCTGTCTGTTTACATTTGTAGTTTACTTCAACTTCAGTGGAAGCAGGATCTGGATAAAGGCTTGGAGCTTATCAGCAAGTCTATTGAAATTGACAACAAATGTGATTTTGCCTATGAGACCATGGGAACTATCGAAGTACAAAGGTAACTTACAGCATCTGTTCTCAGGAACTCCTTAGACTCACGTTTTCATCTCGTCGCAGACATGTTACTGTCAGTAGCCATTACATGTTTTGTCTTTGTGGTCGAGCTTCCAACGAAGTAAAGAATACGTCTTGGAATCCCACAGGGGCAGTTTGACCCCATGTTAGAGAGTTGCTATGAGTCAGAATTGGGTTTTGGTGCAGTTAAGATGATGATTTCCTTGTCAAGCGCTGTTTGAACATACCCGGCTCTGATAAATACAGAAAGGATCATATCCTGCTGTGTGGTTCTTAGATCTCTGCGTCTGCCACGTCACGCAGGGCTCTCACACATGCTTTACTGGTGACTCCTCCTTGATGGTGGTGGGAATCCTTCTTCCTGAGGCTGCTTACTCTCACAGCCAGCAGAATAGAACTGACTAATTCTCAAGTAGAGTCCTCTACACCTCGTTGGCATGGTTTCACCCAGTACTTGGTGGGGTGTGTGGCTTTTTGTTATAGTGAAAAGTTTTGAGAGGGGGGTTAATACAAATTCAGGTGGGCATAGTCCCAAATCATTGAAGCTCTGCAGCAAGATTATAGGAATGCTGGCCTGTTTGAAAAGGTCTCAAAGATGAGCCAAGAGAGGGAACACTGCCAACCTCAAACAATAAGCACTGAAGTTCAAAAACCAGTGGAGAAATGACTAGCTGCTGAAGTTGGAGTCTCACATTTTCTACATTTTAACATCTGGAGCTCAGTAGGGGCCCAAAGTATCGCATGAAATCATCTACCTCACAGAGCTATACCTTCCGTCCATCTTAGTAACAATACCTAACGCTCTTACGTTTTGTTGGAATCTTAGTGGAAAACTTAACGGTCAGGCTCCATGTAACATTTGTATTATATCTGATGCTTGCAATTTCTGTTCTTTTAGAGGAAACATGGAGAAAGCCATCGACATGTTCAACAAAGCTATCAACCTGGCCAAGTCGGAAATGGAGATGGCTCATTTATATTCACTTTGTGATGCTGCCCATGCTCAGACGGAAGTTGCAAAGAAATACGGATTAAAGCCGCCAACGTTATAAAACTGGGGAGGGGGGAAAGTGGCCCTCTTTTAATTTACCCTCCCTCCTCAATTGAACCCTGCAGACACTGTCATGAACTCTGTTGAATGGTGGAACTTAGTGACTCCGCTTGTGTTGTCATTTGTCACATCCGTTTCGTTAGGTGTTGTGGGAGTGGCTGTTGAAGGGAGCGTGTGCTGCCGCGATTATTCCCTGTGCAACAAAAACTTCAAGCCCGCCACAGGGCGTTTTGGTCAAGTTGCAAAGAGTGTAAATGAAAACGGGCCATGCAAACAAAAACTTGGATTTGCTGATTTGGGGGTGGGTTATAATCTTGATCATTTTTGTCTGCTTACACCGGTATATATGATAAGTGACTATTTTAACAGTATCTTGGTTTTTAAATGAATATAAATGATCCCTGTCAGCGGGTTTTGCTTTCTCAAGGAAACTAAAGTTTAAATGGGGATTTGTTTCTAAGATGGCAGAATTGAGAGCCCCTTTCAAACATTGTCAGCATGCACACTTTGGACTCTCCAGAACTTTTAAGTCAGTGACCGCTATTAGTCCTTTGATCCCTCTCACCTCTAATGGGTAGTGTGCATTGTTCTTGCACTCCGCCATCGCCGGTTTCTGTGTGGTACACTATGCAGAAGCAAAGTGCTCTGACGACAATGCTGGAACGCTGAGTTGGGAAGAGTGGACCACGCAAGAGGTTTAAGAGTAAACAGAGGCATGTTTATGCTTGTCTTGCTATTTCTGTACTGAGTACTGGATTTAATAATAGTATACTTTTTAAAGAAACTGCCGGTTGGTTGTGTACATAACCTAAATAAAGATATATGTGTGACAGAGGTATTTAATTAGCTTAAAATTTCTTATGAAGATAATGTGGTCGAAGATTCATCCAAAAAGGACCTGAGACCTCGAGCCAGAAGCACAGTGTTTTCTGAACTAGTACTATGCTGTGCTCCGGCCGGGGTTGCGTTTGTGTAAGTGGTCTGGAAGCCAGGGCTCTGAGCGATGCTGAGGGCGAGCAGTGCTTTTTCACTGTGAGGTGACCGTGGGGCTTATTTTTGAGGGCTTTTGTTTGACATTGTTTTCACTTTGACCTTTCCCCTACCTCCTTAGAAATAGCTGTTTGCCAACTGCTGCTTTTATAGACGCCCTTTTGCTTCTATGCTGGATTGATTTTGGATATTCCAGGTGGGGGTGGGGTTATCTAATTTCATATAACAGAGCAAACCTTCACTTTCACTTTCCTATGTTACAGTGTTAGGGTAAAGGTGTATTTTCTGTCTTTAAAAGGGTGCTTTGAAACCAAAAGGATTTTGTCTGCAAATGGTATCATTTAAGAAACTTAGAAATTACCTCTTTACAAAGTCATTTTTTGGAAAGGGACCCCTGTAACTGGATGGGAGAGAAGTCAAGGTAATTCAAAATGGTTTAGGTAATGGAACGTTGGCGAACCCCACAATGTTCCTAAATTATGTATCTACTCTGGTAACCCCTGAACACAGAAACGTTCCACATATGTAAATGACCTTTAATGTTCTTTTTTTGTTTGCATGGCTGTATTACTCTTACCCTGGTATTTTCTACTCCTCTGCTCTCCTGCACTTGGAGTTGGGTAGGAACCACATACACACGCAAAGGAGACGGAAGCATGTGCCATCCAGTACTACCATTCCACACCCTCGTGAGTTCTATTGCCTGCACTGAAAATTTTTGAAATTGAAGGCTGCATCTGTCTGTATCTTTTCTTTTGTAAATGACCTCACATGTAAATTCACCAAATAAATATGCCATTCAAGCTTTTCTATTTTTTTAAAATAGGCAGTGTGCAGTGAAAGTAGAATGGGATCATTAGAATTCACATTGAGTATAGGAATAGGCTTTACGTAAGAACTACAGTGTAAATGTAGTGTCTTCGTGTGAGTGATGCTTTCTGGAAAGCAGGACTGGTGAAGCTGCTCATTTCATCCCATACCTGTTCCATGCGTATACATACATGTCAAACTTGGGGGGTGGGGGGCTTTATCCTCAAGCTGGTTTCACCAGTGCATTTTGATTTTAGTTTAGCCACTAGTGGGTAGTGAGCATGGTTAACATTGATCAGGTTTGGGACCACCCAAAGATATGCCTTGGAGAAGGAAGGGAGGAGGGTGTCCTGCGAAGAGCTGAGCTATGGAAAACCCTACAGAGTAGTTATCAACTAGGGGGCCAGGGAGTGGGGGCGTGCTGTGGGGAGTTGCTATGAATTGGAAATCACAGCACTGGGTTTTGATTTATCCTTAAATGACTGGTATGGATATCCTAGATTTTTTTTTTTTTAACATTTTATTAGGGGCTCATACAACTGTTACCCGAATCCATACACACATCAATTGTGTAAAGCGCATTTGTACATCGTTTCTCAAAACATTTTCTCTCCATTTAGACCCCCGAGATCCTAGATTTTGAAATGAAACTTTATACCTTCTGGAGTCTAAAATTGTTTAAAAGGTGCCTTGTCTTTGTAGAACTGCTTTAAGTGACAGTTTCCACAGCATATTAGGTTCTTATCAAGTAAGGTTTCTATACAACTTGTTCGCGGAAGTTGGCTGCATTTTTTGGCTGTAACAAACAGGAGTGTATTACCAAAGATTAGGTTGGGTGGATGGGGTTGTATGTGGCTTCTATAAGGGTATGTGTCCATGGAGAGGGTTGAATAATAAATACTAGCAGTGCTGCTAAAGTGATTTGTTTGTAAAAAAAAAACAATTGGTACTGTTTTTGCCATGTCAGCACTGGTAGGATGAATGATGCTTCCTCTAAAAGACTAATGTTGAGCTGTAACAGGGAGTGTTTTATAGCACAAGTGGGGGTCATTGCCCCAGCTTATTTGGGTGGATTTTCAGTGCAGTTTCAAGTATCCCTGGAGGGAGAGGGGTTTGAGACTTAAGGAAGTGTGCCCGGAGGCAGCACTTGGAATAGGATCAGTCAGAAGCTCAGGTGTGTGCTGGAGTCCCTGGAAGCTCCTGCGGTGCCTCAATGTTGGTGCAGCATTCTGAGTTAGACTTTTCAGTAACTTGCTGTTACCAGCCACAGGAAATGAATAGGTGTGTCGTTGGCCATGTGTAACAGGTTTATATTGTAAAGGATTTCTTTTGAATTGTCAGGTGAGTTCAGCCCCTGGGAAAGGGCATTGCCAACATGGACAATCAGTGAAAAAGGGCAAGGAGATGGATTGGCACAGTGGCTGCACCAATGGGCTCAAACAATTACGACGATGGCTCCAAGCCAGACAGTGTCTCATCATCTTGTCCGACTTGAGCCTGGCGACACCTGACCACCAGGAAGGACATGGTCTTATGTGTACTTCAATTCTGTGTATGCCCTAGTGGCATGCTGGTTATGTCTTAGATGGCTAACCATAAGGTCAGCAGTTCAAAAACACTCCATGGGAGAAAGACGGCTGTCTGCTCATAAGGAATTAAGTCTCTACAACAGTATAATCAATAGCACTGAATTAAACATGTAACTCATTGAATTGGAGAATGTATATTTTTGCTACAATTGAAAGACATGAATAATGAGCACAAGAGGAAAATGTTCTAAAATTGATTGTGGTAATGATTGTACAACTTTTCTTGATAGATGGAACTGTTGTATGATGTGGATAAAGTGCTAACACTGCTAAATTTTACAGAAAGTGATCCTTAGAAACCCGCAGGGACAGTTCTACCCTGTCCTATAGGGTTGCTGAGTGCATAGACTTGATGGCTGGCAAGTGAGCAAATCTGGTGAAAGGTGTGCGCACAGTGAAGCAGAGGCAAGTGCCCGGGCGTGTTTGCAATGTGAAATACACGTGATTGTGGTGTAATCATCAGTGAAAGGTCACCTTTCAGATTTGAGCTAAAAGTCCAATCCTTTCAGCCATTACACTCCCTAGACTGGTAGTCATCAAAAGGAGCAATGCTTAGGAACATGCATTGGAAACGTATTTGAAGATACCATAATTGCACGTGGTCTACAGGGTTAAGGGAAGGTTTGGCAGGGCAGGACTTGAGAGGCCATGACTGAAAGGTACTCAGTATTCTCGCGGGTCAAGTTTATAGCAAGGGGGACTAGAATGGAGCATCGTGCGATTCTTAGCAGAGATGACCAGTTGCTTGAATATCTGAACTACTGCATTAACTTACTCTTCTCAATACCTGACCTACAGAGAGCTGAACATGCTAAGTCAGATTCCTGGGTGAGGGGCAGTGGACTGCATTAGAGTGCGAAGTGCCACATGGGGGGGTGGGGTGTGTGTGTGTGTTTCCTCTTGTCCTGGGGGTTTACTGGGGATGACATGGAGCTTAGGAAACCCAAATCATAATGGACAGCAAGCAAATCTACTCAAGCTTTGCATCAGCTGGAGAGATTCTTATAGTGAGCAAACCTCTTATCCCAGTAGGAAACACTATCTCCATCTGCCAAAGCTGTTCACTATTGAGAAAGCCTTGTGAAATAAAGCTGCCCATGTCTGCTCAAAAGACATGAATGCAAAAGACTCAGAAAGCTGACTCCCACATACTTGTCTTAATTCACCACAAACTTAATCTTTTATCAACTTGAGAAAAGTATTACTGGTCTGAGCATCAGGTAATCATTTAACACATAAACACTACCATCGAGATGATGCTGATTCATAGCAACCCTATATAGGGTTTCAAAGCCTGTAATCTATGCAGAAGCAGACTGCCTCACCTTTCAGTGGCTTGTGGGTTTGAAATGCTGACGTTGTAGTTAGCAGCCCCTTACCCAGCAGCACCACCTTCACGTGACTGTTGGGTGCAATCAGGTCGGTCCTGACCCTTAGCGACCTTACTGTGCAACAGAACAAAACGCTGCTCAGTCTGGAGCCGCCCTGTTACTGCTGGGCCTGAGCCCATTGTTGCAGTCACCGTGTCAACCCGTCTCTGCTCCTCCACTGCTGCAAGCACAATGTCCTCCAGGGACTGGCCCTTCCCATTATGCCCAAAGTGTGTAAGACAAAAGTTTCTCCTTGCCTCTAAGGAGCACGCTGGCCATACTTCTTCCAAGACGTTTGTTTGTCTTTGGCAGCCCGTGGTATTCTCAATATTCGCCAGCACCGTAATTCTATCATTCTTTGGTCTTCTTTACTCAATGTGCAACTTTCATATGGATACATGACAATTGAAAATTCTATGGCTGGGATCGGACACACCCTGATCCCAACCTTGCTTTTCAGCACTTTGAAGAGGTGTTTTTTTTTAAATCACTATTGGGGACTCGTACAACTTGATCACAATTCATACACACAGCCATTCTCAAAACATTTGCTTTCTACTTGAGTCCTTGGTATCAGCTTATTTCCCCCTTCTTCCCTTGACCCCCTCATGAACCCTTCCTTGATATTTATATTTTGTCATGTCTTACACTGTCCAATGTCTCCACCTGCTTTTCTGTTGTCCCTCCCCAGGAGGGGGTTATATGTAGCTCCTTGTAATCGGTTCCCCCTTTTAATCCACCTTCCCTCCACCCTCCTGGTATTGCCACTCTCACCACTGGTCCTGAGGGGTTCATCTGTCCTGGTTCCCTGTGTTTCCAGTTCCTATATTTACCAGTGTACATCCTCTGGTCCAGTCGGATTTGTAAGGTAGAATTGGGATCAGGATAGTGGGGGGTGGGGGGTCGCAGTTAGGTGGGGGAGGAAGCATTAAGAACTAGACTAGACGAAAGTTGTATGTTTCATTGTTGCTACACTGCACCCTGACTGGCTTGTCTTCTCCCTGCGACCCTTCTGTAAGGGGATGTCTAGTTGCCTACAGATGATACGACTCTTGTTCTTTGATGCCTGATCCCATTGACACCTCATGATCACAGGCCCAAAGCCCATCTGCTACCTTAATACTAAGCCTATAAATATATGTACATAGATTTAGTTCCCCATCATCATATAAATCTATTTACGTATGTACATGCTTGTATTTAGACCTCTATAGATGCCCTTTTGCCTCCTAGTTCTTTATTTCCTTTTACTTTTCTCGTCCCACCATCATGTTCAGCCTTCATTTGGGTTTCAGTAATTCCTCTTGGTTACATTTCCCTTGATCAAGCTCTACCAGGCCTCCTACACCCTCCTTGCCATCACTTTTAGATCACTTGTTCCCTTGTCCCTGAGTTTAACACCCACTTCCTTTTCCCATGCCCCTCCCTCCCATGTCCTTCTGGAACTGTTGGTCCTATTTTCTCCTCCAGATTGTTTATCTTGCCTATCTTATCTAGATAGACCTGCAGAGATAATAATATGCACAAAAAACAAGACAGCAAAACAAGAAAACAAAAACCAGTGCCAAATAAAAGCCTGTAAATAGTTCAATGTCTGTTTGTTGATGGGGTGTCATGCCCTGGACCCAAAGTATCTTTGGTTTTCTCTGGGGACTTCCTTCCTCTACTCCCCTTATTGTTGCCTCGGTGTGGTGGGGTCAGATTGGGCGCAATTCCCGCACTGTCTCCAGTGTTGTCCCCACAGTGCTATGAGTCAGTGAGGGACATTGTGTCTCTTATTGGTGCTGGCCCTGTGGTCCTCTCTGTGGATTGGCTGCTCTGAGCAGGAATATCATCCTCAAGGCTTGGTGGGCCAAGATGTTCCACTCTCTCTTCCTCCCCCTTCATTTGCTCCCGTGTGCTCTGACCAGACATGTCCCTCTCCCTGAGCTGTAGCTTCAGTGCTGTCCTCTGAAGTGAGTTCTTCTGCAGGGAGGTGGGGGCTGTCCATATAGTAGGGATTGGCGCTGGCCCCTCAGACCTCAAGAGGTCTTGTGCAGCAGATTTTCCTAATGCAGTGTGTTGTGTTGTTTGATCTCCTGTTGTCAACCCAAATCTGGAAGCAGGACCCAAAGTGGGTTGCTGTGCTTGAAGTGGATGTGTGGCGTTAGGAGCCCTTCAGTCTGAGATTTCCTCTCATTCCCCAAAGCATTTCCTCCAAAACACTGCTCAGAATAGTTGGGAAACAAGTAGACAAGCCTTTCTAGTGGTCATCTCAGTGTTACAGAAACAAAGGTATTTTATCTTGATTTAACAATCCTGCAACAGAGCAGGTAGATGGATGCCCATACTTGGTGTTTGTATTTCCTTTAATGTGTTGTCTTCTTGTCCTGTTGTACCTGGTGCCTTGTAAGAACATGAAAGTAGTACAGTAGGCATGCTGGCTGAGTGTGTGTGTGTGGTAGGCGTCGCTATTGCTTTACCGTTGGGAAAATTACATGGCTGACCCAAGTGTTTGAAAAGCTTTGATTAACTGCTGTTCTACTGTAACTTGATTATCTAATGAGTTAGGTGACGATTTCCGCCCCCCACCAAGAAATAATTTGACATCTGCTCTCCTATAATGGTCTCCTCTATTTGGATCTGGCAAACCATTTAGCTAATGTAAGTGGACACTGCATTGGGTGATGTCCTGTGTTGAAAGGAGGCTGTGCCATGATGTGCAGTTAGTCTTTACAGTATCACTCAACTTTGACCCTGCTATTTGAAGCTCGGCATTAACAGATTGCAAATTAACAAATTTACTAACATTAAACCAAAACCGATTCCCTTTGTCATAGATGAATCCAACTCACAATAACCATAGGACAGAGCCGAACTGCTCACGGGGTCTCCAAGCCTGTCATTTTCATAGAAGCAGACTGACCCGTCTTTCTCCTTCAGAGCAGCTGGTGTGGGTTGAAGTTCCCAAACTTAGAGTTGAAAGCTGTACCTCCGGGGGTCTTTGCAGAGTTTTAAATAATTAAATATCAATTAGAGGCTAACAAGTGGGTTGGGGGGTGGGGTGGTGGCTTGTTGCCACTATCAAGTTAGGCCTGTGCATAGTGTGCAAGCTGATAAAAGGTTTAGCTGCAAATATGTTTGAAGATGAATGTGCCCCCTGGCCCCAATTTTAGGGGCTTTCCCACTCCTTTAGCGCTGCTGTATCGGTTTCTTCGGAAGCGAGCTGGTGCAGTGAAGGCAGAGGATGCAAAGGGAACTGAGGACGGAAATGTGCTCTGCGATACTACACTTAATGTTGGCTTCCCCACACACACACACCATGTCTTAAAATTGGAGATAGGTATTACAGTGTTAAGTTTCTTGTCCAGTTAATATCTCCTTTCAGCTAGGGTTTTGTTTTCTGTATCTATGTTTGAAATAAGCTTGTATGTCATTCAAGACTCCAAGTTCACTTCAGTTTTATGTTTCCTTCTTTTGTAGCGACTCAGCCCAAGCTTTCGATCTGAGGGTTGTTGGTTCCCAGCTAGTTACTCTTGAATGAAGACTGGAGCCTAAGGGCAAACTAGTCATTCAAAGAGAAGGCACAATAGAATAAGATGATCTTACTACAATTGGGGATTAAAAAATACTAATAAAATAAAATTGGGGATTAGAGTTAAGGCCCAAATACACAAATGACTGAGATAAATGCATACAAGGATATTATTGATCAATGATTATTTTGTAGTTGGATCTCCAAATGAATATCAATATGCAAGTTAGAGCAGGCCCAGCCCTCAAAAAATGGAGTGCCTCCTCCCCCGTCCATTGTGGTAATGGAAAAACTACAGTGCTCTTCCTTGCCCCTTTTCTCACTAGTGGTTTTCAATTTCTGAAAGCTTCTTCCTGCAGTTCCCATGTTTGATCTGTGTTCTTCAAGCAAACCGAAGCCTTCTGAGTTGACCTCTCTGCTCTGAAGTTAACAGACTCAGCAGCTCTGCTGTTCTGATTGGACCGTGCTCTCTGAATCACTTGGTGACTCCAACACTCATCCCTAGTTATGACTGTCTTCATGAGCTCTGATCTTGCTGAAAAGACTCTTTGAGTTAGCTGATCTTTGCACAACGCCCAAAACAAAGCCAAAAGCTTGCTGAGGTGAAGATGTCCACTTAAAATGCCAACCAGGTGAGATCCCAAGTTCAGTAGCTACCGCATCAATGATATGGTAGTCTTTCTCCCCACTTCTGGATGGTCTTCCCTCTCTTGGCTCAGCTTTGAGGTCTTCTTGACTTTCTTGAAAACATGTTTGGTGTGGGGCAACAATCCCAGAACATTGTTGCACGGTTTCAGTGGTTGGAGAAGATGCGGACAAGTTTTGTTAAAAATTTGACATTGCCCCTAACCTCAGCACAGTTGTTTTCCTGGGCACAGAAAGTATGCTTCTTTGGAAGGAACCTGAATGCGAAGAAGACAAGTGTATTACTGAGAACGCCATGCACCACCGGTCACAGAGACACGTTTGAACACATTGTGTTCGGAATAAACCTGTGCATGTAAGAACTGGAACCCTGGCAGAGGAGTGGTTCTTAAAGTGCAGTCCACAGGTCTTAGACGTTCTTGACCTTTAACCTATAAAATGTTCTCCAAGGACACAGGACGATATGAGGACTTATTAGAAAGAGCTGGTAGCACAGCGGTTACTCATTGGGCTGCTAGCCACAGGGTCAGCCATTCACCCAGCAGCTGTTCTGTGGAAGAAATACTTCACTTTCTACTCCTATAAAGTTAGTCTCACAACCGCTGAAGACAAAGTGGGTGAATAAGCAAATGTGAAGAAAGCTGATGGTGCCTGGCTATCAAAAGATACAGCGTCTGGGGTCTTAAAAGCTTGAAGGTAAACAAGCAGC
>NW_022103902.1:117194-140129 GCF_000313985.2 Echinops telfairi | reverse complement strand
AAAAAATAAAAATTTAAAAAAAATTAAAAGTTAGTCTCAGAAACCCACAGGGGTAGTTGGCTCAATGGCAGTGAGCTTGGTTTTTTGGTTTGGATTAGGAAGCCATTTTCAGAAAATGGAAAGCTGCATTGATGAGATAAAGGCCAGAGAAGTTATGCCAGGGGCTTTGTTTCCGTCCTTCCAATGCGCCTGTTCACCCTTTGAGGGTACAAGGGCTCTCTCAGGAGAATTTCCTTGGAAAACCTTACGCCATCCACCTTACAGCTGTGACCTAGCCGCTTTAAAATATGGAGAAGAATTTGGCTTGGGTTCCTCAGGATGCCAAAACATTTGACCTGGTGTAATGTTAACATCACAGAATTCTTCAGAGAAGGGTTAGGGAGTACTGCCTTTAGAAGGGTGGCAATGTTGAATTCTATAATCAGTGAAATGCCTTTAGAAAAATGAAGGCAAAATAACATTTTCAGATTCATAAAAGACCACCAGATCACCACCAGACTAATTCTATTATAAATTCTGAAAGAAATATTTAAAGCAGAGAGAAAGTGGATTACACACAATAATGAGGAACACTGGAAATGGTTAAAATACTGGTAAATATGAAATACTCTTTTTAAAAATATTGGTCATTTAAAACAAAAATAATTTCAATCTTGTTAGCTGCCATCATAAAGGCTCCCAACTCAAGGCAACCCGCGGCACCCCGGGAGCAGATCACTGTGATCCATTGGCTTTTTCTGAAGTAGGTCACCACACCTTTCTTAGTCTGTCTACATGCTCTACTAAAACCTGTCCAACGTCATAGTAACACACAACACTTCCCCTGACAGATGGGTAATGACTGCTTCAAGTGCACTGGCAGATATAAAACCTGGATCCCTCACACACAAAGCAAGGATTCCACCACTGTGCTACAGCACAGTGTGGTGAAGAAAGCAGATGGTGCCCAGCTATCAATCAGAATAGTGTCTGGGGTCTTAAGTACGCAGCCATCTAAGTAAGGAGTCAACTAAGTTCACGTGGAAGAAGCGCACCAGCTTGTGTGATCCAAAGATTACAACTACAAATCTCGAGTATGGTGAGGAGAAACGTCTCAGAGCAAAAATTATGAACAGCCAGTTTGTGGAGGGCTATGGGGGCCGGTGAGAGCCCCAAACCCATCTGCAGAGTATCTGGTCAGACTGAGCCACTGGCAGATCTGCTCTAGTCACAGGCAAGAGTTTCAAACAGCCTTGCTATCAGGCAGAGACCGCTGTCATTTTGATTATGCTGAATCGAACTGGACATTTGACCAGTTGAAACCCTACAGATGTGACCTGAATTTGTTCTGGGTGCAAGAATCTTTTCCTGGTTCCATGACAGAAATGTATTCTCTTATTTTTTATTATTATTAGGGGTCTTTTCCTTCTTATGTATTATTAGTATTGTTATCTGCATACTATTACGTGGCTACCCTGACCACATTAATACAATTTTGCTTTCTTTTGGGTCTCCCAGCTGTGAAGCACAGGAGTGGATGCATAAAGTTAATGATGGATACAAGGGGATATAGGGGACACGGGTGGGGTGCGGAGAGATAGGGAGGGAAAGGGGATCCCAGGAGTAACTCATAAAGACAGGAGTGGGGAGGGAGCACTAGAACGGATTGTGATTGTATAAATCATCCTAAAGGTGATTTAACCATGGGAGAGGGGAAAGCTCCAAAATTGATGTGGGGGTGATTATATAATTCTCCATGCTATGATCGGATGATTGAACTATTAAATTATGTGATATGTAAATTACTTGCCAATAAAACGGTTGGGGGGTGTGTGGAAAAGAATTCCACCACTAAACCACCACTATATTGTGAGGTTTGTACATTTGTTGAATTAATGTATGTGACAATAATAACCAAAGGCAGAGAAGGGTGAAATGAAGTATACGGTTATGGGATTTTTGATGTGATATATTACTTGAAGGTACACTATGCTATATTAAAGTTGATACTACAAATTCTAAAGCAACAATTAAAATAACAGTAAAAATTACAGTCTATAATCCAACAATGGGGTAATATTAAACACAAAGGAAAGGAGAAGAGGTTTAAAAGGGAATGAAGAACTGATGCGATAAACAGAAAACAGATGGTCGATGGCTAGCATATCAATCACATTAAATATAAATGGTCTAAATACTCTAACTGAAAAATGAGAGTTAGATTCAATCAAACTACATGACCCATCTGTATACCTGTGGAAGAAACTAAATGAAAAGATACTGAATGATATACTATGGTAGTATAAGCTAAAGAAAGTTAAGACAAAGCAGAAACATTCACTGCCATCATGTAGATTACAACGTGGAGTGACCCAGGAGGGCACAGTAGAACCGTCTCGGTGAGTGTCCGGGGCCATACATAATAAGTGTAGAACATCTCTTTCTCCCACAGAGTTGCCGGTGGATTCAAACTTCTGACCTTGTGGTTACCAGCCCAACTCATAACCCACTCTACCACCAAGGATCTAAAGAAAGTGGACTGGCACTACTAATATACATCAAAAATAAAGATAACTATTTTATAAAAAGACTGGATCAATTCATCAGCATGACATAATTATCCTAAGTGTTTATACAACTAATAGAATTTCAAAATGCATAAAGCAAAACTTGATAGAAATACAATGAAAACTAGACAAACCCGTAACACTTCTGTTTCAGTACTGCTCTTTTAATAACAACCAAAAAATTAACAGAGATCACTGTGGCAGTTACACAATCGCCTGTCAACTTTAACGAAGGGGTGGAGTCTAACCTGTCAATCAGGTCAGAGTCAATGATGCCTCCGTGTGGGCATGGCCTTCTGAGGATTCTGAGAACTTCTTCCTCCCTGGAGGAGGAACACACTCTCTGCTTCACCTTCCTGTTGACAAGCTACATGGCGCCACACTGATGGCAGCCAGAGCCCTGGAGATGCTTCTCCCATCACTGAACCCACGACTTTCTACTCCCAGGCTTGTGTTCTTCCTGCATTCGGCATCATTACATGTGTTGCATGAATCTGAAGAGGAATTTATAGACTAGTATTGGACATATGAGCTAATATTGGACCCAAGGACTTGATCTGGACTGGGCTGGGATGTTTTCTTAATATACAATTACTCTTTAATATAAAGCTCTCACACACACATGAGTATCCCTGGATTTGTTTCTCTAGTCAACCCTGCACTAACACACAATCCATATCTACACGGCCTGAAGAACACTATAATTGATATTTATGGAACTCCCAGCTAAAAACAAAAGACATATTCTGAACACAGAACACTTAATAAGACAGATATATACTCAAAGTCAGAAAGTAGGTCTCAATAAAATTTAAAACTTCAAATTATACAAGGTATATTATCTGACAACAATGGAAACAAATTAGAAATCAACAACAGGAGAATATGGGAAATGCTCAAATACTTAAAAATAAGTAACACGTTTATCTTTAAAACTCCCTGATAGGGAATTCAGGACAGATAACCCCTCAGGAGCAGTAATGGGAGTAGTGAAATCATGAGGGTAGGGGGACAGTCGGGGAGGGAAAGGGTGAGAAAAGGGGAACCCATCACAAGATTGGATATATAGCCCCCCACTCTGTGAAGGGGATGAATAATGGAAATGTGGGCGAAGGGAGACAAAGGTCAGTACAAGATAGGGTGGGGGAGGGAGGTGGGGAAAAGAGGAGCTTTTATCAGGCGCTCAAGCAGAAAATGTCTTAGAAATGATGATGGCAACATGTACAAACATGCTTGATGCAATTCATGTATGGAATGTTATAAGAGTTGTAAGAGCCCCTAATAAAACAAATTTTTAAAAAAGATTGCAAAAGAAATTCCTATTTCCAACAACAACAACAAAAGAGTTGTAAGAGCCCCCAATAAAATGATGGGAAAAATAATGAAAACATTAAAACCCCTGATAAAAAGAAGATAGGAAGGGAGGACATGTGTACTGTAAAAAAAATCATTTTATTAGGGGCTCATACAACTCTTAGCACAATCCATACATACATCAATTGTGTAAAGCACATTTGTACATTCATTGTCCTCATCATTCTCAAAACATTTGCTCTCCACCCAAGCCCCAGGCATCAGCTCCTCATTTTCCTCCTCCCTCCCCCATGAACCCTGGATAATTTATAAATTATTGTTTTGTCATATCTTGCCCTGTCCGATGTCTCCCTTCACCCACTCCTCTGCCATCCATGTCCCAGGGAGGAGGCCATACGTAGATCCTTGTAATCGGTTTCCGGACATGTGTACTTTTAACTGGACAAAAATGAAACCAAGTTGCCAAAGTTGGACGTGCAACTAAGCCGGTGTCTAAAGAGTAAATGTACAGCAAGAAACACATATCCTTTAAAAGGCGGTCTCCAAACACGGCCTTAGTGTTCACTTTAAGAAAGTAGAAAAAGGCAGATAAAGCCCCTCTATAAACAGAAAAGAAAGAATAACAGAAATCAATGAAATAAAATCTACAAAATAGAGAAAATCAAAGGAACCAAAGGCAAAAATATTAAAACTTCTCGCCAGCATTATCAATAGGAAAGAGAGACAAGTTACAGATACCACCCAATTCTTTCTGATCATTGAAGAGGTGAAACTTCTTAAGTAATTTTAGGGGTTTAGTTGAGTTGGATACCTAAACCAGACAGGCTTTTCAAGAAAAGAATACTATAGGCCATCAGCCTTAGAATGTTAGCAAATCAAGCCCAATAGCATATAAAAAGGACCTTGCTACATTATGGACAAGTGAGATTTATCTCAGGAGTACAAATATGATTTGCCACTCAAAAATCACTCAATGTAACTTACTTTTTAAATAGACTAAAGGAGAAGAAACCATGAATGTAATAATCACAGAAAAGGCATTCGACAAAATCTAGCATCTATTCCTGATCACCCTTCTCCGCACACTTGGCATGGAGCGAATTTACGACACCTGATAAGGTCATCTGCTAAAGCCACGCTAACTGGTGACAGGCTGCTTTCTCTAACATCAGGACCCGAACAACTCCCACGCATGTCCTATTACCACGGCTACTAAACAGTGCACTAAGAGGTTCGATTCAGTGCCAATCACCTGGGGGGGTGGGGGGCGACGGGGATAGGAAAGGAACATGCTTTTTTCCCCCCTTTCTTAAATCATTTTATTGGGGCTAGTACAACTCTTATCACAATCCATACATACATTCATTGTGTCAAGCACACTTGTACATTTGCTGTCATCATTCTCAAAACATTTGCTTTCTACTTGAGCCCTTGGTATCAGGTCCTCATTTTCCCCCTCCCTCCCCATTCCCTCACACCCTGAACCCTTGATAATTTGTAAATCATTATTATTTTGTCATGTCTTACACTATCCGATGTCTCCCTTCACCTTCCCCAGGGAGGGGATCATAGATAGATCCTTGTAATTGGTTTCCGGAACATGCTTTCTTTAGGAATTGCCTTTATTTTTATATCTAATAAGATATGCAAAAAAACACATGAAAAAATTGCTGCAGTTGATTTTAGCAAGGGTTCTGGATACAAGAACAAAATATGAAAGTAAACTGTACTCCCTAAAAATTACACTCCTAAATTGCTCCTTAGAAGCAAGGATGGGGGGTTTAAGTGGAGAGAAAATGTTTTGAGAATGATGTACAAATGCGCTTTACACAATTGATATGTGTATGGATTGTAATTAGAGTTGTATGTGCCCCTAATAAAATGATTTATATATAAAAAAGAAGAAGCAAGGATGGTGAGACGTCATCTCATCCACTTTGGACATGCTATCAGGAGAGACTAGTCCTTGGAAAAGGACATCCCAACTTGTTAAAGTGGAGGGGCAGCTAAAAAAAACAAAGGACAATTCGGATTGACACAGAGGCTGTCACAATGGGCACAAACAGAACATCGTGAGGGGGCGCAGAACCAGGAGTGTTTTGTTCTATCGCACAGAGGTTGCAATGAGGCAGGATGCACTTGATGGCACCTAATAAGAGCAGTTACAATTAAACACTTACGTGCATCAAAAGACTTCTCCAGGAGAGTACATGAGAACTGACACTGGGAAAATATTTTTGTTAATGAAATATCTAGCATGGACAAATCGGTCTGATTTAAATATCAGCAAGCAGCATACACAGACACTTGACTAAGTTAGACGTTTAGGCAGACAGCAAACTCTCATATGCTCATAGGCATAGATAGAAGCAAATCAAATAACATCTTATCCCAATAACCAACAGCAAGGATACAAACAAAAGTACCCCAAACAATAAATGCTGATGAGGGCGAGACTGGATCTCACACACAGCTGGTGGGATGGTAAAATGGTGCAACTGTAGAAAATGGTAGGGCACATCCTTACAAAGGGAGATCTAGGAAGCCCATGATCCAGCAATCCACTCCTATGTATATGTCCTAGAGAAATATCTGTGATACAAATAGATACATACACACACCCATCTTTATCACAGCAGTACTCACAATAACAAAACGACAGAAACCACCCAAATGTCCATCAGCAAATGAGTGCTTAAACACACTGTGAGACAGACACACAGTGGAACAGTGTGCAACGTTGGAGAATAGCAATGAATCCATGGAACGTCTCTTGCAACACTGAGGACATTATGTGGAATAAAATAAATTACATAATTGCAAAAGGACAATGTATGAGACCACTATGGCAAAAAGTCAAGGAAAGGTTTGAAGAAACATTCTTTGGCTACTAGGGATCATGGGCATTGGGGGTGGGAAATCACCCCTTCGTTATTTCTCCTGCCCCAGAGCACTCAACTTTTACTTACTCTGTGGGTTAGGAAGTCCACTGCTCTGTGTGATGCTCTGGCTCCTGCCTCTGCCCCTGCTGCTCCTCTGCCATTCCTCTGGTGTTAGGGCTGTTTCCTGGTTCACAGAGGTTCAATGTACAGGGACCTTGGGGTCCAAAGGATGTGTTCTACTCCTGGGTCTTTTCTCTTGCTGATAGAGAGATCCCTTCTTCCTGCTTCTGAGATGGCTCACTTCTACCCAGCAGGATGGCAATTACAATGAACTTTGTTAAACATTGCTCACAGATGAATCCTATCATCCAATTAGTATCTTCCCCACTTTCGGGAAAACAAAGGTTGTTCGGTGGGAGTAACAAACACTCCAGCTTGAAAAGCTATATTAAACACTTTAAAGTGTTAAAAAGATAAGGTGTGTCTGGCCCGAGCCATGGCATTTTCAATCCTTTCGTATGCATGTGGAAGTGGAATAAATAACAAGGAACACTAGAGTACTGATACACAAGAATTATGGTGTGGGCAAAGAATATTCTCAGTATCATGGACTGCCCGAAGAACAAACAACTCCAGAGAGAAGTGTGGCTAGACTCCTCCTCATCCTGGCGGCTAAAGAGCACCCTGGCCGTACTTCTTTCATGCCATTTGGTGTTCTTCTGGGAGTCCAAAGCATCTTCCATGTTCTTCATCAACACTTGAATTCAAATGCATCAATTCTTCTGGAATCTTCCTGATTGAGTGTCCAACATCACATATATATGAGGCAAATAAAAACACCAGGCTTGTGACAGGAACACTTTAGTCTTCAAAGTGACATCATTGCTCTTCAACACTTTAAAGAAGTCTTGTGCAGCAGCATTACCTAATGCAATATGTCCATTGATTTCTTCACTGCTATTTCCCTGAGCAGTAATTGTGGATCCAAGCAAAATGAAATCCTTGGCAACTTCAATTCACGTACTCCCCCCCCACACACACACACACCCAGTCCCATACACACACACACACACACACAGAGTTCTCATGGTGTTGTCTATGGTCCAGTGGTGAGGATTGTGGTTTTCCTTACATTGAGTTGTGATCCATACTGACGGCTGCAGTCCTGGATCTTCGTCAGAAGTTGCTTAAGTCTTCATTTTCAGTAAGCAAGGTTGTGTCATCTGCACAGTACAGGTTAAGCCTTCCTCCAATCCTGATACTGTGTTCTTCTTCATATAGCTTGGCTGCTCAGATTATTTGCTCAGAATACAAACTGAAAAAGTATGCAGAAAGGACACACCCTGACACACACATTTCCTGGTTTTCAGCCATGCAGTATGTTTTTTGCTCTGTTTGTGATTGCCTTTTGGTCCACACAGATTCCATATAAGCACAATTAATTATTCTGAAATACCCATTCTTCTCAGTGTTATCCATAGTTTGTCATGATCCACTCAGTCAAATGCCTTTGGATAGTGAATAAAACATCTTTCTGGAATTCTCTTGTAGCCTAGATCCACCTGACATTAGCAATAATAATCCTGTTCCACACCATCTCCTGAATAGAGCTTGGATTTTTGACTGCTCCCTATGCACTATTGCAACTGTTGCAATAATTATCTTCAGCAATATTTTACTTGCATGTGATTAATTATACCGTTCTATGATTTCTGCAGAAAGTAGACTACCTGTATTTAAATGTAATATAAAACTGGGAAGTTCAAAAGAAGATAAATTGTCATCAAAATGAAAAAACCTTTGAGGGAGGGGGGAGCAGGGAGGGAGGGAAAAAAATGAGGACCTGACGCCAGGGGCTTAAGTGGAGAGCAAATGTTTTGAGAATGACGTACAAATGCGCTTTACACAATTGATGTAGGTATGGATTGTGATGAGTTGTATGAGTCCTAATAAAACGATTAAAAAAAAAAAAGGTAGCAACATTCTTTCAGACCAGATGTTCCACATCCTTCTATGATCCTGTGCCAACCTGGCCAATAAACACATGTGAGATTAATTGAAGGGCAGTTGAATTGAAGGGTGGAGAGATAAATGGCTCAGCGAGCCGAGCCTCACCTGTCTTTTGTTCTCTGATGGTTGGACCAGTGTGCAGCTGCCTTAGCTAGTTCTCTGCCTCAGCTGGCAAGGCTCACTTCCTGCGAGACATCCCTGAGGAGAAGCCAGGTGGACCTACCCTGATGCAGCTCTGGGTGCTGGAGAAGCTCCATGGAGACCCTGCCAGCGCTGAGATGCTTACACGCTGAGTCACTCCGCTTTCCTCCTGCAGTCTGCCTCCTGTGTCTTTTGTGAGATTGAGGACTTTGTAGTTCGATGTCGGACATATGGGCTAGTGTCAGACTGATGGGCTTGGACAACACTGGGTTGGGGTGCTTTCTTTATGTATACTTACCCTTTATATACAACTCTTTATTAATTAAAAAAAAAAAGAAAAACCTTTGCTCTTCAAATAGCGCCTTTTAAAATTGGTCATTTTCTTCTCTAGTTAGGGGAAAATAGTTACAAAATGTGATGTAAGATTTATACCTACAATATATAAAGAATGTTGGTACTCATGAAAATAACCCAGTAAGAATATTGGAAAATGATATAAATTGGCCCTTCATCCAATATGATACTCACCTTTCCGACATGATCATTGAAGACAAAAAGGGTGCATTAAGCAAATGTGGTGAAGAAAATGGATGGTGCCCGGCTTAAAGAAAAAGCGTCTGGGGCCTTAAAGGCTTGAAGTTAAACAAGTGGTCACCTAGCTGAGAAGTCAGAAACTCCACATGGAAGAAGCATTCCAGCTGTGTGATCATTAGATGTTGACAGGAATAGGTTATCAGAACAGGTATCAGAAATTAAAATACAAGCAATCAAATTGACGTGGAGTGTAAACAAAGACCAAAAACCTATCTGTATGATAATTGGACAATCCCTCACAGAAGGGCCACATGGAAGGGATGCTATATCCAGGGTGCAGTATAGCACTGATGAATCACTTAACTATCCTTCAGTTCTTTACTATTTCCTCCTGTATTATGATCTTAATTTTACCGCATTACTCTTGAGAACTGTGTGTGTTCATTTGCACAATTAACCTCATCCGGTGCTTGAAATCCAAGATAGACACACCCTTCAGAAGCAGTATGGAAGTAAGGATTCCCTGAGGGTATCCCTGAGGAAGAGAAGGGGCAGAGGGGAAGGGGAACCAATAGCAATGACGACTGCATAATGCCACTTGAGGGAACGAGTAACAGAACTGTAAGTGAATGGATACACTGGATGGTGTAAGATACAACTATACATATATAGTGTGTGTGTATATAGATATATAGATTGATTGATTGATTCCTGGTGGGGTGGTAGGGTGGGGGAGGGATGGGATAAAGGGGAACTGATATCAAAGAGTTCAAGAAGAAAATGTTTTGAAAATGATGGTGGCAGCAATTATACAATTATGCTTGATGTAACTGAATTATGGATTGTTATAATATCTGGAAAAGCTCCCAATAAAATGATTAAAAAATAAATGGACCCTTCCTCAAAGATAAACATGAAGATATGTTCAACATAATTAGTCATTATGGAAATGCAAATTAAAATAATGAAATAATATTATACTCCAGCGAAAATCGCCAAAATTAAAGAGACTGCCTATACCAACTGTCGATGAGGACGTTGTGCAGTTGGACTCAGCAGACTGCTCGTGGCCACAGGAAACCGTACAAGAACCCTGGGAGACTTTGGACCCCCAACATTGTCACCTCGGCATTTACTACACAGGCATGAAAGACTTGGACTCAACTGCTCTAATAGCTTTATTTGTAATGCCGAAATTTGGAAACAACGCAATGTGAACTGGTAAACAAAATGGGATGTATCCATTGAACCGGACACCGATTAGTAATAAAAAAGGTGTAAATGCACACAATGTAGTTGAATTTCCAAGTCGTGAGGCTGAAGGCAGATGAAGAGCACGCACTGTCAGTTGCACATTCGATGCCAGTTATGCATGATTCTAGAAAGCGCAACCTGATCTACAAGGACAAAGCAGACCAGTGACGGGATGAGAGGAGCGGAGGGAACACACAGAAACGTTGGGGGCCGGGGGCTGTGTTCGTTATCTTGCATGCACTGGTTTCATGGATGTATACAGAAGTCAAACTTTACCAAACTGAACATGCGGTAAAAAGTAAGTCATTTGTTTTGTTTTGTTTTTTGTTGTTTTTTTTTAGGTGTCAGCAAGTTAACTTTATTCACAGGCGATGGGGACTCCATGCAAGTTTTTAAAATCACTTTTTTTAACTTCAAGCTTTTTGTGTATTATAAAAAAATTGAAAAGCAAGGAGCAAAAAGCAAAGAACACAAAAGGCATCCAGAATCATTTTGATGATTTCGTACAGTTTGACATCTTTCTATACCCTATGCACGTATATAAATGACTGAGCATACAATTTTTGGGGGTTGAGGTCATACAGTATGGATTCATGCATTTCCTCCCCCCATTTGTTTTGTTTTTTAAAATTCTCTAATGATCACACAGATCTAATGCTGTTCTCCAGAGATTAAATGACACCTGATCTCATCACCAGGCTTGAATCGAATGATGTGTGCACAGATATGACATTTTACTTCCCAATATGGCAGATATCTGAAAATGAAACCATGATTAATGTTAGAAGAGCAGAATTCCATCAGCTCACAAGAGTCGACTATAGGCATCTATTCAAATGTCCATTCTTAAAGATGTCATTTTTTTTTTTCTCTCTTTTTTTTTTTGGGTCTTCCGTACGCCACATTTCCCATGCCCCACCGTGGGCCGGGGATTCGGCGCTGGGCTCAAAGATGTCATTTTAATAACCTAAAGTTGATTATAATGGAAGTATTTACACCATGGAAACTGGCATACGCTACTAGAAGTCAGGATATTTTCTTGGACAACTGGCTGTTAAACACTGCTAGCTATGATGCACATAAACAACAGTTAGTTGGGGCCCTTAATTTTTAGGTCTGCCCTTATCTTTTTGCTGAGGGACTTCTTAGTTTTGAACAGCAGCACAGAAGAATCCCGACACTAACAAGTTCAAGAACTGCTAATGGAGAGGAGTGCTAGAAAGGTTAAGACCTTGCCTCTCTCTGTGGGGCTGAGAGATGTCACAGGGGAGGACAGCAGCAAACGATGGACTCCTCTAACACTCACCCCTCTCCAGCAAGTCTTCTGCAGGCATTCAGTCACAGCTAGCTGCCTTCCCCCGTGCTACCACCGCCTTTCTCCCCCAAGCTCCTCCCCCAGCACCAGGAGAGAATGGAGTGGAATCATTAGTCCTTTTCAAATTTTCAGAGCCCCAATGGATACTGGGGGAGTGGGCTGCCCCTTCCTCTGGCCTGCACCAAGGACCCATCCTTTTGGCTCCATGGGTAAAAAAGGTACTGCTGGAAAGAGTGGCATCAGACCAAGTTTTTCGGGTGATGGGTTCTGACTCCAGCAAGGCCTGGGACAGATTCCTGATACACAGAGAGCTGTTTATGAGGAATCAGCCACCAGGACGCCAAGGTCTGCTACTTTCACCTACTGCTTTGAGGCAACTGAGGTATGGACGTTTAGAGGCAGCCTCGCTCCTCTCACTCTTCAATGCCAGCCTGACTCTTTGAATGTGACTATAAATGTAACTATTTAATATATGCTGATACTCTATCAAAGGAACCCTGGTGACACAGTGGCTAAGTAACTGGCTGCTAATCAAAATGTTAGTGTTTTGCTGCATCAGTTGAGTTGTGTGGGAGAAGGGCATGGTAGTTGAATTCTGTAATGATTACAGCCTCAGAAGCCCACATGGCCGTCCTGCCCTGTCGTATTGACTTGTTATGAGTTGGAATTACTTGACGGCATTGGGTTTGGGGGTTGATGCCATCACATCATCAGAAAGCTCCCAGGGAAGAAAGGAGGAGATGTTTAAAGAGGGGGAGAGTGACAGAGTTAGCAGAGAGCTTCAGCACGCTGCAGCATCACATTCTGTTCTACGGCATGTTGGAAACCAAACACTACAGCTTTTTCGCCTCTACCGCATAAAGGTCCAGTCGCTTCTGGCTTAAAATGGGGATCTGCTGGCGTACTTCAGCCAGCTTCTTCAGATCTGCAAAAGCAGGAAAATGCCAAGTTAGTTTGATAGAAAGCCTCATATCTCAGCAATATAGCCTTGCCTGGAGGCACAGATGGCTCGAGAGTCACTGCAACAGATACTGAGAACACTTCAACTGAGCAATAGTCCCCAGGGCTTGGCTGGAGGATTGGGCTCTAGAACATTCTGGAAGATGAATGACACGGGGCTTGAGGAGCCCCACCAAATGGCAGGCCCTTTGCAATCCTGGTTGCTAGCCTCCACTCAACAGGGACCCCAAAGCCCTAAAGTGTGCAGGTGCCTCTTACCGATGTCTGAGTACACGACCGCTTCTTCACTGCCAGCTTTGGCTACGACCTCCCCCCTGGAAGAAGATGCAGGGCAGAATGAGTGGACTCGCTCATGGCTATTGAGAGCAACGATTTCTCTCTGACTTCCCTCCACATCCCACAGGGCAAAGGGGAGAGCATCTGAGATTTGAAACTATGAAAAGAAAAGCCAAACTCACTGCCATCGAGTTGACTCTGACTCGTCGGGACCTGGCCAGTCAGGGTGGAACTGCCCTTGTGGGTTTCTGAGACTGTAAGTCTTCATGAGAGTAGAAAGGCTCGTCTTTCTCCCTCAGAGCGGCTGGTAGTTTTGAACCACTGACCTTCTGGTTAGCAGCCTAACACGGAACTGCTACACTCTGAGGGCTCCTTTAAAACGATATGGTAGAGGTATAAATACCTGTGCTAGCACTTTATTAGTTGGATGAAGCTGTTGTAAGTTGTCTGGAGCGCCCCCTTCCTACTCTACGCAGTGGAAAGAAGAGCGCTGGGAGAATTTAGTGAGAACATTATGGAGTTCATGTTGTAAACTGTACTGCATGACAATAGGCCTCTGGGGACAGAGCCAGTCCCCACGTGAGTGTGTCTCAGGGAAGTCCCTTTACCAGGCTGTCTGGACTTCCTTCCCACCTCCATGTTGCAATCCACCCTGGGAACGGTGAAACAGGACAGGGTGGAGCTCAGATCGGCTTGAATCTCGGGCTTTGTGTCTCGAACCTCTGGATTTGTAGCCGGTTTCTGTTTAAGATCTGAGGGGAAGATGTCAACCTGGGGGGCGGGGGTGGGGGTGGGGGCAGTTCTCTGTGGAAGTGGTGAGGGAGCAGACCCTGGCAGGAGCCCCTCATTAGGACATACTCCCTCATAAATCCAAAATAAGGCTGAGGTGCAAAACTATTGCCAGTGTTTCATCTTCTGGCTTGGAGCATACCTGGTGAAATGAAATTTCTCCAAAGCACAAAACACACAAAGTAGCTTGACTTAATCAAACATCTGGCACAGTCGCTGGTTCAGTTTGGCAGAGTCACAAGCAGGTGTTTGCCACTTAACACGATCCTTTTCTATTGGTTTCTATTCTTTCCTGGCCTTCAAAGACCAATTCACTCATCAGCAACCCCAGGTACCCACTCTAGCTAACATCACCATAAACCAGAGTACTTCTAAATAGGAATAAATAGAGGTAAACCTTATACACTGCTGTATTTCAGAAGCAGCCATTTGTGTTGGGAACAGAATTCTCCAGGGAAATGAGCAGGAGGCCCAGGAGACTGAGGCCAGGAGGGCTATCAGTAATAGCTGGATGGAAAGGCTCGGATCAAATGGGGGGCAGTTCCTCAAACCACCTTAATCCTTCCGCTCTTCTCATAGCCGCTAACCCTAATGTGGAAGGCGATCAGTGAGACACTGCACCTGGCCCGTCTTCCAGGGCTTCCTCTGAGACACACACTCGGGTGTCCGCAAGGAACAGGCAGAAGGTACAAAGCATCTGCTGCCTGTCCTGTCGATCCCAGCTCAGAGCAGCCACACGCAGAGGAGCACGGCGCACGGTTGTCAGTGCGGATTTCTCAGAAGCAGATCACCAGATCTTTCTTCCAAGGAACCTCACACCTCCAGTGGTCTGCACCACCCAGGGCCTCCTGTATGTCAGCTGTATCGATGACAACCATGACGAAAACCCACTGCCATCGAGCCAGTTCTGACTCAAGGTAGACCTGTCCCTGTGGGTTTCCCGAGACGGTAACCCTCTGCAGGAGTAGAAAGCCTCGCTCGTCTTTCTCCTGTCGTGTGGCTGGTGGTTTTGAACTTCTGACCTTGCAGTTAGTAGCCCAACTTGTAACCACTGTGCCACAAGGGCCCCTTTGTAACAATATGGACCTGACTATTATGTATGTGACCTGCGTGTGAATCTGAGCAGACTTACGTCTGGTTTCACAGAGAACTAGAATACTTTACCCCTTTCACGGGGACAGGATCATAGTTCCCCAAACAGAATCCCTTCTTCTAATCATTGTGCTGCGAGCAAAGTCCTCCCCCTGGAACTAATTCCTGCCCTTGGACCAACCACCTTTCATTGTTAACCAAAAGTCAAGGGTTGGGAAGCCTCTCTGACCCAAACCACCCACCCATCACTGCTGTCTCGAGTCCCTGATCTGATCCAGGTCTGACAGCCAGTGAAGCCACCTCGACATCCCGAAGAAAGTGAAGGCCAGGCACTTCCCCAGAACAGGATGACTTTGCTCCCTCGGGAATTCCAAGGGGACGAGTAAAGAACCACTCTCACAATAGCCTTGCTGTCATGCAGAAGGCATTGCAAAGTGGGTGACTGCAGATGCAGGTCGGCTAAAATTTAACAATCTCGTCATTTGATCTCCCTTTGGGCTCATTTTAAATTTGTTTTAATTTCTAATTTCCGCTTTCTTTTCGATTGAAGTTTTCTGATTTACTTTGTTATTTTTTAAAAATGTTTTTCTGTATATGAAATTCAGCATAGGTAAATGTATAGAGACAGTAACTGGATTAATGGTTTCTTGGGGGCATGGCAGGGGAGGTGGGAGCCGGGAGGATGGGAGCTAATAGGCATGAGTATAAGAATGAGTAAAACGTTTTCAAATTGATTGTGGTGATGACTATACAAGCCTTCTTAATGCAATTGAACTACTGAATTGTACAATTTTTGAATTATATGCCAATAAAACTGTTGGGGAAAAAAGAAGAACCGCTCTCACAAAGCCCAAAGAGAGAACTGGCAGGACATGGAAATCGGGATGGGAGCTGGCGGTAGGATTCAGCCCACCTGCTCATTGGCCTGGCGAGCCAACCCTCCCTTAGCGACTCACCATGGATTCACTACAGTGCTGTGTCCCCAAGCCACATAGGAGGCTTTGTCATCCCGGGCAGGAGATGCTGTGGCCACGTACACCTGATTATCAACAGCCCTGTTGTCAAAAGACAGAAAAGAAAAAAAAAAGCAAATACATGTTATTTATTTCAATTCCAAATATAATGGGTCCTCATTTTTAAAAAAAAATAGGGCAAGACAGGTTGACTTAAGTATGCAGGGAAAGGTCAAAGCCATGGAACGCTCTCTTCACATAGTATCTTATGCACAAGTGGGGCTCGCACCTGGGAATCATGTGTCCAGAAGGGAACACTTGGCGATGCCTGAGACTTTCTGACTGTCACAACTAGGAGCTGCTTCTGGGGACTTACTGGGTAGAGGCAGGAGTGCTGCTGGCAGCCCACACAACAATGACCCATCAGCCCAAAATGGCAATAGTGCCATTGAAGAGAAGCAGCCTGGGTGCAAGTCAACCTGTCACAGCGAAAAGAGTAGAGTTTCTCTGGTGACAGCACGTCAGGTGGGTAGGGAGACCAGGTGTGCCATGTGGAGACCATACACCTTGCAGGAATGGCCACATGATACTGCCAAGCCAACGATGACCACCCGATCAACGCAAATTAGGCAAGAACAACAGGTAGGAGCCCAGGTATACCAATCCACCTCACCTGAAAGCCGCTCCAAAAAGCCCACAAACTCACTGCCATCATCTCGATGCCAGCTCAAAGCGAGCCTCTCAACAGGGTGGAACTGCACCAGATGCTCCACGAATGTCACTTTATGGGAGCACAAAGTCCCCTCATTCCGTCAGGGGGCAGCTGGTGGTGACCTTGCAGCTCACAGCCCGACCTGTGGCCACTGTGCCACCAGGCCCAGGCCTTGATTAAGTCACCCCCAAATCTCCCGTTTGTTTTTTTAAAATCATTTTATTAGGGGCTCATACAACTCTTATCACATTCCATACATACATACATCCACTGTGTCCAGCAATTCGTACATATGTTGCCATCATCATTTTCAAAACACCTGCATTCTACTTGAGCCCCTGCTATCAGCTCATTTTTCCCCCTCCCTCCCCACTCCCCCCTTCCCTCTGAACCCTTGATAATTTGAAAATTATTTTGTCGTATCTTACACTGTCCTACATCTCCCTTAGCCACTTCTCCGCTGTGTGGAGGAGGTTATATGTAGACCTTGTAATCTGTTCCCTCTTTCTCCCTCACTGTCCCTCCACCCTCCCGATATCGCCACTCTCACCACTGGTCCTGAGGGGTTCATCTGTCCTGGATTCCCTGTATTTCCAGTTCCTATCTGTGGCAGTATACATTCTCTGGTCCAGCCAGATATGTAAGGTAGAATTGGGATCAAGATAGTGTGTGTGTGGGGGGGAGCATTCAAGAACTAGAGGAAAATTGTATACTTCATCGTTGCTACACTGTACCCTGACTGGTTCATCTCCTTCCCGCAGCCCTTCTGCAAGGGGATGTCCAATGTCCCACGGATGGGCCCTGGGTCTCCATTCTGCACTCTCCCTCATTCATAATGCTATGATTCTTTTTTTTGTCTTTGATGCCTGATACCTGATCTCTTAGACACCTTGTGATATCACAGGCTGGTGTGCTTCTTCCATGTGGGCTTTGTTGTTTCTCAGTTAGATGGCCCCTTGTTTATCTTCCAGCCTCTAGGAAACCAGATTCTATATATTTTGACAGCTGGGCACTGCCAGCTTTCTTCACCGCATTTGCCTACGCACCTGCTTTGTCTTCAGTGTTGGTGTCAGGGTGGGCTGGTGTGCTTCTTCCATGTGGGCTTTGTTGTTTCTTAGCTAGATGGCCGCCTGTTTATCTTCAAGCCTCCTGTGTTTTTTGCTTTTGACTAAATACTTCTTATTCATGGAATCACATTCCCCTCGCTGATTCTGCAGCTAGCCAAACACCTCTCTTTTTGCCTCCAGCAATAATTACCATCAGATCAAGAAGTGGGACGGAAAAGGAAGGAATTGACTTGGAAGGGACAAAAGAGAGCATCCTGGGAGAATGCAAATATCCTACAGGTTGATCGTGGTGGTAGGTGAAAACACAGCTTAAAACTGTACTAAAAATTAGGAAGCTTTCATGTAAGAACAATTGGTCCTCTGTATCTGTGGATTCCACATCCACAGATTCAACCAACTATACAATAATGGGGGAAAAAAACTTCAGCAAGTTCCACAAAACAAATTTTGAATTTGTTGCATGCCCAGCCCTACACTATGTCTGAGTGAATGCAGCGCTGTGCAGGGGAGTCGTGCTGTAGACCAGCTGCCTGCCGTCTCACAGCTCCCCAGTCTCTCCTGAACACCTGCTGTTTGAGTGCTGTTCACCTCACACCCCGACTTGTCCTGTGTGCACCGTTTCTGTAAAACAGGGCTCCTGAAAAGCTATTAGGTGGTCAAAGCAATCCCTCAAAGGCTAAGAGGGAGCCAAGAGTGCTCTTTACATTGTACTACGTAGTATACAGGCTCTGGTGCTGAGTGACTGCGCACGGGGGTGTGCAAGGATGACATAAGCACAAGGCGCTTTATGGAAAGACCTTGAGCGGCCACAGACTCTGCTGTCTGCAGGGGTCCTGGAGCCCTGAACAAGTAAAACTCACTGGCACCGAGTCGATGCTGACTCACAGAGAGAGACCCCACAGCACAGGCTAGAACTGCCCTTAGGAGCTTCGGAGACTGGAACTCTTGCCTGGAGTAGGAAGCCCTGTCTTTCTCCTGCAGAGGGCTGGCGGCTCTGAACGCACTGCCCTTGCCGTTTTAGCAGCCCAGTACATAACCTTGACACTACCAGGCCTCGCCCTGAGCAAGCAAGTGACACAGATTTAAATTTCTGCAAAAGAGGCTGGGGGTTTTCTCAGAGACACCAGCCCACACCTAGCATCTGAAGCCATCAACGAATATGAACTCACAGAACGCAAAACCACGCAGGGCACTGCAGCAGCCCCTCCACGTGGAGAGCCTGGCTTCCGAGGGGCCCCTGCCCCAGAGCAGCAGCCTCTCAGCAGGCCCCTCCCTTTTCAGGCTCACCCTGCCTCAGGGGCAGCTTTCCGTGCTGGGAATACTGGGACGTCCACCAAACGAGGGGAGATTTTTCTTTAGTCAAGGAGGAGACACTGAGATCCTTGGAGATGATTCATTGCTTACCGGCCTCGCTGAAGCAACTCCCAGTGGGCTGGTCCAGTGGTCAAATTAAAAGCACCAGGGTATACCAGCAGCTGGCAGCCTTGGAAAAGAAGGTCAAAGGACAGTGGATGAAAATGGACCTCAACCTCACTGTCCCTTCCTTTGGTTTCTCACTCAGTTGGGATCAAACTCAAACTTTCCCAAGCGTAGTGTCACGTCAGTGTCCACAGGATTAAGATGTGGAGTGAATTCCTATAAAGACACACACATAAGACACACATAGACACCCACAAAAAGTGGTATGGAGGGCAGAAGTCCCAACATCGGGTGACTTTGCTTAATAAAGGAGAGTAGAATGGTCCGATTGCTCTAATCTACACACAGCCAGCACCACCCGGGCAACGAGGGTGCTCTGTATTGTTTTGCAACTGAACTTAGGGGCAGGGTTCGTGTCTGATGCTTTCTGCTGAGACTCAGCAGAGACTAGTAGCCCCAGATCCCATGCACCTTTGCTGACCTCTGCTGACCAGGCAGCCACCCCGTACGGACCCATTTCTCTTTTCTAAGGGAAAGTAGAACTGGAGGTAGCCTTGGCAGTGTAGCAGAGATGCTGATATTTGCTGAGCACCATGAAGACACTTTATAAGTTCTTCCTTTTTTTTTTTTTTTGCTAATTGTTTTTTAAAAATCATTTTATTAGGGGCTCGTACAACTCTTATCACAGCGCATACATCCATCCACTGTGTCAAGCACATTTGTAAATTTGTTGCCATCATCATTCTCAAAACATGTGCTTTCTACTTGAGCCCTTGGTATCAGCAACTCATTTTTCCCCTCCCTCCCCCTCCCACTCCCTCATGAACCCTTGATAATTTATAAATTATTATTATTTTGCCATGTCTTACCCTGTTCAACATCTCCCTTCACCCACTTTTCTGTTGTCCATCACCCAGGGAGGAGGTTATATGTAGATCCTGGTAATTGGTTCCCCCTTTCTACCTCAGCCTCCCTCCACCCTCCCAGTATCACCTCTCAGCATTGGTCCTGAAGGGATCATCTGTCCTGGATTCCCTGTTTCCAGTTCCTATCTGTACCAGTGTACATCCTCTGGTCTAGCCAGACTTGTAAGGTAGAATTGGAATCATGATAGTGGGGGAAGTTCCTCCTCTTTAGTCTTCATTACATTCCAATGAAGAAACGGAGGATAACTGCTGTAGAGGTTAAAATAATGTATCCAATGTTATTGTGTGAATCATGAGGTAGAGTTGGAATCAGAACCCAGAACTTTTGACTTGGCCTGAGGCTCCCACAGGGCATGAGGTCACCTCTGCTTGCCTGGACCACATTTCCACTGATACCACATTCCCCATGGTCAGGGGTTAGATGCAGCGAAATCCATAAGCACACAGACCAGTTCTTCATTCTCTTTTCTTTTCTTTTTTTTCCAGTTTTTCATTTTCATTGGGTTCCAACTCTATCTTTTCAAACAGTAGCACAAGGCCTCCAAGGGTGGACCAGACATGGCTCGTGCCTTAGCCCCCAGTGTGTTACACCCCGGCCCAGAAAACCCTATCATGCACACCCAGCAGAAATGAGAAGCAGAGTTGGGGTGTGTGAAGGGGCTGGAGGTGAGATTAAAAACCTTCCAAGTGCCATGCCTTTTTGACTAAGGGCTCTCGCCACCCATCAGAGACCAAGCAGGAACCAACTCTCCGTGCAGCTATGTCGGAAACACAACCGTGCGCCTGCTCACCTCTCTGTGCGTAGATTTGTGCGAGCTCTGCGAACCGCATGTCGTAGCAGATGCCCAGGCCCACTTTGCAGAACGCTGTTTTACAAGCAGAAAACACGAGTGAAAAGTTAAGTTCTGGCAGTGCAGTTAGCAGAGAACGCCTCCCTGACTTAATACTCACAAAACAGCAAAAGCAACAGGCGGGAATTAACACAGGACCCATCGTTGGGGACAACACATAAGCTCACCCACTCAGACTTCATCTCAGAAAGATAACGCGTACATCAGAGCACAGATGAGAAACTCGTGCTCATTGAATGCTTATCTAAATGGGTAAGCTGACTCACTAAGGGGAGGCTGTGACCAAATGAGAACGGAAGATCATGTCCAAACCGTGCCCCATTCAACCTGGTCTGTCAGGTGACATACAGACATTGACCGGAGGTTGGTGGAGGTGGGAGGGTGGGAGTGGGGGCGGGACATGCACCTTAAGACAAAAAGAAAGGGGGTACCTAGTCCTCTTTCTACTGAGGCTGCTAAAGGAAGCAAACTTATCTGGTACGTACGCGTATCAAACGTGGAGAAACTATCACCAGGACTCAATGTTTTAGATTCTTGAAAGGTAATTTTTCCAGGAACATCAATGTCAAACAGGTGGATCTGCATCACAAATAATTGACTTGGTTACCTGTATTCCAGTAGTGACATGGCACTTTATCACAGACTTCTTCCCAAGGGCCGACATGAAGACATAAGACCAACCACACAAATGGCACCCCCACCTCCCACAGCCCACTGGCTGCCGCCCAATGAAATCCGCTCCAGGAATAGAAAAGGGGCGCTGCACGTTTTCCAGGTGGTATGCAATCAATGTCCGGGGATTTTTTGTGGGAAAGAATTGATGTGTTGCTTTTTCACTCAATACAAATGCAAGACGAAGAAGTCTCAGAATCTAAGGAGTGTTTTGGATTAATTTCTCAAACTGACAATTGTGCAGGAAAGGTGGTAAGTGGGTGACAATTAAAAAATATAGGTCCCCAAAATACAATTCAAATCCAGTAATATTTAGAAAGAATAATACAGAACTTCCAAATTTGATTGACTCAAGAAAAGCAGGTGGGATTTGGAAACCAACAGGTAATCCACATGAATAAAGCAAAAGAGAAATGCCGCATGCTCGTCCTAAGAACATAATGAGGGCATGCGGTAATTTTCTACATTCATTCAAGACTTGAAAACACATGACCAGAAAATTCTTCTTGGAAAGAAACTCCGTAACGTGATAAAGGTGCCTAAGAAAAAACTCTACAACAAACACCATAAATAATGTTAAAATATTGAAAATCTTCCCTCTGAGATTGGGAAAAACATAAGGACACTTGCCATTTATACTCCCAAAGACAGCAACAAGACAAAAGAAAGGAAGAAAAAGTATCAAGATTAGAAAGCAAACAGTTAAAACAGTTACTATTCTCAAGTGCTATGATTTAGAGCTAGACATTTCAAAAATTTAGACTAAACATTAGAATTAATGATTGAGTTTAGTAAATTCACTATATTCAAGGTCAGTATTCAGAAAATTAATTGTAAATCCTTCTTTTACATACAATCAAAAACCACAAAAAGAAAGGGCATCAAAACACACAACTGAGAAATCAATCTAATAAAAAACATACAAGACTACATATATATTTTTTAAACAGAGAAGTTAAAGTGAGCCAAATTAAGTGGCAGGGGCAGATAATAACATGAATTCCCTGGGAAAATCACACCGGAAAAACGTGCTTCGAAGAACTCAAAATTCAGGGCCATCGAACTGATTCTGACGCAGAGTGGCCCTACTAGACAGGGCAGAATTGTTGCGGTGGGTTTCCAAGAAGGTAACTCTTTACAGGAGTAGAAACCCTGGTCATTCTTCCTCGGATCATCTGGTGGTTTTGAATTGCTGACCTTGCAGTTAAGCAGCCCAGCACAA